>NW_020538040.1:11521248-11570740 GCF_003426905.1 Ctenocephalides felis
TTAACGGTGTTCCCGTTAAAATCGTTGAGAAAAATTTGTATCCGCACATATACAGATCCATCCATTTTCTCTGAAGAGATTTCAAAATGATCAGAAACATTTGAAACGTAAAGATATATAGAAAAATTTCCCTACGAGAAGTTTAAATTTAAATTATTTTTCGATATATATATATATATATATATATATAATCTACATGTGAACTTTTTTATAACGGAGAAACTAACCAAAACCTGAGTAAACGCCTTCATCAACATAAAAATAACTAAAAAATTCCAAACAATTCGAAACCATGTTAACCTAACATATTAATAATTTAAACCATTAAAGAGGATTCGCTGAGGGGTTGTTTTTGCAATTGCATAACGACAGGGTCATAAACAAACGATTCGACAACACGGCCCTGAACGAAACAAACACGTGGTTCCTCAATAGCGTGTCAAAATTTCTCAAAAAATGACAAGATCTCATCGCTTTTTTAAATTTCTCGTAAAATTTGAACACATGTTAAGAATTGCTTCATGAAAAAATGTGACATTTTTATCTTAGACTCCGAATAGTAAATACATAGTTTCGATAACTTATCTTATTCATTTACCATTTTACCATTTGTGATGTTAAAAAATATATATTTTTCTAATGTGCACATACTCATACCATGGATTAATAATGTTTTCATATGTTATACTAGGATACAAAATTGTAAGTGTTTATTATTATTGTTAACTTCCCGAAGGAGAAGTTTATGTTCTCATAAAAAAATCCGATTCGCTTATTTTATGTTTTCTCGACGTTTCAAGCCATTCTGAATCGAATGAGACCAAATTTGGAAAAAGTATGTGTCTGTGTGTATGTGAACAGATTTTTTGCCGTAAATCCACGTTTTCTCAAAAACGGCTGGACCGATTTCAAAACTTTAAAAGCCATTCGATGTATCTCGATGAGGACTGTCGTTTGTCAGTTTTGCGCTACGATCGGCCGAGCCGTTTCTTTGTAAATCGCAGAAAAGTGAAAACAATTCGTCCACGTTTTAGCCCGCAATTCTCAATCGATTATGAAAATTCAAAAACCGTTCGAAAGATATTGATTGGGAATTTTATAAATATTTTTATAAAGCTTTGTTAAAATTTATAAATTAAGGGACCGATTCCACCGCATAACAAGAAAATGTTATGGCAAGGCCAGGTTATGAAGAACTTTCCATACTGAATATTGACAAAAGCCATTATTTTCCAATCAGGCGTATTTCTCAGGTTGTGAGAAAGAAAAACTAACCTAGAAAACGTACAAATGTCAAAAAAACGATCTTAGATAACAGGGTCTTTCTGATCCAGCTTCATAACATACAAGTGACGTTGCAGTTTACGTGTACAACGCCTGAATGCAATGCAAATGCATGACATTTTGACAGTATTCAGTATGATTCAGTAGCATAATAGTAGTAACATGGCCTTGCCATAATATTTTATGTTATGCGGCAGAATCAGTTCCTAAATTTATTGATTTTTGACTGGTTTTATCAATGCATATTAAGGGGTCAATGTCAATGCTATGTTACGGGTCTATATTTGTATGATTTTGTAGTACCGAATTGCCAAAAAGTTAAAGGATTAGACGTTTTATTCATTTACTTCTAACTTTACTTCATGTGTCATGAATGAGGCATCAGGAAGGTCCGTTTTGTAGGTTAGGTTTTATGTGTAAAACGCCTGATTTTATATACATTCCTATGGCGTTTAATATTAAAATAGGTTTTTAATAAATCTCGCTACGGGAAGTTAATAAATTCCAACAAACAGCAGAAATCCTTTATGCACACTTCATCTTCTTTATAATGAATGGGTCATTCATTTACATAATGGAATATTCACTATACATTTAGGTATATATATATATATATATATATATATATATATATTTATATATATATATATATATATATATATATATATATATTTAGGTATATATGTACATGGGCTAGTACATTTGACACGTACGGTAACATTTTATGACGCAACTCATGTGCGAGTTTAGAATTCTTCAACAGGTCATTGCTAATAAGCAACCTGATCTATATAGAACATGAACTGGTTTAAATGTATTATATATATATATATATATATATATATATATATATATATATATATATATATGCAGTAGAACCTCGTTTATCCGGACCTCGGTTATAAGGACCAATTTCTATGTATGTTTATACCTACAATTTGAATTTTTGCATGATTAATGCTGCAGTTTAGTATATGTATGTAATGCAATTTAAGAAAATATATATGTTCATATATAAGGAAGTATCAATATTTAAATAAACATTATTTTCGTTGATATCTATGTATGCATTTATTATTTTTAATACATATACAACATTATTCTTTATGCGTTTGTTTCTCCTGATTTTCGATTATCCAAATGCCCACCAACAATTAGTCCAGTTAATCGAGTTTCTACTGGATACTACAAATTTTCAACCTTACAACTTCTTTTACCACGATTGATGATCTAGGAGAATTATATGCAGACCTGCATCAATTTGCATATAATTTTATTGTGATCTTTTTGCCAAAAACAGCTTTTGAGGTACAGCTAACCATTTCTGAGAAAATCCTGAAAAACTGTTTCTAGTTAACTAAATTTTCAAGCAATAACTCCTAAATCGTATTTGAGTTCTATAATTTCAAGTGAAAATCTGTGATTTTTGGGAAGACAGGTCTAGCGGTTTCAGAGATCGAGTAAAAAAAGTAAAAAAAATGCCATTTTGGCGATCAAAAATGAACATTAGACATATGCACATCAAATTATCAGATATTTTATCATATATTTTTAATTTAATTTTTTCAAAAAAGTATTTTTTTTTTCAAAAATTTCAAATTTTAAAAAAATCTCATTTTTCAAAGTTTTCAAATAATTTTAAAGGTTTTTTAAAAATATTAATTTTTTAAAATTTATTTCCAGCAATTTTCCTTAAGGCACGATATATATATATATATTACATTTCAGAATCAATATTGATTACCCTTTTTAATTTTTAATGAAAATCTGTTTAATTTTCTTCGTAATTATCTTGGAAAAAAAATTGCACTCATGCCAGGCACTCAAGAAGTTCGTTTTGTTAATTTATAATTATGATATAAGCATACTCGTTTCGAATAACATTTTCAGATATTTGATGGGTAGTTGTGATTTTATTATCAAGTAGTTACGGAAATTCTATTTAAACCTGTACTTTTTGAAAATCCGGGACAAATGTTGCTTTTAGAAAAACCCGGGACACAAGGTGGAAATCCGGTCAAACCAGGACGTATGGTCACGTTACCTAAAATTATATTTGAGTCTACAATGTCAAATGGAAAACTGATAACTTGATAATTTGATCTGAACCTGGCTGAGACGTTAAAATAATTTAAGAAGTTTTTTCCAATTTTAATGAAAATATCGTACGAATGGTTTTCTAGAATTCTTCATATCAGAATATGTATCTGCATAATAATTTTAAAAACGAATTGCATGAATTTTACTGATAGAGTAATTTCCTGTATTCAGTCTGAAACGAAATTGGATCGCGTGCTAAAAGCCGAACAGAAATGAATGAATTTGCAATTATTTTTGTTTGAAACATCAGGAAATTATACAATAACATTCGCATATAAATACATACATATTCATACTCGTATAGATATACAAATTTACAAATATTGTATATATACAATATGTATGTATGTATATATATATACAATTTGTATAATTGGGTATATTGAGTATACATGTCGCTTCGTCATTATAATCAAATCAGACTGACAGTAGTTTATTAGCAACGCGGAATAAAACTTTAATTATAATATGAAATTGGTTTATATATATATATACCTATTCAATAGATAAGTCCTGGATTTTTTCAATATATTGATTGTTTCTTTTCCGAACAGTAAATCCAATAATAAAAAACAATTTGTTTTTTGAAGATGTTTAATACGACGTTTCGGAACTAGGTACGTTCCATCATCAGGTTTATTCTGTCAAATACAATGTTTTTTAAAAAAAAAAATATTGATTAACATTAATTAACGATGGTCAATACAGATTAATTTGAAAAAAAAAAAAAAAATTATAAAGGAATGGATTATGTACCGGGGTAAAGAGTAATAAAACTTAACTAAAAAAGGTTTTATATAAAATTGAGAAGCAAAAATTATTTACCTGTAATAATTTATATATCCATATCACTAATATTTTTTTGTTAAAAACACTCGATTTTTTTGGAAGATATTTGTAGATGTTACGACTACACAAGACTTAAACACACTGATATGGAATCAGTGTGTTTAAGTCTTGTGTAGTCGTAACATCTACAAATATCTTCCAAAAAAATCGAGTGTTTTTAACAAAAAAATATTAGTGATATGGATATATAAATTATTACAGGTAAATAATTTTTGCTTCTCAATTTTATATAAAACCTTTTTTAGTTAAGTTTTATTACTCTTTACCCCGGTACATAATCCATTCCTTTATAAATTTTTTTTTTTTTTTTCTAATTAATCTGTATTGACCATCGTTAATTAATGTTAATCAATATTTTTTTTTTTTTTAAAAACATTGTATTTGACAGAATAAACCTGATGATGGAACGTACCTAGTTCCGAAACGTCGTATTAAACATCTTCAAAAAACAAATTGTTTTTTATTATTGGATTTACTGTTCGGAAAAGAAACAATCAATATATACCTATATATAAACTTATTTTATAAAATAATTGAAATAGTTATATACAAATGAAAAGAAGGAGTGAATGTCTAGGATCGAAATCCATTCAATATTGCCGAAAATTTTTCTGAAAATGTTATTAACTTCCCGTAGGACATGTTATAATAATCGCAAAAAATGGAAAATGAAAATATCTTTATGTTTTAAAGGTTTCTGAACATTTTGGCATACCTTACAAGAAAAAGTACATCACAAGTTATAATAAACTTTTTAACTTCCTGAATCGAATGAGACCAAATTTGTAAAAAGTATGTGTGTGAGTATGTGTGTGTGCGTGTATATGAACAGATGTTTTGCCGTAAATCGACGTTTTTTCGAAAACGGCTGGACCGATTTTGAAAATTTAAAAGTCACTCGATGTATCTCGATGAGGACTATTGTTTGTCAGTTTTGTGCGACGATCGGCCAAGCCGTTTCTTTATAAATCGCAGAAAAGTGAAACATTTTTTGTCTACGTTTTAGCCTGTAATTCTGAATCGATTTTGAAAATTCAAAAACCGTTTGAAAGATATTGGTTGGGAATCGTGCTGATTAGTTTTTGGTAGAGATCGGCCGGTCCGTTTTCTTGTAATAAAGTTAAAAAAAAAATTAGACGATTTTTATGATTATTTTTTTGACGGTAGATACCATAGTCTTCTAGATCATACTAAAATATTACGGCCTTACGACAACTTGTTTAGCTTTAAAAATTCGTCAAAGTTTGTAAAAATTAGTATGAACTTTCTGGCATTTGTCAAAATTAGAACTTTCATCGACGTTTGCTCAAAAACGCCTGAACCGATTTCAGATATTCAAAAAGCATTTGATGTATCTCGATGAGGATTATCGTTTCTCAGTTTTGTGCGACGATCGGCCGAGCCGTTTCTTTGTAATTTGGAAAAAAGTGTTAAACCTTTCGTCCACATTTAAGCTCATACTACCGAACCGATTTTAAAAAATCAAAAACTGTTCGAAAGATATTAGTTGGGAATGATATTAGGTGAAAATCTATCGAGCCGTTATCTTGTAATTAACTGTTGAAAAAAAAATTAGGCCGATTTTTATGGAACTTTTTTTGGCGATATAGACCATGGTCTTAAAGAACTTACTGAATTATTACGGCCTTACGACAAGTAGTTTAATTTTAAAAATTCATCAAAGTTTGAGAAAATGAGTAGTTTTTTGGACGTTGATTTAGTTGGTATAACGATAGTGTACTTGGTCTTGAACATAGTAAATCATTAAAGTCTTACGGAAACTGGTTCAATTATAATTATTGATTAATTAAAATTATTGATTTGTGAAAATTTGCTTTTAAAAAATACTCCGAGTTAACGTGTTCGTTCGTTTTAAATTATGTGTAATAAATCCACTCTTTTTAAATACTTTTAATCACTCATAAATCAATTTATTTTTTATTGATTAAGTCGATTATTTACACATTTCGGGAAGTTCATGTAACTTGCCTCAAGGCAAAATACCAATACTGACTAGTTTCCTAATAAGCGATTTCTACATCACACTATTGACGCAAGATAGAGAACAGAACTATTAAATCACATTTGAAAATTTCAAAATACGATTTTTACGCGGTAAAATACGTTTCGTATTTATTGCTTTTCGCCATTATCATCAGAACGGATTGCTTGATATACGATATAAGTAATAATATTCGGTAAATGTCATCGCTCATTTCTCAAAGGATCGTAAAATGCAAAAACCTTTGACAATAGTTCAGTCTATCGCTATTCGCTCGCAATAACTTTATTATTATTAAAGTTATGCAATAAAGAATTATGTGTGCCTGAGAGCAGTTTCAGATGATTGAGAATTGAGAGGCGAGCAAGATCATAAAATGAACGAACTAGTGGTGCATGGCATCGTGCCTTAAGACAAATAGTTGGAACTTCCCGTACCAGAATTAAATATTCGAGGAATGAAAATAATGAATAATGATTAATTTCAAATAGATTTTTTAGAAATAGATAGAAGTTATAGTAATCGCAAAAAAATCGAAAATAAAAATATCTTTACGCTTCAAATGTTTTTGAAAATTTTGTCATATCTAGAAAAAATTAATGTATGTGTGTGTGTGCAGATACAAATTTCCGTTGACGATTTTGGGAACACAGATCAACCGTTTTGAATAATATAAATAACTAGTGGGGCGCATGGTATCGTGCCTTAAGGCAAATTGCTGGAACTTCCAGTACCAAAAATCATTTTTTCTTTAAAGATTAACATTTTTGAAAAAAATTTACTCTGAAAAATTAAATTTTTGAGAAACTATAAATTTTTGACAAAAATTTACTTTTTTTTGAAAAAAAGACTTTTTGAAGAAATGTGTATTTTAAAATATTTTGGAAATTCTAAACTTTTTTTCAAAGCAATCGTACTGCTTTAACTGCAGAGAGACGAAAGATCGAAGCGCGTAAGCGCCGCGCCGTCGTCTAACGGATAAGCATTGGTATGGAACCCATAGGAATGTAAACAAAATTTATACTTATTGTTAAAATCTCTATAAAATATCTGTGGACGATGTGCATATGTCTAATGATCATTTTTTACTGCCTTTTACTAGATCGCCGAAACCGCTAGACCTGCCTTCATGAAAATTTGATCAGTTCTTCATCTTGTTAATACAAGTAAAATGTTTTTTGAATTATTCAAATCGGACGCTCCGTTCTCTTAAAAAATGAGTTACTGTTTTTGGCACTTTCTGCTCCATATTTTCGGAACGGCTAGACCTGCCTTTGCCAAAAACTAATCAGCACGTCTTTTTCGCTTCATCCGTGTTCCCGAAATCGTCGACGAAAATTTGTATCCGAACACACATACACACACGCACACACACATACACATACACATATATCCATTTTTTTCTAAAGTATGCCAAAATATTCAGAAACCTCTGAAACGTAAGATATATAAAAATTTTCATTTTCGATTTTTTTGCGATTACTATAATTTACTTTACGGGAAGATAATAAAAAACATTCGAATTGTATTGATAAGGAGACGTGCTGATTACTTTTTAGCATAGGCAGGTCTAACCGTTTCGACGATACGGGGCAAAAAGTGCCAAAAATGGTAACTCAGTTTTTAAGAGAACGGATCGTCCGATCTTAATAATTCAAAAAACATTCTTGTATTGACAAGATGTATTTCTACTTAAATTTTTGGGAAGGCAGGTCCAGCGGTTATGGACTCTCAATAAAAATAATTCAAAAAATGTCATTTGGCGGTCAAAAATGTTTATTGGACATACGTACATCAAATTATCAGATATTTTATAGAGGTTTTAATAATGTGTGCACATTTTGTGTAAATTTTTTTGGGTTTCGTATCAAGATTTTTTATTACGGTACGAGAAGTTCCAGCAATTTGCCTGAATGCACGATGCCATGCACGACTAGTTCCATTACAAATTGAAATCTGTCCTCTATGACGTCAAATGTTACTTGTACTGGCTGGTCACGCTTCGGATGATCCTCCTTAAGTCGTCGTCGTCGTACCATTATTCATTCATTCAGAATCGAAGCATCGGACGTGTCGTCCCTGGCACATTTTTTTATTTATCATTGTTTTAGATGAGGATTATAGCTTATAATAATAGATAATATATTCGAGATCATTAATATTAAATACACAACATGTATTTTTGCAGGATGCGATAAAATTACCGACGATGAGACGTTCCAAAAATTTGTCCTTCGAACTGGCGCTTCGAGTAGAATGGTGATAGATTGATGTACGTTTTGTGAAATTTAATTACGATTGATTTCACTGGTGGTCGTTGGATAAAGTTTACTTGCAATATCTATAATGTCTTATGATAAGACGATTTTTGAAGTAAACCTTCTTTAGGCGCGACTAGGGTGTAAATCCGTACAAATGCCACGGAAGTGCGTTACGGCAGATAAGATAAGATAAGAGTCGAGTGCCAATGATTTGTCATTCGCTCTCGATGATATCATTTTTATACGGGTCGATTGTGATTAGTCGTCGTGTATGTGAATAGAGATCTGTCGTTGTATGCGTACCGGCATCAACGTTGTATGCGTACCGATATCGGCATAGATAAATAAACACATTAAAGTTACATCGTAGTACAAATCTTGATTTAATGAAAAATGCCTGAATCAGAACAATATTTTACCCTGTTTCTTGAAAATAATAATACAAATTAAACATTTGTGCCATAAATTTATTGATTAGAAATTATTTCTATATTATTCGTAGTTTCTATAAATCTTCGATGTTATTAAAATGGAAAATATTTTTAGGCAAGACAGATATTACAGCTGTTCAAAGAATGAGATTATATCGCCAGCGAAAAAGTGAAAAAAATACAAGCGGTCAATGAATGTATGTTAATTTTAATTACATGAAGTTCTTCAAACGCAATTATTACATGATGAGTGAAGTTGCGAAAACAATATTTATTTAGGCGTTGTTTAACCTAATCCACTGTGTGAACGAATATTATAGAATTTATAAATAAGCAATTTCTCTAATGAAGGTTCATTTAGAAATGCTAATTACAATGACAAACCGATCGTTTCATATTTGAAGTATGACTTTAATTACATTATTGTTTTTAAATATTATGCATATTTTTAATGCTATTATAAATATATAATTTATAATTCATCATTATATAAATCTGTCAACCATTGTTGACACTAATAAATGGGTGCATCACGAGTGTTACCATATTACAAATAAACATTATTCAAGATTGTTATATGATGTATTTATTTTTACTTAAATGCCATCTTATACAGTAGCAAATAAGTTTTACTTCAATCGCGTGTGAACCTTACGCGCACTCTTTTTTTTTCAATGTGTAAAGTATAGAAGCAATTTAAGAAATAAATCAAGTAGATGATGTTGACCTTCAAACAAACTTATAATATCTATCATTGGGTTAATTATTAACTTCTCGTGGGGTAAGTTATAGTAATCGCCCAAAAATCATTTTTTTGTAAATATTTACGTTTCAAAGGTTTCTGAACATTTTGGCATTACTTTAGAAAAAAATGGATGTGTGGGTGTGTATGTATATATAGATACATTTTTTTGTATTTCAAGCCCTTTCGGAGATACAAAGCAAAGACTGCAAATAATAGAAATTAAGTTTTAGAAGGAACAGAGTATCCGAATTGAATTATTTGAAAAACATTCAATTTGTAATGATGGTGAGACGTGATGATTAGTTTTTGGCAAAGATAGATAGAGCCGTTTTGAAGGTACGAAGCTAAAAGTGCAAAAATAGCAGTTTTTGAGGGAAAGAAGATAGTATATATATATATGATGAATGTATAAGAAATATATGTAAGAATTGTATAGAATATGATGGAAAATAATATTAATAATGTAGGTGGCTAAAAATGCTTTAAAGCGTAGACCAATAAAATTAAAAAAAGACACATCTTTACTAACCATAAGATAATTTTGTATATAACCTTGATCTGGTATTTCGTCAGAAATATTTATTACCAGAGTCGGAATAACTATCTCCTTAACGTTTTTTCAACTTAATTTACTTAATTTACTTGAAACGTGAAGATGTTCTGAATTTTAAGTTTCATAAAAAATCATGATCATACCACAAACAAAAATTCTGTGATCATCACAATAATAATAAACGATGTTTATACTGGCTCTCCTCTTTCCGAAGTGTGCGGTTACCTTTTTGACACAATCACATCTTAAAAGCCAATTATTGGCTTTGAATTTACCACTAAATGCAATGAAATGCATCAAACCCACACCGACTGCCAATAGATCGAGGATCGAATGTGTATGTCCGTGTTAATGGAATAACTGTTAACAGATCTCAAGATCTTGGGAGTTTAGTTCCTAGAATCGTTTTATCCGAACATTGACACAAATATTGTGCACCTTATAGACGGAGAGCCGATGAGGAAGATGAAATGGTAAATTGATGGATTGAAGTGAAAAACTCGAGGAAAGGACTGAATTATCAAATCTGGTGTTTTGCACCTGGGTTAATCAAAATATTTCAGTTTAAGGATAGGGCGGGTCACAAGGGTCCAATATGACTTTTTTTGTTATAATTTATTTTTGTTAATCAAGACTTCAATGTTTTATTTACGAAATTGATATGTGATGGCTGCCAGTAATTATACTGTCTAATGTAAATGAACTACATGATAACACATAACATATATCACTATGGTGATTAAGGTGGTCCTTAATATAGACATTTTCGAATTTCTTTGCTCCCAAGGGCTCAAATGGTTCCAAATTGATTAAAAACAATTCTCTGAAAGTTTTAGCTCTTAATATTGTCTTTTAGATAGAGAGCAATTCAATCAAAGTTTTGTATGGAAATAGCATTAAAAAAATTTCAAAAATTTTGCTGAACGTCGAATTTTCAATAAAAAATGCCACGAATTCTCACTTTTAATTCATTTGTCGCTAAGTTATATCTAAAAAATGTTTTTTTTAATTTTCAAAAATTTTTCCATACTATTTCCATACGAAGTTTGATCGAATTGCGCGCTATCTAAAAGTTAATATTAAGAGCTAAAATTTTAAGAGAGTTTTTTCTTATCAATTTGGAACAATTTGATAAAAAAAAAAAACAAGTTCATATTAAGGACCATCCTAATGGTGATATACGAGGTCTGTTCAAAAAGTACCCGGAATTTTCGTTTTTTCAAAAAAATATTTATTTATTCGTCTACATTAATGTGGTCCTCTTCAAAGTAGTCCCCCCCAGATATAATACACTTATGCCAGCGTTTTTTCCAATTTTCGAAGCACCCTTGATATTCACTTTTTGATATGTCCTTGAGCACTCTCAGCGATTTTCTTCAATCGAGTAAAACCGCCGTCCTTTCATGGGTCTCTTCAACTTTGGGAATAGGAAAAAGTCACACGGAGCCATATCTGGTGAATTTTTGCACTTTGCAACACTTTATTTCATTTTTTACGCAAAATTTAATACAAATTCTTTGACTTTTCAATTCTTCCATTGTAAAAATCGCCGAGCTCAGAAAAACACGTCGAACCTTAGCGACTACCACAGACAAAGTAAACAGTGAATATAGCTGAAAATTTCATCATACTTTAGGGGCATGTATACCAACACAATAAAAAAAAAATTTTGACAATCAGACACTCCAGACCCGCGAAATTTAATTATTAGTAATTCCGGGTACTTTTTGAACACACCTCGTATGTTATGATTATCAAACTATGGTCAGTTAAATAAATCCTTGTTAACTGTTAATCATAGAAATGTGTCTTTACTATTTTTGTAAAATTTGTCTTCTGTTCTTTTTTGCCTCATGGGTTAAGAAGGGACGGCCAGAGGGCAAACCGATCCAACGCCTTGTTTTTAATTTTAAAGAGATTTTACGAATTTAGCTACATCATTTAACCAATGTGAAATTCAAATTTTATCGGAACATTTTATAGAGATTTTTTGGTATATAACCTTGATCTAGTATTTTTGAAGAAATATTCTTCAGCAGAGTTTAATAACTAATAATTAAATGTATCTTTTCTAAAACTGCTTTTTTTAACTTACGTTTCAAAGGTATTTAAACATTTTGGCATACCTTAGAAAAAGTGGATGTATGTGTGTGTGTATGTGTATGCGTGTATGTGTGTGCGGATACAATTTTTCAACGATGGTTTTGGGGATCACTGTTCAACCGATTTGAATGATTCAAAAAACATTCCATTTTTATTGATAAGGAGACGTGCTGATTAGTTTTTGGCAAATGCAAGTCTTGCCGTTTCGGAGATACAAGGCAAAAAGTGCCAAAAACTGGTAATTTAATTTTTGAGAAAACGGAGCGTCCGGTTTCAATAATTCAAAAAACATTTTACTTGTATTGACAATATAAAAAACTCGTTAAATTTTTAGGAAGGCAGGTCTAGCGGTTTCAGACATAGAGTAAAAAAAATAAAAAAACGCCATTTGGTGGTCAAAAATGATCATTAGACATAAGCACATCAAATTATCAGTTATTTTATAAAGATTTTATTAATAAGTATAAATTTTGGTTTATCGACGCGGCGATTACGCGCTTCGATATTTTGTCTCTAAAGCAGCCACGCAGCACGATTGCTTTGAAAAAAGTTCAAAATTTTTGCAAAAATTCAAAATATAAAAAAAATAAAATTTTTCAAAAATGTCATTTTTCCAAAAATTTCAAAATTTTCAAAAATCTAATTTTTTCAAAAATGTCAAAAGTTTTTAAGACTTTTTTAAAAAAACTTAATTTTCGGTATGAGAAGTTCCAGCAATTTATCTTAGAGCACAATGCTATGTTAGTTGCTATATTAATGGTAGACCTTTTTACCCGCGGACCTTTAAGCCTACCTATAATTTTGCTCCTAAACATTATAGATTTTTGCAGAAGCCTTTACCAAAATTTAATTATTAACTCTTCCATGCATTTTTTCCTAGCTACATTACATTTAATGAAAGTCACTTTGGAAATTTTGAACATGGCTTCAACTTTGACTTTGACCAAGTTTCTTATACCATGGTGCGCACTCACCGCGTTATCAGAGGTTTGACTAAATATGATAATTCCAAGTAATTAGCAAAATTATTCATCTGCATCCCATTATCTGAGTCACTGGGTTGACTCAAAAGCTAATGTCCTATATTTCTTACAAACCCCCTTCGAGTGTAAGAATCTACTAATTACCCAGCCCCCTGTCTATTATATAAGAAAAGCTATTAACAATAGTAAGTAATAGTTAATGCCGGTAATAATTCTTATGCTAAAATCTCATAACGCAGCAGTCATAGGTAGAAATGTGCCTGTATGGAAGTGCCGCATATGCAAATTTCATGTCTACATATGCCAAATCACGTACATACACATTTATACGAATGCCATTGTAATTTTTGTAAATACTTGAATGAAAGAAGAAAGCTTCTGTCTTTGGGTTAATTTATAATAGAAACGTGAATGATTAAAACAGAAGCAACAGATTGTTGTAAAAGTATTTTCCTAGTTTTAACAGTATTTTGCTATAAAGTCTGGGAATAATGCATTTCATGAAACTTTTTATTCGTCAGTTTCCATTTTTAAGTGGCAATTCATGTTTTTGACAAAAAATCCGAATTAAACGCTTCTCGGTGTTTCAAGTCATTCTAAATCGTTTGAGAGCAAGAGTGGAAAAACAGTGTGTGAGATAAAACTTATTACTTCGTCGTCGCTTTACCAAAAATTTGTGCACAACTTCTAAAAATTCAAAAGTATTGTGCATTCAATGGAACTCGATAAGGGTGTTGGTTAATTTGTATGACGATCAGCCGAACCGTTTCTTCATAATAAGCAGATAATTGCAATTTTTTTTGCAGTTTTGCAGTTTAAAAATACTGAAACTGTTGGAAATATATAAATTGGGAATCGTGTTGATTAGTTTTTCGGTTCCTTTCTTCGTGATTATTAGTTGACTTTTTATGATCTTATTAAATTCTAATAAAATCTAAACTAGGATCCTCTAATATTATATAATTTAAAATTCAATAAAATTTGTAATTATTAAAGGTTGAAAATGCTATCGTTGTAAAATTGATGTAATAGCAAAGCGGTCGTGTTTCCAATATTCAATAAAATTGTTAATTTTATAAAATTGCTATGAAACTTTTTTTTAGTATTAAAGTTTTAACTGAAAAAATCAAAATTTATTGTTGAATATTGTTTAAATAATTATATATCTAATATCCAGTTAAATTTTATACGTGTATATTTTGTTCTAATTTCATTTATTCAAATTAATCAGGTTTACATTTTCTGTATTCTATATTTATCTAGAATTAAAACCAGGGGTAAATTTACGTGCTACAGTTAGTGGCGCCTCTATGGAGTGGGAAAACGATTAAAATTGAAGTAATAGCAAAGCGTTCGTGTTTGCGATATATTTAAAAGTTGACAAATCTCAATTCCTATTAAGTAGATTTTTTACGCATATCAACAAGTTTATGCAATTTGTCTTAAGGCAAAATGCTACTTACAACTACTTACCAACCCGTAGGACAAGTTATAGTAATCACAAAAATTCGAGAATGAAATTTTTTGCAAATCTTTACGTTTCAAAGATTTCTGAAAATTTTGGCATACCTTAGAAAAAATAAATGTATTTGTGTGTGTATGTATGTGCGGATGCAATTTTTTGTCCACGATTTCGAGAGCACGGATAAACCGATTTGAATGATACAAAAAACATTTGCTTCCTATTGATGGATAGATCTCCTGATTAGTTATACAAAGACAGGCCCTCCTGTTTTGGATATAACAATGCAAGGGGTGCAAAAATTGGCAGGTTTTGAGAGAACGTTTAACATTGACGGAGTGAAAATTTGATTACATTTTTGCAAAGGCAGGCTTAGCAGTTTCGGTGTCGCAGAACAAAGTTTAAAAATTGACATTTGATGGTCTGAAATGATCATTACAGATTTTTATTATTATTGATCCATATGATTGCAGAAATATTGACACCAGGTATAAGTAAAGATATAGGGCCAGGTAAAGGTAAAGGTAAAAGAACACGAGAAGGAGAAGAAGAAGAAGGAGAAATAGAAGGAGAAGGAGAAGGAGAAAAAGAAGGAGGAAGAGAAGGAGAAGAAGAATAAGGAGAAGGAGAAGTAGAAGAAGAAAAAGAAAAAGGAGAAGAAGACAAAGATGGAAACGAAGAAGATGAAGTAGAAGACAAAGAAAGAAAACAAATGAAAAAGAAAAAGAAGATGAAGAAGAAGACAAAGAAGGAAAAAAAGAAGATGAAGGAAAAGGCACAGAAGAAAAGGAAGATGAAGTAGAAGGCAAAGAAGGAAAAGCAGAAGATGAAGTAGAAAACAAAGACGGAAAAGAAGAAAATGAAAGAGAAGAATAATCAGAAAAATTTTGCAACAGTTCCGATACAAACAAAATCACATAAGATCCGTGAAATAGATATACTGGGAAAATCACGTAAAAAAACGCGCTAAGTACACTACCTCGTAGGTGGCGTTTAAACGAACTTTTCAAAGTGGAATGTCTTCAAAACGGTAGCTCTGAGGGAAAAAATTATTGATACATTTATTGTAGATAAATTTAAGCTCTGCCATTTTGTATGAGGTAATTTTGTGATAAAATTGACCATTTAGCTTAAAATCGCAAAAAATTAATTTATTTGGCCATAGACGTTGTCAATTTTCTTTAGCTCGCACAGGAACGATGAGGACTTTTGAGATTATTTTTTTGTAATTGTATTTTAAGCAACTTTACCAAGCTACAGCCCATTATGAATTATTGTAACCTTGACCCTGATTTTAGGTCTAAATTGACCGAGCTATACTGTTTAAGTCGATTATTTTGCTTATATCGGAAAGTTCCTGCACCTTGCATTGAGACAAAAATGCACTCACACCTAGTTTACCTTTATACTTCTTCCAAATAATACCATTTTATAAAGCAAAATCCTTTACACCATCATTTTCATTTCACGAGCGTGTTGTACAACATTGAAGAGCCAGTCAATTTGCTTTTTGTCCGTTTATTTACTGATTATTTCACGTTATTTGCATCGTGAGAAATCTAGCATCATCAGAGGCATAGTGCACACGATTCAATATCAATATCACCATCAAATTACTATCATTACATTTATTTGCGTTATGATTGCACATTGATTTTTCTTCAGCCTACATTTACGTGACTACTGTGCCACCGCAGAGGAGTAATCGAGTTGCACCGCAAACTCGAATCACACATATATAATATAGGCGGAGAACTTTTATTAGATGCGCACGATATGGATTTATTATTATTTTGTTAGCGGTTTTTGTCAGAGACCTAAGGCAGGCCCATGGAGGGAGAGAGGAGTTTTGCACCTCTTGTTGATGGGTCACTTTTTACTACTCATACTTCTGTTCTATCCTCCTGTCTCCTCGACTTCCAAATTCCTGCATTGTTTCTTTTAGTGCAATTACCATTGACTATTTTGGTAAAGAGACCTACACATTTTTTTAACTTCCCGTAGAGTACGTGATAGTAATTGCAAAAAAATCAAAAATGAAAATTGTTACATATCTTTACGTTTGAAAGGTTTCTGAATACTTTGGCATACCATAGAAACAATTGACGTGTGTGTGTGCGGATACAAATTTCAGTCGACGATTTCGAGAACACGGATCAACCGAATGAATGATTCATAAAGCATTAGATTCCTATTGATAAGAAGACGTGCTGATTAGTTTTTGGCAAAAGCAGGTCCAGCCGTTTTGAAGATACGAAACAAAAAATTGCTAAGAATGGTAATTCACTCTTTGAGATAACGGAGCGCCCGATTGTAATAATTTATAAATCATTTTACTTGTATTGACAAAATGAAGAATTGATTAAATTTTTGGGTAGGCAGGTCCGGCGCTTTTGGAGATTCAGAGAAAAAAGTAAAAATAAATATATTTGGTTGTTAAAAATGATCATTAGACATCAATAATAATGATCAATAATTATCATTTAAAATCAACAAATGTCAATTTTTTAACATATTTTCTGCAGCTCTGTCCAACCCACAAATGTAATCAATTTTTTACTCCATCAATATAAAAAAAGTTGTTTGAATCATTCGAATCGGATGCTCCGTTCTCTCAAAAACTGCAGTTTTTGCACCCTTTGCTTTGTTATCTCCAAAACAGCAGGAACTGTCTTTATATAACTAATCAGCAGATCTATCCATCAAAAGTAACCAAATGTTTTTTGAATCATTTAAATTGGTCCATCCATACTTTAAAAATCGTGGACGAACATTTTATCCGCATACACACATACATACACAAACACATACACACACATATATTAATTTTTTCTAAGGTATGCCAAAATTTTCAGAAACCTTTGAAACGTAAACATATATACAAATTCGATTCCTATTGATAAGGAAACGTGCTGATTATTTGCCAAGGCAGGTCTAGTCGTTCCAAATATATGGGGCAAAAAGTGCCAAAAACGGTAACACAGTTTTTAAGAGAACGGAGCGTCCGATTTGAATAATTCAAAAAACGTTTTACTTGTATTGACAAAATGAAGAACTGATTAAATTTTTGGGAGAGCAGGTCTAGCAGTTTCGGAGATCGAGTGAAAAAGTAAAAACAAAATGCCATTTGGTGGCCAAAAACTGATCGTTAGACATATGCACATCAAAATATCAGATATTTTATTGAGATTTTCAAAATGAGTACTAATTTTGTTACAATTTTTTTAAGCTCCGTACTAAAATTTTTAATGTTCAAAGTTCACTTTTTTTTAAACTTTTCAAAAATATACAACTTCATACTTTAAATATAAATTTTAAATTTACAATTCAGTTTAAAAATATCTATCTATATCTCATATGCGTTATTCTAACTTTAAGAAATATATCCTCAAATGAATTTATTCGGCATCTCTTGTTAATTAATGTAAACATTCTTAAGTGTTTTGTGCAATAAGATTGTCACTGTATATTATATGAACGTATAAATATATAGTAATTATAATTATCTCTATGAAAATATTTGAAACAATTGTTGATAATCATTAATCATTATTTATCGATTGTTGATTTTTTGCTCGAATATTTAATTGTGGTACGGGAAGTTCCGGCAATTTGCTTTAAGGCACGATGCCAAGCACCACTAGTTTTGAATTTTTAATTAGAAATTAATACCATCATTGACACCAGTCGTGCGTAAGCGGTTATCAAAGGCAGACGCATAATTATATATATATATATATATATATATATATATATAATATATATATAAATTTACTACTATATATAGATTTATATACAATATAATACTGAGCTGCAAGCGAGCGTGAAAATAGGCCTTTTCAATTAATGTCAATTAGAAAAACGGCTGACTAATAAATTGTATTGCTACTTATTGTTCTAACGCAACGAACGCCTACATTTAATGTGTATAAATATATGTATGCATATATATATATATATATATATATATATACTCAAAACATAGTATAAGAAGTTTTCCATATGATCTTCGTTGATAATTATAAAATAGAAATTGAAAATTTTTACATATCCTTACGTTTCAGAGGTTGCTGAACATTTTGGCATACTTTAGAAAAAAATACGTATGTGTGAGTGTGTGTATGAGAGTGTGTGTGTGTGCGTGTGTGTGCGTGTGTGTGCGCGTGTAGTATGTGTGTATGTGCGGATACAAATTTTTGCTGACGATTTTGGGAACACGAAACAATCGATTTCAAGAATTTAAAAACAATGGATTTTTATTAATAATAATAATAATAATAATATAATAGAGATTTTATTAATAAGTACAAATTTTGTTTATATTTCTATAGATTGCATAGCTTTATTTAACCTTTCCTGCGACGCGCTTCGATAATTCGGTTCTTAAACAGCTACGCTGAAAAAGTTCATGATTTTCAAAAATATTCAAAATATAGATAAATCTGATTTTTCAATAAAGTCAAAAAGTTTTTTTAAGTAAAACTTCTTTAGGCGCGACTAGGGTGTAAATCCATACAAATGCAACGTAAGTGCGTTACGGTCGAGTCGAGTGCCAATGATTCGTCATTCGCTCTCGATGAAATTATTTCTATGCGGGTCGATTGTGATTAGACGTCGTTGTATGGGTACCGGCATCAACGTTGTATGCGTACCGATATCAACAAGAAATTCGGCATAGATAAATAAACATTTTAAAGTTACATAGTAGTACAAATCTTGATTTAATAAACAATGCCTGAATTAGAAGAATATTTTACCCTGCTCCTCGAAAATAATAAAACAAATTAAACATTTGGGCCGTGTACTAAACTATATTATTCGCAGTTTCTACAAATCTTTGCAGTTATTAAAATGGAAAATATTTTTAGGCAAGACAGATAATACAGATGTTCAAAGAATGAGATTATATTGCTAGCGAAAAAGTAAACAAATACAAGCAGTCAATGAATGTATGTTAATTTTAATTACATGAAGTTTTTCAAACACAATTATATGATGAGTGAAGTTGTGAAAACAATATTTGTTTGGGGTTTAGGCGTTGTTTAATATAATCAACTGTGTGAACGAATATTATAGAATTTATTAATTAGCAATTATTTCATTATTCTAATGAAGGTTCATTTCTAAATGATAATTCCAATGACAAACCGATCATGTCATATTTGAAATAAGACTTTAATTACATTATTGTTTTTAAATATTATACATATTTTTAATGCTATTATAAATACATAATTTATAATTTATCATTATATAAATGTGTATAATGGTTGGCACGAATAAATGTGTGCATCACGAGTGTTACCATATTACTAATAAACATTATTCAAAATTGTTATATGATGTATTTATTTTTACTTGAATGCCATCTCGTACAATAGCACATAAGTTTTACTTCAATCGCGGGTGAAACTTACGCGCACTCTTTTTTAAAGTCCCAGCAATTTGCATGACTCGATGCCATGCACTACTAGTCTATATGTATTATTTTTGGACGAATACAAGATCCAAAAATAACATGACGTACAAAAAGTACTTTAATTATGAAATTTTATTGTAGTTTCCAAAGTACGCGATTTTGAAAGTTGCTAAATTACAATTCTTATTGACTTGCACATGTCGGAAACTTCATGCAACTTGCCTAAAGACAAAATATATGTAATAATAATAATAATAATAAATAGTAGTCTCTGCGAAGGCAGGTCCATGTTGTGAGAGCACGGCAACTCACTGTTTTTTTCCTCCTTTGGTTATCATTTCCATTACCATTTTATTACTATTAATCACTTTTTGTACATTTTTATGTATTTTTCTTTCCAAATATTGCTTCCATGCTTCCTGGTCTTTGCTCTTCGGCTGTTAGTTTCTTGTATTTTTGCTTCTCGCGTAAGTATTCAATCGTCTGCATTCTTCTTCTTTTCACTCCCTCCAGTCCTTCTATATCACCTTTGACTACGTCGTATAGGAGACATTATTTTTGGCAAATAGGTTCCATAAGGTTCCTTTATACTTTATACACCCAGTTAAGTTTATACATATATTATATCTTATTAAAATGAATTGTTTTTACAAGGTTGTCGTGCGTAAGATCCGGATGCAATAATTTAGTATTTGCAAAGGCGGTTTTAAATTAAGAGATTTGAAAGATAGCCTGGTAAGTATTCGAAAACCTGTTGAAAAGTATGTATTCGCCTTGACACGATTTTCGGAACGTAAAAGAAAGAACAATTTCTGTGATACAGTTATTGACATTCAAATCACTTGTGTACAAATATACTTTCAATTGATTTTTTTTACCTTGACTTCCTATAATATGTAATTTGAAATCAACTGCAATAATCAATAAAATTATATATTCATCAAAAATGAGGTACTCAGGTGAAAATAATGAAAAATAGTTTTCTTGAAATAAATGTACGCCCCCCCTCCCCTGAGGGCTAATTAGCTGCTAATTCATCATTTTAGAAATGTGTTTTTTGCTGTTTTTGAAAAATTTGTTATCTGGTTCTTTTTACCCCATAGGCGAGGTAAAATGGGACGACCTGGTGGCAAACAGATCCAATGTCTTATTTTTAATTTTAAAGATGTTTTAACGAAATAATAGCTACATTATTCAACCCATGCAAGATAACACTGTAAATAACCTTGATCTGGCATTTCGTCAGAAATATTCATCAGCAGAGTTGAAATAAATAATAATTTAATTTATCTCTTGTAAAATTGCTTTTTTAACTTAATTCACTTTTTCATTTACTATTTTTTATCGTTTACATCATTGCCAAGGCAGAGGTTATGTTGGTCATTTTTACCCCACTCACGTATAAATATTTATAGAGGTTATTTAAAACAAACTATTGAATCTAACTTAAATTAACAATACATCTTATAAAACAATTAAATAACGTATACTTAAAAATTATATTAAGGTCTCGTAAACTAAACAACAGTGTTCACAACCAAAAAAACAAACAACGAAAGAAAATACTTTTGTTATGGATTGTCAAACTTTGCCGTTTATCTCCCGATAGCAACGTCGTAAGAATCAAGGTGAAACCTCGTGATACATCCTTTGCTCTCTACTTTCAAATATTGTTGTTGAAAAATTCGTAACCTTACTTGAGATATCGGTGGTGAACCTTTTTACCTGCGGACTGTAGTTTAATTCCTTTTCGCAACGTTTGTCAATAATTTCCATATCAATCAGCATTGTCTTAAAAGCCTCGTCGTACGTAACTCATCGGATATATTGACAAACTAATTATTATAAATGATGATGCTAATATTGTATATCAATTGACACACTTTGCATGTGTCAAGCGGGCATTAACAATAAATAATTTATATATTTATTTATAAACGAAGAGACTTGCATTAGAGCTCATTGAACTGTTCTCGACGACGAAGAGAGTCATTTTCATATGACAGACAGATAACCTAATGTTATGGCTATGCATGGTGTCTTTCGAACAATCGATGATCGTCGATAATTAGATGTCACTCAGTTAGAAAAAAAAACTTGTAAAATTTACAAATTAACACAAAAACAAACAGAATGCACAGTTAAGTGCCGCATACATTTTCAAAACAATAAGGGGGCAATTTTTGCTGAATTATGAATGTTATGGCAACGCTATATTACGGTCCTATCTTCAAATGAGTTGGTAGTAAAAACTGTCGAAAAGCTATATCAGTTGCTATGCTATCAAACGTTTCACACATAAAACCTAACCTACAAAACGCACAAATGTCAAAATAACAATTTTATCATAAGTGCATGTTTCTAATGTGCCCTTGATAACACATACGCGAAGTCAGGTTTTTTGGTGAAGGTTCTAGCAGAATGTGCAGAAAATACCAATTCAGTTTTTATGGCAACAGAGCATTCGATTAGAGTGATTTAAAAAATATTTTGAATTGACGGAATGAAGATTTAAATATATTACTGAGAACGCTGATTTCAGCGGTTTTGGTACACATTATTAAAATCTCTATAAAATATCTGATAATTTGATGTACATATGTCCAGTAAACTTTTTTGACCGCCAAATGACATTTTTTAACTTATTTTTATTGAGAGTCCATAACCGCTGGGCCTGCCTTACCAAAAATTTCACCAGTTGTTTATTTCGTCAATACAAGTAAAATGTTTTTTGAATGATTAAAATCGGACGCTCCGTTCTCTTAAAAACTGAATTACCGTTTTTGGCACTTTTTGCCCCGTATCTTTGTAACAGCTAAAAACTAATTAGCATGTCTCCTTATCAATACGAATCGAATGTTTTTTGAATTATTCAAATCGCTTCATCCGTGTTCCCAAAGTCGTCGACGAAAATTTGTATCCGCACATACGTACACACACACGCACACACACACATACATCCATTTTTTCTAAGGTATGCCAAAATGTTCAGAAACCTTTGAAACGTAAAGATATATAAAAATTGTCATTTTCGATTTTTTTGCGATGACTATAACCTGCCATACGGGTTAGTTAATTAAAAGAAAATCTAATTTTTTCATGGTTTTCAAAACATTTTGAGTCTTTTTTTTAATTTTAAATTTTGATACGGAAAGTTTCAACAATTTGCCTTAAGGCACGATGCCATACACAACCCGTTTCAGAACCAATTAAAATGTTTGAATTTTCAGAATATTCAAATTTTACAAAAATATACAAAATATTATACTTTTTGAAGTAAAACTTCTTTAGGCGCGACTAGGGTGTAAATCCATAAAAAAGCAACGAAAATGCGATGATATCATTTCTATACGGGTCGATTGTGATTAATCGTCGCGTAGGTGAATAGAGATCTGTCGTTGTATGCGTACCGGCATCAACGTTGTATGCGTACCGATATCAACAAGAAAATCGGCATAGATAAGTAAACATTTTAAAGTTGCATCGTAGTAGTACAAATCTTGATTTAATGAAAAATGCCCGAATCAGAAGAATATTTTGTCCCCCGTAAATAATTATAAAACAAATGCAGCATTTGCGCCGTGTATGAAACATAAGTTTATTGAAATAATTTCTATATTATTCGTAGTTTCTATAAATCTTTGAAGTTATTGAAATGCAACATATTTTTTAGGCAAAACAGATATTACAGCTGTTCAAAGAATGAGATTATATCGCCAGCGAAAAAGTAAAAAAATACTAGCAATCAATTAATGTATGTTAATTTTAATTACATGAAGTTCTTCAAACACAATTACATGATGAGTGAAGTTGCAAAAACAATATTTGTTTAGGCGTTGTTTAATAATCCACTGTGCGAACGAATATTATAGAATTTATTAATCAGCAATTACTTCATTTCTCTAATGAATGTTCATTTCTAAATGCTAATTACAATGACAAACCGATCATGTTATATTTGAAGTATGACTTTAATTACATTATTGTTTTTGAATATTATACAAATTTTTAATACTATTATAAATATATAATTCATATTTTTTATTATATAAATATATGTAATGGTTAACACTAATAAATGGTGTGCATCACGAGTGTTACCATATCATTAATAAACATCATTCAAAATTGTTATATAATGTACTAATTTTTACCTGAATGCCATCTTGTACAGTAGCAAATAAGTTTTACTTCAATCGCGTGTGAACCTTACGCGTACTCTTTTTTTCAATTATGTTAATATTTCAAATTCGAAGTTAAAATCGGACAAAATATTTTTCTCTTAAGTAACGTGTAGAGTTCCGTATCATTTTATGCGCCTGTCCATTAGTCAAGAAAACGGTCAGTTGCATCGTCAATTTCTATGGTCAATATTTACCGAAGTTTATTACAATAATCGATCGATAATCGATAAAAAGTATTGAACAACAACGCATTCAGGTTTAATAACCCGTCGACGGTGATTACTAGAATTTCATTACCGGCAAATAAGTCGGCAATACCGTTAATAAGGTGTCTGAAAGGCGGATTATGGCACAAATTTACACTCCGACGCCGAGATGAGAATTCGGTATTACTGTAAATTTCTGTTTTATACACGATCAAGGTATAAAGGTATTCCTTTTTAGGAAAACGTTTCCGATCGCTGATTATACGCGCTTTAATGGCTTTAATTATTGTTATGCAAATCGTAAATTGATATTATTGCTCGCCAGATGCAAATGCAGGTTGGACAGCGAATCTTTGCTGGCTCTGTTAACGGGATGCGAAATTATTTCATGTTAATTATGATGACTATACAAATACGGAAGATGTAAAATAAACTGATATATATATATATATATATATATATATATATATATATATATATACACATACACAAAACACACAAAACAATTCTCTGAAATTTTAGCTCTTGATATCAACTTTAAGATAGTGCACACTCCAACCAAAGTTTCTTATGAAAATAACATATGTAAACTACCATTTGCTTTTTAAAATTTTATAACTTAGCGACAAGTAAACCAACATTTTGAGAATAACACTGTAATTCATTATTTTGATCATAAATAAAAAAAATACAACAAAAAATTGATATTTTATAAAATAAGTATTAACTTGGAAGAAGAACCAAGAAACTTTGGTTGGTGTGCGGACTATCTTAAAGTTAATATTAAGGGCTAAAACTTTCAGAGATTTTTTTTTATAAATTTGGATCCAGTTGAGGCTTCGGGATCAAAGAAATTCGAAAATAGCCATATTAAGGACTACCCTATATATAATATAGTTGCTTGAGTAAGTTTATAATTAATGAATTACTACTGTAACGACATAGAATATTTCGGAGAAATGCTGGCGATATAAAATAAATTTTAGAGAGGGATTAAATTTATTCATTATAACTTTCTTTAGAAAATTCGATTTGCAAATTTCAGATTTTCTCGACGTTTCAAAAATTTGACTTATTCGTCGACCTTTTTTCAAAAACTGCGAAGACTTAAATTAATTAGCTTGGCGCGACGAACGTCCGAGCTTTTTTATTAGAATTAACAAAAAAAGTGCACAATTTTTAAAAATCTTAACGAATATCCCAAAATATATATTAAGGCCATCAATTTGAAAAGTTGTCAAATCTCATTATTCTTGATTGATTAAGTCGATTATCTGCACATATAAGAAAGTTATTGAAACTTGCCTTAAAGCAAAATGCCACTTACATCCAGTCGACTTCCCATAGGGTAAGTTATACTAATCGCAAAAAAGTCGAAAATGAATTTTTTTGAACATCTTTACATTTCAAGGCCTCATAAACATTTTGGCATACCTTAGAAGAAATGGGTGTTTGTGTGTGCATGTAGTATGTATTTTGTATGGATACAGTTTTTTGTTCACAATTTCGAGAGCAGGGTTGAACCGATTTGATTGATAGAAAAAACATTCGATTCATATTGACGAGGATTTACTATAGACTGGTTAGTTTTTAGCCAAGACAGGCCAGGCGTTTTGGAGATACTTTGCAAAGAGTGCAAAAAATTGCCGTTTTTGAGAGAACGGAGTAAAAAATTGATTACATTTTTGAAGGCAGGTCCAGCGTTTTCGTAGTTACACGCAAAATAGTTACAAAATGACAATTTGTGGTCTGAAATGATTATTAAAAATCATTATTATTGATTCATATAGATGTAGAAATATTGATACACAGAGACACAGACAGGTAGACAGGTGGAGAGGTAGATAAGTGAACAGGTAGATAGATGAACTAGGAAACAAATAGACAAAAATGAAGATAGACATATAGACATGTAAATATGTTGACAAGTTGTCAGGTAGTCATGTAGACAGGTAGACAGGTAAAGGGGTGAAGGTACAAAACTAGATGTCTATGCGTATTAACTCTCTCCTTCGATAACTCAGGTTGTTCGGTAAAAATTTAACCTGTGTAGCTGTGGACTGTATGAAACACTCTTTTGTTGGTATTATTTATGTATGTTGCAAGTTCTTATTACACTAATGATTTGTCACTAATTGAAGAAGATATATTTATTGATTATGTATTAAATATGTTGCTACGTTAGTTTTAGAAGTGAGAAAAATAAGTCCGATCCAAATCCGCCATTCACTCTACAGGGTAGCAACCATCCGGTGTAAAAGCTCAATGCCATGAAGATTGTCGCCTTCACGGCCGATATAAAAAAATGAAAATACGTCCGAACAGTAGACAACTTAGACAGGTAGACACTTAGACAGACAGTCACTTAAACAGGTAGACACTTATACAGACAGTCACTTAAACAGATCAACAAGTGAAGTATTAGACAGGTAGCTCAAATGCAAAATAAAATATTTGTTGATTATTTACAAATATCAGGATGTTTATGCAACTTGCTTTAAGGCAAAATGCCAATTACACCTAGTTATAAATCAAATTATTACAAAGTGTTTATACACAGTAGTGCTAGTGTTGGTCCATCATCCTCGTCGTCGTCGTCGTCTTCTCCGTACGTAACTGGATTCCTTTTCTGATGAATATCGAGTTTAAAATGTTATTTCGCGCTTAATTATAATCGCAATAAAGTCTTAATTGGAACATAATAGCTTATTATGCCGTGTTATGTTATGTTATTTGTAATATTGTAATACCAGTGAGTGTGTAAGAAACTGATTATCTTCGCGGTTGTAATAAAGAAATATTCGATGATAGGCACCGATACAGATGCTAAAGATTATTTATACTTTTGTTACGTCACCATTGGTAATTTGTAATCGTTTTTTAACTTCCCGAAGGAGTTGGTTATTTGATCCACAAAATTTGATTTGGTAATTTTATTTTTTTGGACTGTTCAAGTCATTTTTTTTTTCAAATTTTAATGATAAATCAAAAATTAGAAATTTGAGTTGAAATGCTATTTCAACCTAAAATCTTATTTATTTTTCAAGATAATAACAATTTTACGTTTTTCTGTGACCTTAACATTTATATTAAAGAAGTACAAGTAAAACTCTAATCAAATTTCAGACAAATACTAAAAAATTATAATCAATTGTTTATTATTAACGCAAACCTAAAGATAACAAATTTGTAACCAAATCTAAATCTAGATTCCAAAACTATATTTGGTAATAAATAATTACCCTGACTCGTTTGAAACTACACTTGAACTACTAGGTGTAAGTGGCATTTTTCTCTAAGTCAAGTTGCATAAACTTCCAGATATTTGTATAAGTCAAAATCAACAATCAACAAATATTTGATTTTTGAATTTGATTCCTTGTTGATCTATTGAAATGACTACCTGTCTAGGTGTCTACCTGTCTAAATGACTTTTCTACATGTTCAGCTGTTAATATGTCTATATGACTATCTTACTTTTGTCTACTTATCTACCTGTCCACCTGTTCACCTGCCATTTGTGCATCAATAATTCCACATCTACATGATTCAATAATAATGATTTTTAACTAGTTATTGTAATCGTTCAAAAATTGAAATTGAAAATTTTTGCATTTCTGGACGTTTTGAAGGTTTCTGAACATTTTGGCTTTTCTCAGAAAAAATGGATGTGTGTATATGTATGTGTGTGTGTATGTATGCATGGATACAATTTTTCGTCCACGTTTTCAGGCGCACGGATCAACCGATTTGAATGGTTCAAAAGACATTCGATTCCTATTGATAGAGAGATGTGTTGATTAGTTTTTGGCAAAGACAGGTCCAGCAGTTACGGTGATAAAGAGCAAAGTGTGCAAAAAATGGCTGTTTTTGAGAGAAATAAGCATTCAATTAATATGTTTAAAATTTACACAAATTATTGAAATAATTATAAATAAATAATTATTGAAATGGTGGTGCATTGTGTCTTGAGGCAAATTAGATTTTTGAGAATTTTTGGAAAAACTGGACATTTTTGAAAAATTTGAATATTTTTTTTTTTTCATATCTTGAAATTTTGAATTTTGTTCCAAAGCAGTAACGTTGCGTGGCTGTTTTAGAGACGAAATATCGAAGCGCGCAAGCGTCGCATCGCATTGTAACGGTCAAACATTTTAAATCTTGGTACAGAACCCATAGAAATGTAAACAAAACTTATACTTATCACTAAAATCTCTATAAACTGTCTGATAATTTGATGCACATATGTCTAATGATCATTTTCGATCGTAAAACTGCTCCCAAACTGCTGTACCTGCCTTCACGAAAATTTTATCAACTCTTCATTCTGTCAGTACAAGTAAAACGTTTTTTTGAATCATTAATATCGGACGCCTCGTTCTCTAAAAAAAAACTGAATCAAACATGGTAAGTTTGACAAAAAATAATCAGCATCTCCTCCCATCAGAAACAAAAGTTTATTTAATCATTCAAATCGGTTGATCCGTGTTCTCGAAATCGTTTGCCAAAATGTTCAGAAGGCTTTGAAACGTAAAGATATATCAAACATTTTCAGTTTCGATTTTTTGCGATTACTGTAAACAGAATTTTCATATAAACAAGAAAAGTATTGAACTGAAATAAATCGTATTCGTCTCAATAAATAGACGATTTGGAAATTTTTTGTCACTTCAATTGGTTACACAGAATACCAAAAACAAATTCAACGGTAAAAGAAATTATTTCAAAGGCAATAAAAAAAAATCTTTTCCATACCATCAATAGCAAATAATCAAAACTTTTCTATTACATTACCAAAGGTATTACAATATAGTTAACAACAATTTAACGCCGTTGCAAAATGTAAAAGGCATCTCGTATTAGACAATTTATTATAAATTTATGTTAAATGCCGTAGCATTTTTATTCGTGTAGAAAACGTCTTAATGTTTATTATCCAAAGGTGTATGAATGTATGTTTTGTAATGCATTTGTGATTTTCTGAATACTTATAATAATAATGTATATGCCATATTCAACTGAATACCGCAACTTCTATGCAAAAGGATAATGATCTTTCGCTTTACGGCTCTGATGACATTTCAAATATTTATTTATACTTAGAGATGGACATTTGAATTAATTATTTCTAGGTTTTGATGAGAATAGAATTTTATTAATTATATTTTATGTAAGGCAGTGTGTTTTGTGTATGTCGTCAATAGTTCATTGGTTGCTTGAGTTCTTTAAGATAAATTGCTGGTACTTTCCGGGCCGAAAATTAATTTTTTTTAAAAAACGTTTTTTGAGAACTTTGAAAAAATGATATTTTTGAGAATTTTAAAATTTTCGAAAAATTTGAGTTTTTTAAAATTAATGTTCTTTTTATATTTAGACATTTTTTTTATACTTCTAATTTTTCTGAAAATTTTGAACATTTTTCAATCACGTGATCGCTTTTTAAGGATTTTTGGACCCTTTCGATCCTTAAAATTATCTCCTCTAGTACATAGAAAAAATCAAATGTTTTTGAGTTTTTTTTTATATTTTTAATTGTTTTTCAAATTTAGGTAAAAAATTACAAAACTTCCCCTCTCCACGTGGTTTTTCGTGATTTTTTATCAAGCTCCTCTGCCCCCAACCCTTTGCCTTTCTTCTTTAATCCACAAGTGATTAATGGACGCTCATTTGCTTAATCTATATTATTTATACGTTTCAAGTCAATCTGAATTGCTCGACATCCAATTCGTAAAAACTACATATACTTTAAAATCAACACATATACGTGTTAACTTTTTAATTACCACATATAATTGTGTGTATGTGTGCCAAAATTTTACATTTCGATTTTGCTCTTTCAAAAACGGCTGCGCTGATTTAAAAAAATTAAAAGCCATTTGATGGAACTCGATAACTAGTCGCGAGACGATCAGCCGAGCCATTTCTTTTTATTAATTAGTCATTTTTGTCAACGTTTTCGTCTAAAAATTCTGAACCGATTTTACACTCAAAACTTGTTCAAAATTTTTGGTAGAGATCGGCCAGGCCCTTTTTAATATTTCAAATTAAATAATTGCTTAAATGATGATACTTTAGTATTTTAGTATGGAAATGTAGAAAATAAACAACTTTTAATATTTAGTGAATTTTATTTTTGACGACGTGGCGGATATGTTTCGACGTATAAATCTCATGAATTTATATATATATATATATATATATATATATATATATAAACATATATGTAAGTATTTAATATAAATAGAATGATGTGTTACAAATTGCTGATGTAAGCCATGAATTACACGGAAATTTATTGACCAAACAACCTCTTGCGCTTAATAAGAGGGAGTCAGAAACTATCAGGATAATTTATGTATATGTTACATATATATTTTTGTATATATACTTATATATATATATATATATATATATATATATATATATATTCATATACATAAGCGGACGTAAATTACGACAGGGGTACTAAAACTTTCTCTTACTTTTCCTTCATAGGATATCCTGACAACTTTCTTAAAATTTATATGTGCATATTGTACTTTGGATGATATATATATATATATATATATATATATATATATAATAAATTATAATAATTAACCACCTGCATCAAAATTATATTTATATACTAATTTAAAATTGTACGTTTCGAGAACCATATGCGGTTCATCATTCCATAAACGTATAAACAATGTATAAATACAAAAATACAACTAGTGGTGCATGGCATCGTGATTTAATGCAAATTGCTGGAACATCCCGTACCATAAATTATATTTTTCCGTGTTCCCGAAACCGTCGACAAAAATTTGTATCCGCACACACATATATCATATTTTTCTAAGTTATGCCAACTTGTTCAGAAACCTTTGAAACGTAAAGATATATAGAAACTTTCATTTTTGATATTTTAGCGATTACTATAACTTACCCTAAAGGAATGCATATATAATGATTTTTTCTTCAATAAACTTTTCATGAATTTTTATATTATCGTAATTATTAACTTCCCGTAGGGTAAGTTATAGTAATCGCAAAAAAATCAAAAATGAAAATTTTTATATATCTTTACGTTTCAGAGGTTTCTGAATATTTTGGCATACCTTAGAAAAAATGGATGTATGTGTGTGTGTGTGTGTGTGTGTGTGTGTGTGTGTATGTATGTATGTATGTATGTATGTATGTATGTACGTGTGTGTATGTATGTGCGGATACAAATTTTCGTCGACGATTTCGGGAACACGGATCAACCGATTTGAATAATTCAAAAAACATTCGATTCGTATTGATAAGGAGACGTGCTGATTAGTTTTTGGTGAAGTCAGGTCTAGCCGTTCCGAAGATACGGGGCAAAAAGTGCCGAAAACGGTAACTCAGTTTTTAAGAGAACGGAGCGTCCGATTTTAATAATTCAAAAAACATTTTACTTGTATTGATAAGGTGAAGAACCGATCAAATTTTCATAAAGGCAGGTCCAGCGGTTTCGAAGATCTAATGAAAAAAGTAAAAAAAAATGCCATTTGGCGGTCAAAAATGATCATTAGACATATGCACATCAAATTATCAGATATTTTATAGAGATTTTAACAATAAGTATAATTTTGGTTTACATTCCTATGGGTTCCGTACCAATGTTTACGCGTTAGACGTCGACGTGGCGCTTACGCGGTTTGATATTTCGTCTTTATGCAATTAAAGCAGTACGATTGCTTTGAAAAAAAGTTTAGATCTTTCAAAATATGTCAAAACCAGCTGTAAGTGGAATTCTGTCTTAAGGCAATTAGGGCATCGTGCCTTAAGGCAAATTGCTGGAACTTCCCGTACCAAAAATTATTATTTTTTTTTAAAACGATTAACATTTTTGAAAAAAAATTACTTTGAAAAAATAAGATTTTTGAGAAACTATAAATTGGACAAAAAATTAGTTTTTTTTGAAAAAAAAAAAAAAATTAAAAAATTTTTTTTTTTTAAATTTTTTTTTTTTTTGAAAAAATTTTTTTTTTCTTTATTTTGACATATTGTGGAAGATCTGAACTTTTTTTTCAAAGCAATCGTACTGCTTTAACTACATAGGGACAAAATATAAAGCGCGTAAGCGCCGCGTCGCTGTCTAACGCATAAGCATTGGTACGGAACCGATAGGAATTTTAACAAAATGTATACTTATTGTTAAAATCTCTATAAAATGTCTGATAATTTGATGTGCATATGTCTAATGATCATTTTTGACCGCCAAATGGCTCATTTTTTTACTTTTTTCTCTATATCTCCGAAACCGCTGGACCTACCTTCATGAAAGTTATATCGATTCTTCATCTTGTCAATACAAATAAAATGTTTTCTGAATTATTAAAATCGGACGCTCCGTTCTCTTAAAAACTGAGTTACCGTTTTCGGAACTTTTTGCCCCGTATCTTTGGAACGGCTTGACCTGCCTTTGCCAAAAACTAATCAGCACGTCTCCTTATCAATACGGATCGAATGTTTTTTGAATTATTCAAATCGGTTGATCCGTGTTCCCGAAATCGTCGACGAAAATTTGTATCCGCACATACATACACACACATACATACATACATACACACACACACACACACACATACACACACACACACACACACACACACATACATCCATTTTTTCTAAGGTATGCCAAAATGTTCAGAAACCTCTAAAACGTAAAGATATATAAAAATTTTCATTTTCGATTTTTTTGCGATTACTATAACTTGCCCTACGGGAAGTTAATAAAGAAAACATTTTTTTTAAAAAAAAAAATTAATAAAAAAAAATTAAAAAAAATTTTTTCTTTTTCAAAAAAAAGTAATTTTTTGTCTAATTGTTTGTCAAAAATCTTATTTTTTCGAAGTAAATTTTTTTCAAAAATGTTAATCGTTTTTAAAAAAATAATAATTTTTGGTACGGGAAGTTCCAGCAATTTGCCTTGAGGCACGATGCCTTAATTGCCTTAAGACAGAATTCCACTTACAGCTAGTTTTTTTTTCTATCATGGTAATTCTAGACATGGAATACACTATTGAAAACTACTAAGGATGGATTGCATTTTTTGCAATATTTTCAATAATTGTGATTTTTTTCGTTTTGTTACAATTATTGACTCAATCGATTTGGTTTTAATAACAGTATTAAAATAATATTAACACGTTAATCGCCATGTCAGTCCTATGTGTCTGTTGCTAAGTAGTTCGACATGAGCTATGTCAGACATATATATCTGACAAATTAACCTGAAAATTTCTTGACTTGTCGAGAAAAAAAATTTAATATATGGCTAATGTCAGTGATACACGTGTGACATAAAAATATTGTTTTTCCAAGAATTTTGGCAAAAGAAATTTATTTGATACATTATATTTTCTTGATACAATTTTACTAAATTCCCTAATAAAGCTAGCTTGGTGAAATATTATCTGATAAGTTCTGATAAAATGTCGTGTTAAACTTTTGATTATTCATCTTATACTTGAGTTACTATTATTCTTGCATATGTAGATATAATTATTGAAGAAACCGTATGCAACAAAACATAGTTTTATTACGTTTTTTTTTTGTTACTTTGCCAATTTCAAATTAATTTTATATATTAATAATAATAATAATGATTGGTTGTCTGTTCGAAGGTAAGTCCTAATTTTATAAATTACATTTTTGCAATAAATTAAACTATAAAAGCAACTATATAATACTTTGAGGCCTTGTATTGACATGCTAGATCCTAGTTACCAAACGCCTAATTTTCTATAAGTTCCCTTAAAAAGCCTGAACGGCTCCATAATGTCGTTGATAATTTTGTTTTATTAATAAATTGGTGTAAAAGCAGATAGAAATATTTCAGAAAATTTAACGATATTATTACTATTCGGTTTCACATCCCTGCTGGATCCAATTTTTGATGATAATTGCTTGGGGCGTTTTACAAACAGCTGCCAAGCCATTGTCAAAAGTATCCTGCATTTCAGGCTGAAACGCACAAAGACCGAATAAAATGCGGGGCGAAATGTATTTTGCATCACGCACACGACTATTATACTGTTACAACTATAGTCTGTATCGATAGTAATTTTTCCTCAAAACGACTATCGAAATTATCGATACTTTTTTTATTATGGACAGTATTGGACACATTCAATTAAATGTGAAGTCTCACCAAAGATAATATTCCGAAGTTTTTGTCTTTTGGGGGTTAGGTTTTATGTGTGAATTCTTCTATTGAACTGCAAAGACGTAGCTTTTTGGCAGTATGTAACTACAATAAATCATAATATAAAGTCAAAACAACATAAAAATTGTAATCGGTATAACCCATGTTAAACTGATGTCACTACTGGTTGACATCAGGTTATACGGAGCAACTTCTGTTTTAGACTCCATAGCTCTAACCACAAGGGTATGAAGTGTCTTGTTAATTTCTAATTTATGTTTTCTCGACGTTTCAAGTCATTCGGAATCGAATGAAAACAAATTTGGAACCTGGTATTGAAATCTCATAGCTCTAACCACTAATCTACCAGGGAGCTGATTTCTTCTTATTATAATTATTTGTGTTCATTGTTAAAAGCGTTTCGTCTCTCTCACATAGGGAAAAGCGGGGTTTGAAAGTCCGCAGGTAAAAAGGTCCACAATCGATATTTCTAAAACAGGTACAAACTAGTAATTAAAAAAAATCCAATAGTTATCCTATTATATTTAGTATTATAGTAGAAGACAACCCAATGGCTGTCCTGCTCCAATTGTGATGTTTTTATAACTTTTAGTAGTAATGCCCAGGAAAACGGCAATTATCATATGGTAACATGTTTTGGTCTGCAAAACAGTTTTTTTTAATCACTTTATCACATAGGGTAAAGCGGGGTTTAAAATCCGCGGGTAAAAAGGTCCACCACCGATATTTCAAAAACAGGTATAGTTATGAATTTTTCAACAACAATATTTGAAAGTAGAGGGAATAAGATGTTCGTTGAGAAGGAGAAAAATGGAAATGTTTAAAAATCATTAACAAAAGTATTTTCTTTCGTTGTTAGTTTTTTCGGTTGTAAGCACTGTTCTTTGGTTTAGTAAAATATCACGTGTATTTATTTTTTACCTCAATTTAAAAAGAATCTAAAATATTTAAAAAAACAACGATTTTTTTAGGTACATATGAATGTGAAAAATACATATGATGTGTGGGGGAGCGGGAATAATTTTAAATATTACCACTTATCACCAAAGGGGATAGAGGTCCAAAAATCCATAGAAATCGCTCACGTATTTAATGAATGCCCTCTTTTTGAGATCTTCCTTGCAGCCTACTTTAGATTGCCGTCGCTTAAGAAGTTTCACTTCAAAACTAAATCACAACAAACCTGAAACTACGTACAAAATCAATACACCGATCGCATCGATCCAATTACCGAATGCTCTAGTTTTGATTCATCCCCTAAATTTTATTCGTAATAAAGGGGTGTTTAACAATGTATGTTTGTAACGATGTATGGATAGTCTTTTGTTCGTCAGGTGGCGAAACGGAAAAAGTAATTTCCGTCCCCGTTGTTGGCACATGTTCATCATTTATACAAGGGATTATTCGCGCACGATATTCCGAATGAATTATAAATGAGCTATCGGAGCGGTTCTCAACTGTGGGGGTTGAGGGTAATTGAGGTTCTGAAAGTGCGGGTCGGAGAGTGGATGGTGAAAATATGTGATTTAACATTGTTAAGAATGTATGTCGCCAAATAATTTGATGTTTTAAGTGTACTAGAATTTTTTAAAGATTAGGTATTTATAAATATTTAAAAGTTTGATAAATTCTGTTATATCTACAAAAATGTTTCAATACCTTGTTCTTGGAAAATTTAATGTTCGAATTTTTGACAATTTTAACAAAATTGAAAAGTTTGAAAAAAAACTGCCAAGTTTAGAAATTTAGAACATTTTTCCAAGTTTAGGACAATATTCCAAGTTTAGTACATTTTTCCAATTTTTCCAAGTTTAGAATATTTTTCCACATTTTGTTAAGTTTCGAACTTCTTTCCACATATTTTCAAGTTCAGAACATTTAGTCAAGATTAAAAAAAATGCCAAGTTTACAATTCTTTGCCAAGTTTAGAACATTGTTCCATGTTTTAAAACAGTGTTCCAAATTTAGACCATTGTTTCAAGTTTAGAATATTGTTACAAGTTTAGAACTTTGCTCCAAATTTAGAACATTGTTCCAAGTTTAGAACATTTTTTCGAGTTCAGAACATTGTTCCAAGTTTGGAACATTTTTTTCAGTTTAGAACATTTTTTTCAGTTTAGAACATTTTTTCGAGTTTAGAACATTTTCTCACTTTTTTCAAGTAAAAAATATTTTGCCAAGTTTAAAGTTTTGTGCCAAACTTAGAGCATCGTTCCAAGTTTAAAACTTGTTACAAGCTTAGAACTTGTTCCAAGTTTAAAACATTTTTTTAAGTAGGTAGATATAGAAAATTTCTCCACATTTTTTTTAAGTATAAAACTTTTTGCCAAGTTTGAAATTGTTTGCCAAATTTAGACAATTTTTTCATATTTAGAACATTTTTCAAAGTTTAGAACATTTTTCCAAGTTTAGAACATTTTTTCAAGTTTAGAACATTGTTCCAAGTTTAGAACATTGTTCCAAGTTTAGAACATTGTTCCAAGTTTAGAACATTGTTCCAAGTTTAGAACATTGTTCCAAGTTTAGAACATTGTTCCAAGTTTAGAACATTGTTCCAAGTTTAGAACATTGTTCCAAGTTTAGAACATTGTTCCAAGTTTAGAACATTGTTCCAAGTTTAGAACATTGTTCCAAGTTTAGAACATTTTTCCAAGTTTAGAACATATTCCAAGTTTAGAGCATTTTCTAAAAAAATTTAAATGTAAAACATTTTTCCAAATTATTCCAAGTTTAGAACATTCATCCAAATTTTTCCAAGTTAAGAACATTTTTCTACATTTTTCCAAGTTAAGAACATTTTTCTACAATTTTCCAAGTTTAGAAAATTTTGCCAAGTCTATTTTTTCCCCATGTTTACTTAATTCCAAGTTTACAACAGTTTTCCAAGCTTATTTTTTCCCAAGTTTATGTCATTTTTCCACTTTTTCTCAAGTTTAGAACATTTTGCCAACTTTAAAAAAATTGCCAAGTTTAGAACATTTTTGCCAAGTTTAGAATATTTTTCCAAGTTTAAAAAATTGTGAATATTTTGACCGATTTTCAATATTTTGGAATATATATTTAAACTCTTGAAAATGTTAGAAAATTTTGCCAAGGTTAGAAGCTAAGTTTAGAAATTTTTGCTAGCTTCAAAAACTTTTAACAAGTTCAAAAATTTTTTCAAAGTTCAGAAAATTGTGAATATTATGACAGATTTTGAATATTTTTTAAAATATATTTCCTGCTTAAATAAATTCTTAAAAATTTTAGAAAATTCTGACAAGTTTCGAGCATTCTACTAAGTTTAGAACACTTTGCCAAGTTTATGATAGATTTTGAGTGTTTTGGAAAATAATTCCTGCTTAATTAAATTTTTGAAAATTTTTAAAAATATAAATTCAAATTTTTTTGCCAAGTTTAGAACATATTTCCAAGTTTTGAAAATTATGAAAATTTAGAACTTTATATTTTTTTAGTATTTTGGCAAAAATGAAAACATTTAAAGTTTTACAAAACTTAAAATTTTTATAAGCGTCAACATTTTGAGACTGAAAACTTTGTCCAATATTTAATGTTTTGACAAATTTGTAATTGAAATCCTGCTTAGAAAATACTTACAAACTTCATACGTTTTGACTAACTAATTTTGAAGTTTTGAAAGTTTTGACATTTTTTTATCTAATAATTATTATAGATATTTTGACAACGTTTTAAGAATTTGGTTTGTTTTAGTTTAATTAAAGCCTTTGAGTTGAAGAAATTTTTAAAAATATTAAACGTTAAACAAATTTTTTACTTTTATTTAATTTTTTATTACTTTTTTTTTAGTATATGTATTTTTTTAATTATTTAAAGCTTCATTTAGTTCGAATATAAATGAATTTAAATTTGTTTATATGGTACAAAATCCTAGATCATATTTAAATCATAATACAGATATTTGAAAGTGCTCAAAAGAGTGGAGAGTTTCATAAAGTTTATAATAACATTTAGAAAGTTTTTCTTTGATGCTTAAAATTTTAATTTGATATGTTAAGTATATCTGCAAGAAAATAAAGCTTCACATTTAAAGCACAATGCCTGTCCGGAAGAAAAAATAAATTATTATAAATATCGATTAAATCTGTATATATAATAAATAATATATAAATATGTATATATATATATATATATATATATATATATATATATATATATACTGACATTATTAATGCCTTTTACAAGAAGATGCGTAAGGCGTGCTCAAAAGTCAATGTTACTGCAATAAATAGTGTTGTCCATAATAATTTATCATTTTTATTAAAATCTCTGATACATTATTCAAACTTTCTTATTCAATTAGACATTTTACGACATTTTAAACGATGAACAAATACCGATATATCATAATAAATATTTATACATCTCTTTGGGTTTTGGTGTTTATTTTGATTGTACGGTTTGGACACTTTCAGCAAAATTAATTAAGGAAGATTAAAATTTAAATTTATATTTATTGTGATATTACTTATATTTAACATTCTTGTAACAAAAAACCAGTCACAAAAACCATCATTAAATTTTTTGGAATATTGCTTATTATATTTCATATATGAACAAATACTTTTTTTTATTTAATATAAATTGCACATGTTGTAATGTAAGACATATAGTACTGGATTTATTTAAACAAGACAGATTTTGCAGCTGTTCAAAGAATGAGATTATATCGCCAGCGAAAAAGTAAAAAAATACAAGCAGTCAATGAATGTATGTTAATTTTAATTACATGAAGTTCTTCAAACACAATTATTACATGATGAGTGAAGTTGCAAAAATAATATTTGTTTAGGCGTTATTTAACATAATTCAATGTGTGAACGAATATTAAAGAATTTATTAATCAGCAATTATTATCAGATTATTTATTTAATTCATTGAAGTATGACTTTAATTACATTATTGTTTTTAAATATTTTAGATATTTTTAATGCTATTATAAATATATAATTTATAATTTATCATTATATAAATGTGTATACTGGTTGACACTAATAAATGTGTGCAATCTGTGCATCACGAGTGTTACCATATTACTGATAAACATTATTCAAAATTATTATATGATATAATTATTTTTACTTAAATGCCATCTTGTACAGAAGCAAATAAGTTTTACTTCAATCGCGTGTGAACCTTACGCGCACTCTTATTTTGTTGTCCACAATTGCTATCCAGGTTGCTCCGGAATGGAATGCCTTCTGTCTATTTCATACAATTCTATCACAAACTTGCAGAAAAGGGCAAATCAATAACAAAATGTCGTCCAAGCCATCAAATATAAAAAATTCATTAAAATATAATAACATCTCCAACTTTCTTTGCTGCAACACCATGATTGTCGAATATAAAATCCTAGGGTCAGTTAAAGGTTGTGATCAATCTTGAAGCAACGGTATTACTTGCAATCACAAAACCGGATTGGTATATAAATATATATATATATATATATATATATATATATATATATATACCTATGATAGGAAATACCTGTAATAATAAATCACATGAACCGAGAGAGTACACGCCGGCAAATATTATTTTATCAGCATTCCTTGTATGTGAGGTATTTTTAAGTTACGTGCCAGAAGATGTTTTACAATGGAAATAATCAGGAATTTATGTAATAGTTTTGTTTTAGGATATTTATACTAAAAACTGTCTAATTGGTTAATAATTTTATTAACTTTCCGTAGGGCAAGTTATAGTAATCGCAAAAAAATCGAAAATGAAAATTTTTATATATCTTTACGTTTGAAAGGTTTCTGAACGTTTTGGCATGCCTTAGAAAAAATGGATGTATGTGACGATTTCAGGAACAAGGATCAACTAATTTGAATAATTCAAAAAACATTCGATTTCTATTGATAAGGAGACGTTCTGATTAGTTTTTGGCAAAGGCAGGTCCATCCCTTCCGAAGAAAAAGTGCCAAAAATGTAATTCAACAGTTCGCTGGCACAGTTCTTTAATTAAATTAACGGTGGAAATTTTTTTTAGACGATTTTTATGAATTTTTGACGATAGATATCATGGTCTTCTAGATCATACTGAACTTTTACGATTTTACGGCAAGTAGTTTAATTTATAAAATTCATCAACTTTTGAAAAAAAGTTGTGTCAAAAGTCGCTTTTGGTCAGAATTTGGATTTTACAAATTTAAGTCATTTCTTTGGAATCAGCGGAAAAAGAAGTCTACAAATCTTCTCTCGTTGTGTGAAAAATGTTACTATTAATTGAAATTATTAAATAATATCAAGGACTATGTACATGATATATGTAATCGTGCAATTGAAAATTTTATCTAAATATCTAAATCTCAATTTCATTTGATTAAGTCAATTATTACACATTTCGGGAAGTTCATGCAACTTGCCTTAAGGCAAAATGCCACTTACAACTAGTTTTTTTTTTGTTTGGCTACATTGTGAAACTGCAACAATTATTTTTTGTGTTTTCAAAACAAATTATATCCATGATTACGAAAAAACTTTCGTTTTTAAAACAGAAGTGTGACTGATCCAATTACATTAGTATCGTTTTACAAGCAATTGTACGAAAAAATGTATCATAAAAATAAAGATTGTATGAAAGTTTTTCTAATAGAGAAAGAATTACGTGTTCTATGAACTGAATGTGCCCATTCACATACTAATCTTAAATTTTTCGAGAGTGCAACCCAACGGTCAATCATTCTTCATTATTTATGCGCAGATATATATAATATATATATATATATATATATATATCGATGTCATTTTTTATATATAATTGCTAAAAGTTTTACTTAATGTCTATGTAGGACAGTTGTAAATATATTGTTGAATAAAAAAAAATATGCGCAGATTATACATTAGATACGTATATCGAATAGTGTTGCAGCAATGTCCACGAAAGGAAATTTTCACTTATTTAAAGTGGTAATTTGATATCATACTGCTTGATATCGAGCTGGCAGACGTTGAAATCGAAACAATAACTATTTTGTGCAAGTCCACATTTTTTAACATTAACCCACAACGGACTATTTTAGATAATCTTTAGTTGGGCAAAGTTAGCAAAGAATTTATGACAATCTTATTCAATTTCCCAAAAAAAATCAAAAATCAAATTGAAGACTTGAATCCAAAATGACGCAAATTGGAAAATTTAGCAACGCACACTGAAAATTACTAATATGTACTAATTAAATGTTTGCTGAATAACCTGTGTGTCTAAATGTCGACTAAAGACGACACAAATTTTTAGTTTTTTAAAAGTGCAATTTTTAATTTATAACAATTTTTTATGGATAATGATTGAAAAATATAAAAAACGTGTATTGTTACCTTGGTCGTCTTGCTGGCCTGTACAGCAGTGTCACTCTTGTGGAAAATACTATTCATACATTTAAAAGATTTCTTTACTATTCAAGTTAGTTTTCTATTCAAAATCGGTCAGTGTGTATCTAAATTATGTCATTAGAAACTGTGTCAATTTCAGCTGACAAATCGTTTTTTTATTGAGTGGTTTTTCGCACATTCAAAATAATTCAATGACTAATATTTGTGAATTTTACTTGTGGAATAAAAACAAATATTCAATGGAATTCTGAATGACTAACAAAAGATTTTTTTCGTACAAATTGAAGGAAAGTGTTAAAATATTAAACCGTGAATATAAAAGATAAACAGTGTGATCTTTTTTTAGAATTTACGAATCGATAATTATGATATTTGTTTGGTTACGTGATTATTTGTCTGTTTCGAAATTACAGAAATACAAAAATTTTGAGATAAAATGATAATTTTATTTTAGATACCCTTTTACAATTTTTCATTTCTTACAACCATTTGACATTTACAAATTATTTCCTCGACCAATTGTCCCATTTTTTCGAATGTACAAATTTATTTAATGGATGTTACACATAAAGAAATTTATTACTTAATATATAATAGTCTGTTACTAATATTGATGATAACTTTTATTTCTTTTGACTTTTTGATTGATATCATATCTCTGATAAATTTCACTTTTACTAATGTCGATAGAAAAATTGAGCAATATTTTAATTGATATCTATTATGATTTGTAAATTAATAAAATTGGGTTCACATATATTGATGGATTGCGATCGATTTAATGAAATTTCACATTGTTAGACTTGGGGTACATGATAAAAGTTATTCAGGAAGAAAAGTTTGAAAGTTTGAAGAGAAAATTTTGTAATCGGTGCAGCCGTTTTCGAGTAGTCGTCGATGAAATGGCAACTCTCTTTCTCTTTCTCTCCCAAATACTCTTTTTTCTCAATTTTGGTGTAAAATCAGTGAAACAGATTTTCTGGCAAAAACATGAACTTCATCTTCGAGTTAATAAGTCTAGAAATTTTAAGAACAAGTAAGTTTTGATGATGGCCTTTTGATGAAGTTAGAGAGATTTTGAAGTGCTGCAAAAAAATTCATAAATTTTGATATTATACTGCTTGATATCGAATTGGTCAAGGATGAGATCTAACTAGGGACTAGTTTGTGCTAACCCACGGCTTTGTGGCCGTTTTTGGAGAGATTCTAGAGACCAGTAAAGTTTTTTTGAGATTTTGATATTATACTGTTTGATATCGAGCTGAACGAGGTTTAGATCGAACCAGAGACTAGTTTGTGCTAACCCAGGGCAATGTGTTGATTATTGGAGAGATTCTGAAGTAATATTGATATCGAGCTGGCCAAGGTTGGGATCGAACCAGGAACTGGTTTGTGCTAACACACGGCTTTGTTGCCGATGTTGGAGATTTTCTAAAGTCCAGCAAAAAAATTCTTGAGATATCAATATTATACTGTTAGATATCGAGCTGGCCAAGAATGAGATTGAACCAAGAGCTACTTTGTCTACCACACGGCTTTGTAGTTGATGTTGGAGACATTTTCAAGTCCAGTGAAAAAAATCTTGAGATTTTGATATCATACTGTTAAATATAGCGCTGGTCAAAGTTGAGAATGAACCAGGAACTGGTTTGTACTAACCCAAGGCTTTATAGTTGATGTTGGCGAGATTCTAAAGTCTAGTTACAAACTAAGAATTTGATATCTTACTGTTAGATATCGCGCTGACCAAGCGTGATATCTAATCAGGTACTAGTTTGCGCAAATCCATGGCTTTGTAGTTGATATTGGGAAAGTTTTAAAGTTCTGTTCCAAAATTTTTAAGAATTCAATATCATAAAGTTTTGTTCCAAAATTTTTAAGAATTTAATATTATACTGTTAGATATTGAGCTGGCTGAGGTTGAAGATGAACCGAAGACAAGGCTTGTTGGTTGTTAGAGAGATTCTAAAGTCCTTGAGAAAAATTCTTGAGATTTCAATATCATACTGCTTAATATCGAGCTGTCCGAGGTTGAAATCGAACCAAGGACTAGTTTGTGCTAATCCACGACTTTGTAGTCGATATTGGAGATATTATGACTTCCTGTTACCAAATTCTTAAGATTTTAATATCATACTGTTTGGTATCGAGCTGGCCAAAGGTGAGATCATGCCTGCGGACTAGTTTCTGCTTACCCTGATTCTTAACTGTTACATCACAACATGCCCTTCAATAAGCACATAATAAAATTAAATAAATAAATGAAATAAAGTTTCGAAATGGAAATTTTACTTACAAGCAAATCGTGTTAAATCCTAATAACAGATTCCCAGTATTAACATTATATTATGTCGCAACTCTAATATTAGCAAATTACCTGTGATAGTTAGTCATAATAATATGAAAGATATATTTAATCCGTTAATTGCATCAGAAGTTAATTATTTTTATAATTGTAATATTGAGAAATGATTACTTCTGTAATATGAAACCAACAAATTGAATTTTAGAAAATTTATTTCATGTATCTGACTTTGTTAATTATTTCCGTATCGTTTTTATAATTAATTGTACATTCAGATTTTTCATCATGTCGCTTTGCAAGATGATTATGGAATTTAAGATTTTAACAGGAGTCTGAGAAAGGTTTTGAGAAAGTTCAAATGTACCTCTTTCTTAAAGAATTACAATTTTTGTTTAGATAATTGTTAGGTCTAAACTTGTAGCAAGAACAAATCGGTTTACTTACATTTTGTTTAATTACAATTATTGCTACAATATCAGAGGTCCACAAAATAAAAATAAGGGTCCATCTAGGTTTTCATTTTTTACGATAAACGGGCGTCCATTAATGAAGTGAGTCTTTTGGGGAGGGAGGGTTGACAAAAAACTGCGAAAAATCACATGGGGGAGGGAGGGGTTTAGTAAGATATCACGTCTATTTATTTTTTACCTGAATTTTCAACAAAAAATCAAAATAATTAAGATTTTGTCAAAGATGAAATCCATCTTGACTTTAAAACCAAATTTAGGGGTTCAATTTAGTTTTTGGTAAAGGCAGATCTATTCATTCATTATTTCTGATCAGCTTTGTTTTGGTTCTGGACAACGATCAGAACTAAAATATGTTCAAAATAATCTTATGTGCTGACGCCTAAACCAAAACTGCTATTAGACAACCCAGTAGCTGTCCTTACTACCTGTGATGTATTTTTTGTATTAGAAAGCAACTCAATAGTTGTCTTTTTCTGATATTGGTGATATATACTAGCATTTTATAGCTATTATTCCTGGAAGGGTTACAATTTTTAATCAACTTGTTTTATTTATTTATCAAAAAGAAATTATAATCTAAATTGACCATTATCGACAGCAATTGTATATGTATATACGAAGAAAGTCCAAAATTTGTTCTCAGGATTTTAGCCTTTTTCTAGTGTTTTTACATTCATTGTTTAATATGGAGTAGGTACCATATATCTGAATTTATTTGTAGATCATAAATATTTTGATCGATGATCAATTTATTTTAACATCAGAACTTAATTAGTCATATGAGTGTTGTGCTGCTTCTTGAACAATCTGGCTCTTATAGATGGCAACCCAAACGGTTGTCCTATCTCTAGATAATGAATTAATTGTTACAGTTTCTGTAATACTAATGGTTTTTTATTGTTGCACAAATGACAGGTAAGAGGTATTTTTACTTGAAAACATATGCTTTCAAGTGAAAATCAATGTCACTACTGCTTGACATCAAGCTGTCCGAAGCGGGTATCGAATCTTGTCCCTCTGATTTGTAGTCCATATCTCTAATTTAATCACTAATTTTCGGGAGAGCCATATAATGATCAAAATTAGTACAGGATTTTTATAAAAAAATTCTAACAATGTCATCTAAATATAATCCTAAGTATCATGAAAACAAATGTTTTATTAACTTCCCGTAGGGTAAGTTATTGTAATGGGCCGAAAATCGGAATTGAAAGTTTTGAAGATTTCTGAACATTTTGGATTTTCAGAAAAAATGGATGTGTGTGTGTGTGTGTGTATGTATGTATGTATGGATACAAATTTCCAGTAACGTTTCCGGGCGCACGGATCAACCGATTTGAATGGTTCAAAAACATTCGATTCCTATCGATAGGGAAAAGAGCTGATTAGTTTTTGGCAAAGGCAGGTCCAGCCGTTTCGAGGATACGGGGCAAAGAGTGCAGAAAATAGAAATCGACTTTTTGAGAGAACGGAGTATCCGATTTGAATGATCTAAAAAACATTCAATTAGGAATGATTGGGAGAAGTGTTTATTAGATTTTGGCAAAGGCAAGCCCAGCCATTTCGAAGATACGGAGCTAAATATGTAAAAATGGCAGTTTTTGAGAGAACTAAGCGCCCGATTTGAATGATTTAAAATCTTTCTGCTTGTCTTAACAAAATAATTGATTCTGGGAAAAAAAAATTTGTTCCATTTTTTTTTTTTTAATTTTTTGTGTATCGAAAATAACTCAGATTTTATTTTCAATTCTGACTATAGTTCTAATATACTTTAAACAAATAATTTCAACTTTGCAATTCAGTTTATATAATTCTTATAAATATTAGACAATGTTACAATATTTATAATAATCTATTTGAAAACATTCAGTAATCCTCGAACATTTCGTTACGGTACGGGAAGTAACAGCAATTTGCCTTAAGGCACGATGCCACCCACCCCACTAGTTTGTTCACCATTTTGCCCTTGGTCGGTATTGTACCAGGACCACTTAATTGGTTGTCCATAGCTCTAACCACTAATTCTCGGAAAAGTCATATAATGATCAAAATTAGTACAAGATTTTATTGGAAAAATTTTCTAACACTGTCATCTAAATATAATTCTAAGTATAATGTAAATTGTAAACAAATGTTGTACTTATTCACCAGGCTGTCCTAGACGGGTATCGTACTTGGACCACCTAATTCGTAGTCCACAGCTCTAACCACTAATCGTCGGGAGAGCCATATATTGATCAAAATTAGTATAGGATTTTTATTGCAAAAATGTTCTAACTTTGTCATCTGAATATAATTCTAAGTACAATGTCTACAAACGTTTTACTTGTTCTATTACAAAATATCTTTTATCCTGGTCACTTGAAACAAAGTCAGCGCTTGTTTTCAAAAGAAACTAATATTTTTAAAAAATCCAAAACAATAAAACAACATATAAAGAGTCTCTTTGAGAACGAAATATGTTTTACGGTAGCGAAGGCGCTCACACAGTAACACTTTGGACTAAAACAAAAAAGGCATCACAATGAGTTCTGTTGTTTATGATCTCACTTGGAGAAATATATATATTTACATATATACGTATGCAAATATAAGGATAGAAAGATATATATTTGCATGTGTGTGTGTGTGTATTATATTTCTGGGTAGCTAGTACTATTTGTGAGTTTATATTCTTGAACTTAAAACTTCATTTTTTACATTTTTTTTACAAAAAATGTCTTATTGACCGCCAGTAGGATAAGCTATAGAAGTCGTCTAAAAGAATTCCAAAAAAAAAAACTAAAAAAAATCAAAATTTTGAAAAAATTTCTAAATTATCAAAAAAATCAAATTTAAAAAAAAAAAATTAACAAATTTATTATAAACACACATAAGTCGTCCAATATATTAATCACTTATAAATGTACAGTATGTATTTAAAATAAACTAGTTGGTATTGGTATTTAGCCTTGAGGCAAGTTACATGAACTTTCCGATATGTGTAAATAATCGACTTAATCAATAAAAAATAAATTAATTTATGAGTGGAGTTATTACGCATAATTGAAAACGAACCAACACGTTAACTCCGAGTATTTTCAAAAAGCAACTTTTCAAAAATCAAAAATTTTTATAATTGAACCAGTTTCCGTGGGACTTTAATGGTTTAGTATGTGCATTAAGACCAAGTACTCTATCGTTATACCACGTAAATTGTCTAATTTTAATTTCAGCTAACGCTAACGTCAAAAAAACTACTCATTTTCTCAAACTTTGATGAATTTTTAAAATTAAACTACTTTTCGTAAGGCCGTTATATTACAGTAAGTTCTATAAGACCATGATATATATCGCTAATAAAATTCCATAAAAATCGGTTTAATTTTTTTTTTCAACAGCTAATTACAAGAAAACGGCTCGGTAGATTTTCATCTAAAACTAATCAGTACCATTCCCAACTAATATATTTCGAACAGTTTTTGATTTTTTAAAATCGGTTCGGTAGGATGAACTTAAATGTGGACAAAAAGTTTAACACTTTTTTCAAAGTACAAAGAAACGGCTTGGCAGATCGCCGCACAACGATAGTCCTCGCCGAGATACATCGAATGGCTTTTAAATTTTTGAAATCGGCCCAGCCGTTTCGAAAAAACGTCGATTTACGGCAAAAAATCTGTTCACATACACACACACACATACTTTTTTCAAATTTGGTCTCATTCGATTCAGAATGGCTTGAAACGTCGAGAATACATAAAATTAGCGAATCGGATTTTTTGATGAAAACATAAACTTCCCTTCGGAAAGTTACTAATCTATTTGAAATTATTTAAAACAATTATTGATTGTTTTCATTCCTCGAGTGTTTAATTACGGTACGGGAAGTTCCAGAAATTTACCTTAAGGCACGATGCCATGCGCCTTCGCATTGAAAAATCATAAATCTGCAATATTGGCACAACAATATTTCCAGAACAGACGCAACGTCCTAATATTATCCAATCTCATTATTACAATTCCTTTCTCGAAGCCGTTTCTTCGGAAGATGACTCCGAAAAATATTGTTTATTTTATTTTATTATATAGGAGGCAAAGGTAGGCCTAGCGGGGCCCTTCAACAAGAAAAAAATACAAAAGCCCCGAAGGAATTCATTTATTTATTCAAACGTGTTCAAATATGAACGGACAGGTAAAGGTATAATATTTCAATTCTATTCATGACTTATATTTCGGGATGATTGCATTGTGTATATGTATGTATGTATGTATGTATGTATGGCCGATATGAGAATGACGTAAATAAATAAAAATGTACTTTATTATGCATAGATTTTCTATAGGTTCCGTACAAGCATGCTATCATTAAAATTTAAGAGTGTGGTTTGTAAATTTGTGCCAGGTTATTGCAATCAAATAACGTTTTTTTATTGGCTGTGTATACGTATATGTAAGTGTAATGTATTTGTATTTACAATAGTATGTGCAAATTATTATTTTTTAACTGTGTAGTGTATGTTATAATAATCGCAAAATAATGGATTTTTTTTATATCTTGGCGACAATATAGTCAATGACAATATATTGGTATACTTTAGAAAAAATGGATGTGTG
>NW_020538040.1:11571740-11605951 GCF_003426905.1 Ctenocephalides felis
TGGGCTGCAGAGTTAATAAAAATTTAACCCGAAAGTCCCGCAACGCCGGACGGCACCTAATGTCGGGCACTCTATTTAACACGTATTATTTAAACGAGTATGAATCTTTTTATATCAAAATACAAGTGAAAGAGGCGCGGGGGGCACACAGGTGTAGGATCACGTGCCAAGACTCACCAGTGACGCACACGGCCACGGCGGGAGCAACCCTTTGCTGTTTTAAGCGCAAAATCACGGCGTCACCTAAATATCAATGAAAGTAATTCTAGTATATTTATGCATTTACATTTGAGTGGCATTCAAAGATAAAAGTAGTACTTGATTGTTATCCGTAAATTGGTAGAATATTATTAGATATTTCAATCAATGAACGAACATGTCTGTCCCTTAGCACCGGACACTAAGTCGTCCCTTAGCGCGGACAGTAAACATATTGATATTTGTGTATGAATGCTAACGGTCACTACATTGGTGGCCCAGCCAAAAGATAGATAAATACCAAAGTTTGATTGATAGTATTAAATATTTTTTAGCAAAGGTTGCGTTTTTGTTAATTTAGTTTGATTTCTAACTTTGTTATATAACAAGTCATAATTTAATAAACATTTCGTAAAATATTTTTTGATTTATTTATAAATAATTTTAGGTGTCCGGCACTCGGAGACCTCCCCTATAGGTACATTAAATGTTAGCACAAAGCTATAAAACTAATAATTAAAAATTTAATCTAAAGTTCTTAAATAGTTTTTGTTTTTACATACATCATTTGGTGGCAGCGGTGGGATCAGATATCATATAATATTTCATACTACTTTTATTGATAAATCTAGAAATATATATTACTACTAAGAAATATAAATCCAAAAATACTCAATACATATAAATTCCATATTACTATCAAGATAATAATTATGAACATTAATCATTCTAGTAGATTTTGTTCTGAATTTTGTTATTTACTCGTATTTTTAAGCTTTCGGAAGTCTGTATTTAAAATATTATTCAATGTATTTTAATTCAAAATTTGTTTAAGTTATGTCCAATAATAGACAAAGCTTAAAAAAGTAGCAAGTATTCAATCCAATTCAAATATAGGTTTTTCAAAAATACATATAAGAAATGTAGATTCTTCTCCAATAAAATAAATAATCCAGAATACATAATTCATGTAGAAGAAAAAACTCTTCTTATATTAGTTTCCTAATAATTACTGATATATAAAATAAATGCAGCATCTCCTCCAATAAAGCAAAACAAAATACACAGTCTTTTACGTCGTATGCAAATTTAATAATTCTCCTATCCATATTCATTTGCAATAATTTCCAGACCACTTTTTGCCGATGACGGATCTCGTCAAAAACATTTGAAATATTTCTCGTTCGAACTGAATCGACTGAGTTGTCATTTTTTTTCTCCTCAAGATGCAAGTGTGTTAGTAGTAACGCGAGATGATGGGATGATACCTGAGTCTCGTACCGAACGCAGACTACTTTCCTTTCCTTTCCAATAATAATATCTCAGACTATGTATACACAACAGATCAGATATGGCCAATAAATGTAATAGATTTATAAATGGGTCTAAAAAAATACCAAAGCCAAAAGGTGGATGGATAATTTTGGTAAGATTCGCGCAATTGGTGTTGTTTGTTCTGCCACAACAGGAGAAGGATTCCATCCTGTTTTGTGGTCTCTATGCATAGAAGTAAGGTGACCATACGTCTAATTCAGTCATTATAGTAAGTTCACCTCGGAATTCGATATACCCAGCTGTAAGTCTATAAATATTTGTATATTGACACCCTACAGTTGTCTCAAAACCTACATATGTTATTGACACCCTACCATATGTAGGTTTTGAGACAACTTCAGGGTGTGAACATACAAGTATTTACAGACATACATACAGCTGGATATCTCGAATTCCGAGATTCTTACCTAATTTAAGCTTAATTGGACTATCCCGGTTTGGCCGGGTTTCCACCTTGTGTCCCGGGTTTTTCTAAAACCAATATTAAACAGGATGGAATATTTGTCCCGGATTAAGATCTTAAATATAAAATAGCCTCTCACATTCATAATTTTGAACCTTTATTTTCAATTTTACGAAAATTAACAAAAATCATGAAAATCAACTTCTTGACTGCCTGGAGTAAGCGCTAATTAGTTTTAAATAACTATGAAAAAATTGAAGAAATTTTGAAATTATTTTAAAAGCTGAAAAAAACATATAGACCCAAAAATATAAGATACAATATAACATCTAATTAAATAATAAAGTTCTTAGTCAGTAGTTCTGTTACAAAAATAATACTCGTTAAAAAGACGGATTTTTATCGCATTCTAAAAATAGTATTTGTTATTTTAAAATCATATTAAATTTTTTAGCATTGACCCCTCCCCCTTCGCCCTGGATTAACATAACTAAAAATTACCATCGCGGTTTTGACTTGTAAAAATATGGTCACCTTAATAAAATGTGTTTTGTATTTTGTATTTTTTGGTTTCCTTTTTTTATCTGTTAAATAAAATTAACAATTCCACTGAACTAAATGATTTACCTGACTTAGGGACCTATTCTGGTATCATTTGTCTACCATATATATTGAACAACTATGTACTATTATCCTTGGGAAAAAAACTATTAACTAAATCAGGACTTTAATTTGTTAAGAACTTTAGAACATTGAATAACAGTATTTTTTATATTACCTGTAAAATAGCTGTAAGAACTGTGTGTATAATTTGCCATGAACAAACCAAAAAAAAAGTATTTTTACTAAAACCCCTTTTAACATCGAACGTCTTAAAAATCTAGTGTATCAAATTAATTGCCTAGATTTCAAATCAATTTATATTGGAGAAACGAGCCAGAATCTAACGAAACGACTACAACAACATAAATATTTTAAAAAATCCTAAACAATTTGAAACTATGCTTACAGAACACATTAACACTTGAAAACACAATTTTTTTTAAACCGAAGGTACTACTTTTTGAGGAAAATTTATACAATAGACTAATCTATAAAGGATCTTTTTTAACCATTTATAACTATAGAACAATAAATAAACGCAATGAACTCAATATGCTGTGCGAATATCCTTTATCTAGATAGTATTTCCAAATTTGTATACAAAACGCAAAAAAAAATCACAATTAGTTCCACACATGTTAAAACCATGATAAAAATATTTTTTAAAAAATCCTTTCTTCATTATGTCCCCAACTAGTTTTCAGAAAACACATATATTGCACATTTACTCTTTTGTGATAATTTAATGTTAGCATAATTGCATATTGTTATAATTACAAGTTTAATGTTTATATTACGTAATGTAGTGCATTACCATATCCTCATACTATAGATTTTCAAATTTTCTATTTTGGAAATCGTTTGTGCCAAATGATTCCAGAATGACTTGAGAGGTTGATACAACATAAAATTAACATAATTTACTCTTCTTATAATCATAATGTAAAATGGTATTTCGTGAGATGATTCTTAGAAATTGTAAGTATTAAAAATTGTCTATGACATGTACGAGTTCATAATAAATAATTTATTTTGCTTAATGGTAATATTTAATATTTCTTTAGTTATGCTTTAATAAATAATCAAATCGATGAATAATCAATAAATAATCCACTCGTGACTCGATTGGTAGTATTGTTTTTCTAATGAATCCTGTCATACAGTGGTGGACATAGATGGATTTATATATATATATATATATATATATATATATATATATATATATATATATATATATATATATATAAACAAATATATATATGTGTTTTTAGAACATTTACCAATCATACAAATTCAAGATCCTGAATGTGAGTCTTTCATGCTCAAAGTAGAGATAGATTTAAGGACAAAATATAAGAAAATAATTGATATATAAAACAACAAATTTTTGCTTTGCACAAAATTCATAAAAAAAGTTAAACAGAAAAAAAATTCCGAACAATCCATGACGACCGAAAATTGTTATAATTAGAAAAAATCTACTGCACAGAGTCAGTTACACATATTCACCACAAATCTCAATATATGATCTCATAAAGCAAATAATTAAAAAATTTAAAGAAAATAAAAAAACGTTGCAAACTATACCAAGATGGTTAAATAAGGTGATAATATTTTAAAAATCCAGCAAAGAATTACTTGAAATTCTGTCAATCTTTCTGTCTGGAAAAAAAATCCATCAATTCCAAAATGTATAAACACTAATATAGTTTGAAAAACAACTACTGCGTACAATCAATTGACCATTTTCACATATAAATACCATTTCCCATTGTGCGATTCAAATAAACATTCAATCTGGAAAAAAAGAAATTCCTCTCCGAGCAATTCCAAGATGCTTCTTACGAAATGGAAAGTGGCTCCTCCTTTCTAATCGTTCGTGAACATCAATGATATCGAGTTATATTTCTTCGAACAATCTCCTCTGCTCGATATGTATGTCACATACACTAATAGAGACCAAATATTTATTTCTAAAGCACATTATATCTATTGAAATTAATACACTCGACTAAGAATCTGCATAAATATATACTTTCATTATTCTGCTATTTGCAATCGTAAGAGAAATATATAAAATATAGAAGAGTAAATGGAAAAGATATCCACGAAATAATCCATTTTTTTATTTACAAACACTATTATTATTATACTTGTTTTATTTTATGTTTCTGATATTTTTGGTAAATTTTGTATCAAAAGTTTTGATAAAGAAAAATGAATTGCTACAGTAAAATTGATGAATTGTCTATTTATGATTCGAGTTACATTAATATCGAAACTAGTGGTGCATGGCATCGTGCCTTAAAGCAAATTGCTGCAACCCCCCAAACCGTAATTAAACATTCGAGGTAAAATCGATAATAAAAATAATCAATTAGCAATGAAAAATATCAAACATCAAATTCTGAATCATTTTTGAAATTTTCAAAATCACGAAATTTTCTGTAAAATCTTTTTATTTATTAATCTTACCAAATGATCCGTTCTCTCAAAACCTGCATGATCATTTTTTCACCCTTTGCGCTCCATACCTCCGAAACGCTAGACGTGCCTTTTGCAAAAACGCCTCGCGAGCGAGAACAAACCAAATGTTTTTTCCCTCATGCAAATCGGTTATTCCATACTGTCAAAAATGTCGAGGACATTTGTTTGAACCATATAAATCAACTTCAAAATTAAAAATCTTGGTACGGAACCCAGAAAAAAATTTGACATAAAATGTGAACACATTATTAAAATCTCTATAAAATATCTGATAATTTGATGTGCATATGTCTAATAATCATTGTTGACCGCCAAAAGGTATTTTATACATTGTTTTAGTAAATCTCCGAAATAACTAGACCTGCCGTCCCAAAAATTTCATCAGTTCTTCATCTTGTCAATACAAGTAAAATGTGTTTTGAAGTATTAAAATCGGACGCTCAGTTCTCTCAAAAACTGAACCGTTTTTATCACTTTTGGCCCCGTATCTTCGGAACGGCTGGACCTGCCTTGTCCGAAAACTAATCAACATGTCTCCTTATCAATACAAATCAAATGTTATTAGAATTATTTAAATCGGTTGATCGGGTTCCCGAAATCGTCGATGAAAATTTGTATCCGCTCTCTCTATCTCACTCTCTTCCTCTCTCAAACACACATCAATTTTTTCTAAGGTATGCCAAAATGTTCAGAAACCTTTGAAACGTAAAGATATATAAAAAATTTCATTTTCGATTTTTTTGCCACCACTATAACTTAATTATATATTATCCTGCCAGGTGTTCATCAATTGCAAAAGAGCTTTCGATTTGATTCCTCTTGACAAAACAGTAAACTGTGCAATCATCACGCACGCACTTTTATTGCGTATTAAACGCTTAGTTAATAAATCGGCTTTTGTTAAAATTAACGACCGTTCAAGTAGGACACGTTAATTTGACGATTCGAATCCTTTGTCGAAGGTACAATCGGCGGCCCTGAGGTAAACGTTGACCCTTTTCTCATCACCCACATAAATAAATAATCTTGTTGCGATAGCAAATGACAAAAATAATTATTAAAAGAAATTGGATGCGACTTGTTTGTACAAGTCGTTTCCAACAATGGAATTTTGACCAAATTCACAAATATTTAGTCGAGGCTGGTCAAATCTTAGGTGGATAATCCTTTCCCGTGATCTTATTGCGATAGCAAACGACGAAATGTATCTTTATAAAGCAAAAACAATTACAAGAAGAAACTTGGCTAGGACTACTGCTATGATTGTCATATTGGATATCATCCAAATTCACAAATCTTTATCCGAGGTTGGTATCGGATCATATTAGCAAGATGCCTCATCTGAAGTCCTATCCATCCCAACGATGTCTTATATCAGTGGTTTTTGCAACCATCCCCCCACTTTAATAAAAAAAATTGTTGCGCCCCCCTTAACTTTTTTATCAATTTTATTTCATAAATACTCAACTGATATTATCAGACTAAGCAATATTATGTAAAAATATGATTATTTTTTCTTTTTTTTTATATTAATTCAAAAACTTTGGTTTATTTTTGAAAATAGTATAGGCGCCCCCCACAGGTTGGGAACCGCTGTCTTAGATAGTCTTCCTTGTATATATGCGGGGTCAGATATCTACTCTAAACATCATTTTTGGTCAATAAGAGTTGCTACAGTTGATCTATTTTTTAGTTCAAAGAGCAATTGGTGTCCCCCAAAGTAAAAATGGGATATTCCACCCATTCCGTCCCAACAAATGCTCTCTTTGTGAATTAAATGAGTAAATAGTTTTATTGTAATTGCTCAAAACAATCTCATACGATCAACTTTCATAACATACAAGTTTGCAAAATTGAAATTCGTATGGATTTTTCCCATAACAAAAAATTTTGTTTGCATACAAAATTAAGAAAAAACATCAGCCATGTTGTAAATTCGTCATATCATTTTTAAACAACCTAATATTCTGTGAAATATAATCGAAACATTTTGATTATAGACATAATTTAAAAAATATATATATGTATTATAAATTCAAAATTTTCACTAAAATACTATCTCAATATACAAAAACACCACAAATTCAAAATATATTGAATAATTTTCCTCGACAAGCGAAGTAAGAATATGGTTTATCGTTTAACTTCTATAATTTTATCTCACAAAATATGATTTGTAGTGAAAATAATCATTTAGGGGCATTGCTGCAACGAATGAAAAATATGACAATTAGAAATAAACATATCCCAATTGAAAAAAAAACTATTGGATTGATAAAGATTTATTCAATTTAGTAAAGTATATTAGTAAAATGTAACTTAATTACAACAGTTTTTAGAACACCTAGTTAATTAATTAATTTCTCATAGGGTAAAAGTTATAGTAATCTCGAAAAAGTCAAAAATGAAATTTTTTATATATTTTACGTTTCAAAAGTTTCTGAACATTTTGGCATACCTTAGAAAAAATTAATGTTTGTGTATGTGCGAATACAATTTTCAGTCGACGATTTCGAGAACACGGGTCAACCAATTTGAATTATTCAAAAAACATTTGATTACTATTGATAAGGAGACGTGCTGGCTAGTTTTTGGTGAAAGCACGTACAGCCGTTTCGAAGATAAGGAGCAAAAGGTGCCAAAAATGTCAGTTCAGTTTTTGAGAGAACGGAGTGTCCGATTTGAATGTTTCAAAAAACATTTCACTTGTATTGACGCAATGAAGAGTTAATTATATTTTGGAAAGGCAAGACTAAAATTTAAAAAAATATACTGTTAAAAATTTTGAGTTACGGTACAGCAAGTTCCAACAATTTGCCTTAAGGCAGGATGCCATTTTTAACTTACCGTAGTTATAGTAATCGCAAAAAAAACGAAAATAAAAATATTTATATATCTTTACGTTTCAGAGGTTTCTGAACGTTTTGGCATACCTTAAAAAAATGGATGTATGTGTGTGTGTGTGAGTGTGTGTATGTGTGTGTGTATGTGTGTGTGTGTGTGAGAGTGTGTGTGAGTGTGTGTGTGTGAGTGTGTGTGTATGTGTGTGTGTGCGCGCGGATACAAATTTTCGTCGATTTCGGGAACATAGTTGAACCGATTTCAATATTTCAAAAAACATTCGATTCCTATTAATAAGGAGACGTGTTGATTAGTTTTTGGCGAAGGCAGGTCTAGCCGTTTCAAAGATACGGGGCAAAAAGTGCCAAACATTCAGTTTTTAAGAGAATGGAACGTCCGATTTTTTTATTTTATTTTGTCTTACAACCACGATTTTCTCCGAGTAGCTCCCCGTCTATGGTTATTTATTCATTTTTAAATTATATGAGAATTATGGAAAGATGCGTGGCTAACGCAGCGTATCGGTTCTTTGAAATTTAATACCTCGTGCACAACGTTTATTATATGTGCGACAGTACTGCCATTTGTTTCAGTAATTCATGATACCTGCTTATGTAAAAAAGGAAGGAAGCCGACGTCGACGGAATAATACTATCGCTGCAATTGCATCATAATAATAATCGTAATGTATTTTAAAATCTGTTTTGAACTTCTTTTTATATGTTTTTAGGGGCCAAATCTCAATGTTATAGTAAGACTATGTTACGGGTCTATATTCGTATGAATTGGTAGTAAGAAACTGTCAAAACGCTATGTATTTAACTTCCCGTAGGGTGAGTTATAGACGTCGTCCAAAAATCGAAATTGAACATTTTTCCATATTCTTACGTTTTAAGGGTTTCTGAACATTTTGCATACCTTAGTAAAAATTGATGTGTGTGTCCCGAAAGAGAAATTTATTATTTCGATTCCCTAATTTTTTTCTCGACGTTTCGAGTCATTCGGAATAGAATAAAATGGATGAGACCAAAGTTGATAAAAGTATACGAGCCGATATTTGATTTTCTGTCGACGTTTTTTCAAAAACGGCTGAACCGATTCTACAAACAATTGGAATAAACTCTATAAGGAAAAATCGGGATTAGGTTTGGCTGACGATCTGCCACACCGTTTCTTTGGAATTTTTCATCCACGTTTTCAAAAACATTCGTTTCCTATTCATAGGGAAATGTGCTTATTAGTTTTTGGGGAAGGCAGGTCCAGCAGTTACAGAGATACGGAGCAAAAAGTGCAGAAAATAGAAATCGAGTTTTGGAGAGAACGCAGTATCCGATTTGAAGATTGAATTTATGCATGGTTCAAAGAAATTAATTTATTTTATTATTATTTTATTTTTATTTTAATTAATTAATTAATTTTATTTATCAATTAGAAATTAATTATCAAAATTCTTTATATCTGTGACACCTACTTAGTAGTCTACAAAACTTCTCTATAAAAAATATTACCATTAATTTAAAGGATTAAATAAGATCAAAAACTACGTACATGATTTACGATATCTTGCCAGTATTTTCTTATAACAGATGCTCAACATTTCACAAAATGATTTCAACATTACTGCAAAAAATTCATTAAAATTTGAATTAATAATGAGCTACAATTTTAAGACATACAAGCACGTGTCATTGTAAATCTGAGAGATATAAATTGGAAATCAACCAATGTTTAAATTTAAGCGAAAATGAACTTTATTTTCGAAATAAACAGTTAAAACTGATATTTAAATATCCAAATTAATAAATAATAATAAATAATAAATAATAAATAATTAATAAATAATAATACATCTCAATTTCGGTCAATTATTACACATTTCGGAAAGTTCATACAACTTGCCTTAAGGCACAATGCCACTTTCAACTAGTTCCACATAAAAATATAGACTCGAAAATGTCTTCAACTATGTTATAATAAAAATTAGTATATTATATTACATATACATTCGTTTTACAAATGCTACGTAAATAAGAAAGAACGTTTCGTTTTTGCAGTAAAATAAATCAAACAACGTTCGATTATATTTTTTTGCGCTTTATTTACTGTAATTTCCGTGAAATAGAGGAAAATTTCATGATTTAAATCAATTCGATTTGTTTTTCAAAGCGATAGTGTTTTTTTGATTAATCTTCTCTGAACGTTATATTGTTTGTCTAAATACATTTTTTATCGGAATAGATTTTATTGGAAACTCAACCTCACTTTTCTATATAAAATGTTTTAGAAAACAAATATATCTTGATGTTGATGGAATTCATTTAAATCTTGCTATGTAGGCCTTTATGACTACCTTTTTATATGAAATACTAAGGTCGATCTATTTCAATATATTTTGGAAATTGTGAACACTTTTTTCAAAGTAAACGCACTGCTTTAGCTATATAGAGACAAATATCGAAGCGCGTAAGCGCCGCATCGCAGTCTAACAGTTAAACAATGCTACGGAGCGCATAGTAATGTAAACAAAATTCATACTCATAAAAATCTCTATAAAATATGTCAAATGATCATTTTTGACCGCCAAATGCCTTTTTTTTTACTTTTTTTACTCGATCTCTGAAACCGTTGGACCTGCCTTCTCAAAAATTTAATCAGTGTCTCATTTTGTCAATACAAGAAAAATGTTTTTTGAATTATCGGACGCTCCGTTCTCTCAAAAACTGAACTACCATTTTTGGCCCTTTTTGCCCCATATCTTCGAAACGGCTGGACCTGCCTTATCCAAAAACTAATCATCACGTCTCCTTATCAATAGGAATGGAATGCTTCTAAATCATTCAAATTGGTTGAACCAAAATGATTGAACACATTCTCACACACATACATCAATTTTTGTAAGGTATGCGAAGATGTTCAGAAACCTCTGAAACGTAAAGATATATAAAAAATTTCATTTACGACTTTTTTCTCGATTACCATAACTAACCCTAAGGGAAGTTAATAAAATAAATGAAACTCTGTGTAAATCAATTTGAAACTAATCAATTGCATAATTCTCGGAAATGCCATACCGGTATACCAAAAACCGGTATCCCACAAACCGGTATCCCACAAACCGGTATTCCGCAAACCAGTACTTTAAACATTCTAATTTTCGATACCGAAAGTTCCATCTGTTTGCCTTAAGGACTGATTTAAAATAGTATTAGCCCTTTTCACTCGCGAATTCCGAGATTTATATGAATTTTGCCGCCGGCTTCCGAGTGGAAAGGGTTAATACCGATATTTTACTGGCAAAAATACCAAAATACCGGTATAGAATCTTTTTATCCCTATACTCAGCATGTACTTGACTATATTCATATATTCCTAGGCCACAATGATATTCTATTACATATCATAAATCATAATTTCTAGTTCCAACAAAAAAAGTCCATCAGCGAACATTTATTTAAATAAACATAAATATAATACTATTTTTTATCCACACCATTATTCGTATTTATAACTGTTCACTAATGCAGTGACATATTTACAAAATAAGGTGACAAATGATTTTGATCATTATAAAAATATTTTTTTTAGGAAAGTATTTGCTTATAGTGAAATTTCATGAACTGACCAAAAAAAAATCATACAATGGTCAGCATCAGCGGATTTGACACTAATGGTCAAATGAGACTAATGGACTAAAGTCATTGTCAAAAATATTGTGAATATCGATACTTCAAATATCTGTAAAATTATTATGAATTAACCAGTTGACTGTGTCGCTCACATCAAACAGTATAATATAAGAACATATTATGTACGTATTAAACCCAAAAAGCATTAAATTCAAAGAAATTTTGCACATGGATGAATGGAGCGTTGTTATGGCAACGCTATGTTACGTTCCTTTTTTTTCATATAAATTGGTAGTAAAAACTATTAAAATTGTGTATGCTTGCTGTGCAATTAAAAGACTTTAATATAAAACCTAACGTAAAAAACAATGTTATCATAACTGCATCTTTCTGATGTGCCATTGATAATACATACGTGAAGTTAGGTTTTATGTGTAAAACGCCTGATCGCTTAGCAAATTCATAGCTTTTTGACCTTTTGTGACTACCAACTCATACGATTATAGACCCGTAATATAACATTGGAGATTTAGACCCTGACTCTGAATTTGAATTTATGTTCAGTGTTCTAAAACATAGTAAAAACTATTCATGTGGCTTTATTATAGATTGATTTAAATTTTTCATATATGACTTTTGGTCGTAAAGACGTAAATACGAATTTTGTGTATTTATTTTTAGAATTAACATGTAGAGATTTGTCATTGGATTTTTTAACACGTCGATAATTTTACTTCGGTAGCTCAGTATGTTGAACTTTTAAAAAATATATTATGTATTACTGTACACTAAAATCACAAAATATCACGTGGGGTAGGGAGGGGTATATTGAGATATCACGTGTATTTGTTTTTTAACTATTTTTTTATTTTAAAAGTCAAACATTAAAAATAATTCAATAATTGTAGTTTTTTTCACGTAACTAAAAATACACGTGATGTTTGGTGGAGAGGGGGGGTAATTTTGAATATCATCATGGATCACCAAGGGAGAAGAGGGGGTTCAAAAATCCTTAAAAACTCGCTCACGTGATTAATAGACGCCCCCTAAGGCAGTAGTACTCATTAATTTTTTATTGTTATCTATATCTCTAAGTGAAAACCGATATCACTGCTGCTTGACACCGGGCTATCCTAGCGTTTATCGAACCTGGAACTCTGACAGCCCATAGCTCTAACCACTAGGGCTCGGAAAAGCCTTAATATATTATAATCGTAGTAATATATAAATATTGAAAGTGAAAAAAAAAATTCATCATAAGATTTCATATGTTCCAAAAATTCCTTAACTTAGTGACAACGTATTTTTAAAACTATTACCAATTACCGAAATGACTAATTATCCTCCATAATCGACGCATTACTAGACATTAAATATTTCACAAAAAGCCCTTATTTCATGAATTAGTCCCAAATAAAATAAAACATCGTCCTTGGACCGTACTTCTATCAATTATAGCTAATTAAAATCGTGACCGTCACTTGTACAATAGAAGTAAAAATAATAATGAAGAAATATTGTTTGTAATTACACTTAAGATCTTTCACTAATTATCAATATCCAGTAATTGTGGGCTAATTAATTTTAATTTGGTCTTTCTATCGCATAATTTAAAATTATTGCCTATACTTGCATAAGATGATGTCAACTAATTCCACGAGATGACAACTCTCAAGCAGCAGTGATGTCCAGTACTCTCATCCAAAAATGCCAAAAGTAGTACATTTTTATATACATATGATAAAAATCTGATTCATTCTCAACCTGAGGGGGGCGCCACAGGTTGGAAACCGCTGAATTAACGTGTAAAATTACTCCAAAATATTTAAAATTATAAATAACTTTTTAAAATTTACGAGGCTAACTTTCTACATTTTTTTAATTTTTATGTGCCATTCATTATAAGGTTGTCAGCAATCAATTAATAATGGTGACACGTAATCAATCAAGCAGTTAAAATAAATATGGTAATTAAAGTTGAATAATTATAATTAGTATTTATCGATAACATTTAATCGCCAAACTAAAAAAATGCTTTTTCTAGATATTATATATATATATATATATATATATATATATATATACAATTCTTGGATACCATATTTAGGTAGTTTCTCACTTTGGAGGTTTTTTGTTACTTTTTAATTTTGACAATACTTTCAAGTCGCTTTTCACTCCCTTGAAGTCTAAAACTCCTATCGAGCGTTTTACTGATGTTGTTTACAAAGTGGATTGTAATGATTGTAATTGTTGTTATATTGGCGAAAGTTCGCAATACATCTACAAGAGAATGAACCAACATATTTGTAATTCCAAAAATCCAAATCAGTATAAGACTATGTTTTCGGAACATATCATTAGTTTTAAACTAATGATATGTTCCGAAAACATGGTCTTATACTGATTTGGATTTTTGGAATTACAAATATGTTGGTTCATTAGATAGTTATAGTTTAAACCATACTTTCAATACGAAAAATCGTATTATTTTACATGCTGATTAGTTTTTGGATAAGGCAGGTCCAGACGTTTCGATGTCAAAAAAAACAAAAATGGTAATTTAGTATTGTGAGAACGGAGCGTTCGATTTCAATAATTCAAAAAACATTTTACTTGTATTGACAGAATGAAGTTTTAATTTCAATGAAATGAAGACAAAATAAATATTTAATTTTTGGTACGGGAAGTTACAGCAATTTGCCTTAAGGCACGATGCCATACACCACTAGTTCCATTAGAAACACATTCAAAATATACACACATAAAAAAGAAGCATGGTTGACCATTGAGTTGCCCTCTCGAGAAAAATACTAGGTTCGGAAGGATGATATCAAACACAGCTCATATAACGCGTTAAAAAAGTTATTTTTCCATCACCCCAATCCTGTACAATGCTATGATCTTGCAAATAAATCATTTTTATTACAAAAACACACATTTTCAAACAACTAATTAATTAATGCTATAATAAATCATAATCTATGACCCAAAAATCCCAAGACAGTTATTAAAAAATCGGTATCCTTGCGCCAATTCCGTGTCTCGTTCCGTTTCGTATTTTTTCAGAAAAATTTTCACAGCGATTTCGAGTCATTACAGTGAACAATTAAAAAGAACAATAATTGTTGTGCTTTATGTAATTGTAATAACATTTCACAGTGTGAACGACCTTGTCGCCATATAATTATAATGAATGCATCCATTTCTCAATTCGCTATTTCAGATCTTGAAAAATGGATACACGTTCACACTCAGGACAGAAAATAGTATTTTTTTATAATTTAACAGCAATCAGAACCTAACAAGTCCTATAAATTGTTTTGCTAACTTCTTGAAACCTGTGTTTTTTACATAGATGGCAACCCAAACGGTTGACCTATCACTATGTATTATCACAATTTCCTTTGTACTAACATTTTCTTTATTGATGTACCAAATGATCCAAGAGGCTATTTTCACTTGGAAACATATTGCTATCCACACTACTGCTTGATATCAGGCTGCCCGATGGAAAAAAATATTTTAGGAAGCGACCATTAATCACGTGATCGATTTTTTCAAGATTTTTGGACTCCCCTCCTCCTTGGTGATTAGTGGTGATATTCAAAATTACACCCCCCTTCCCAAACAAACATTACTTGTATTTTAGTTACGAGAAAAATTATAAATTGTAAAAAATATCAGGTAAAAAATAAATACAAGTGATATCTTACTATACCCTTCCCTCCTCCATGTGATATTTCGTAATTTTTTGTAAAAGCCCCCCTCCCTCTAAAAACCCCACTCCCGATGTCTAGTGGTTAAAGCAGTAGACTTCTAACCAGAGTTTCCAGATTTGATACCCTTCTCGCATGAGGTTGAGCAGCACTGATATTGGTTTTCACTTAAATATATAGATAGCAATATATTTTCAAGTAAAAATAGCTCTTACCCGACATTGCTAATGGTTATTTCTATAGAGATTCAATCAAAGGTTCCCAAACAGCCTGATGTCAAGCAGTAGTAACATCGGTTTTGACATGGAAATATTGATAACAACATGTTTCTAAGTAAAAATGAATTCTCTATGAAGGTTCAATAAAAGGTTCCAGGTTTGATCTCTTTGGGCAGCCTGATGTCAAGCAGAAGTGACATTGGTTTTGACATGAAAACATTCATAGTAATATGTTTTCAAGTAAAAGTAGCCCTTACCAAACATTGGTGCTCCAATAAAAAAAATCATCAGCATTTCAGAATTTTAAAATTTTGTAATTTCATGAATGATGAAATTTGCATTTCCAATAGTTTCAAGAATGCTAAGATTTTTAAATGCTTTCAAGATTATAATTTATAATTTATACCGATTTTAAGTTTTATGAAATTTGGGATTCTTTTAACATTTATTCTCAGGTATATGATAACGCTTTAGTGCTAAAGAAATTTATTTGGATCAATTAATTTCGAAAATATCGCTTTTACTCTAAAAAGGTTTTATAGTTGAAATGAAATAATTTTCATAAAAATCATTGTCGAAAGAAAGTGTTAATTGCAGGATATCTTCTAACAAAAACTTGAAACACTTTGAAATTGATTTCATTTTGAACATTTGAAAAAAAATCATATTTTCGAAGTTGAATCGTCTTGTTTTTCAGATCAGAATTGACAGACATCAATTACAATATAAAAGTAAATTTGTACAAATGACCAAAAATTTGCTGACGTTCAGGATAAAAATAGATGCAGATGATAAAAAGATACAATATATATATATATATATAATATTTATATAATGTTTATCTCTATTAAACTAATTGCAATGGTAATATGCATTTATTCATAAATCCAACTCTTGTTTTGCAATGACGCAAAATATTCACGACGACTATATCATTATATTAAAAAAACAGAGCAGACGAGAATTGTTTGTGTTGTTTTTAATAAGTGCAATTGTATATTATTTTTTCGATAAGATTTACTAATGAAGCAGTAATTTTGTTATTAACTGCATCATTGTTTATAATTTTATAAACAATCGATTTTTAACAAGCAGGATATGACGAATATTTAGCTTCAGAGTATCATTAAATTTTTATTTATTTTTAGTCATAATATATTTATAATAGCATTAAAAATATGTATAATATTTAAAAACAATAATGTAATGAAAGTCATACTTCAAATATGACATGATCGGTTTGTCATTGTAATTAGCATTCAGAAATGAACCTTCATTAAAGAAATGAAGTAATTGCTGATTGATAAATTCTATAATATTCGTTCACACAGTGCATTATGTTAAACAACGCCTAAACAAATATTGTTTTCGCAATTTCACTCATCATGTAATTGTGTTTGATGAACTTCATGTAATTAAAATTAACATACATTCATTGACTGCTTGTATTTTTTTACTTTTTCGCTGGCGATATAATCTCATTCTTTGAACAGCTGTAATATCTGTCTTGCCTAAACAATATTTTCCATTTTAATAATTTCAAAAATTTATAGAAACCACGAATAATTTTTTCGAAAGAATTTCTAATCAATAAACCAACGTTTAGTACACGGCGCAAATGTTTAATTTGTTTTACTATTTTCAAAAATTATTGTAAAATATTCTTCTGATTCAGACATTTTTCACTAAATCAAGATTTGTACTACGATGTAACTTTAAAATGTTTATTCATCTATGCCGATTTCTTTGTTGATATCGGTACGCATACAACGACAAATCTCTATTCACATACACGACGACTAATCACAATCGACCCGTATAGAAATGATATCATCGAGAGCGAATGACGAATTATTGGCACTCGACTCTTATCTGCCGTAACGCACTTCCGTTGCATTTGTACGGATTCACACCCTAGTCGCACCTAAGAAGTTTTACTTCAATAATTATGAATGAAAACGCGTGTCGAGTCATTAGGAAATATAAATTGTATTAAAAAAATTAAAAATCAATGAAACCATTTTAACTCAATTTGTAAGATAAAACGTCGTGTTCTGTAATTAAATATGAAACATTTATTTACGAATGTTTAATCATTTAATTATTTAATTCGATTGTTTGTTCTTTGTTTATTGATAACAACCATATAATTACAGATTAGTGGAAAAAATAAGGAAATTTTGTTTTATTAACATCATTAAATATTTTTTTATACTTAAATAAATGAGGATTATTATTAATATGGAAAATATAAGACCATAAATGAATCACAAAGGCAGGACATCAAATAGTATATTAAAAAGTGTAGAATAGGATATTAAAAAATTTGAAACTTTTGAATTGTAGACGTAGGTACAGGACAACGTCGGGTCATCTAGCATATATATATATATATATATATATATATATATATATATAAACCTATTACCACGTCATTCACAATAATAATTATTACTTCTACCCCACAAAGACCAATTTAGTTTGGCTTGAGCATTTCTCATTTTTTCCCTTTTATTGAAGAGTGTGTACGAGAATGCAGCCAGATGATGTGTTCGCCTCATTTATTTTTTCCATTCGTTATTTTGTTTTAACGAAAAAACCGTTTATCGTTTCTGAGAAAGACGACCAGTCATTTTATCAATGACGCGCAAGCAAAAGGCAGCAATAAGCCGACCGAACGATTTGATGCTCTTTAGCTCTTTTATTAGATCCTTCGTAAGTAATGTGAAGTCGGAAATAAATAATAAAGATAACAGATGACCGTGAGCACTGAAGGTTCAGGAATAATTGATTTAAAATTCCAGTAAGCCAACTTACTAAGAGGGTAATACAATTTTTAACAGCCGTCAGTATTATATTAGCTTTGCCAATTCTCACCTCAACCCAGCGGTCAGCCACTCTTCTTTTTTATGTGTAGACCATATATATATTAGCTTTTATTTAATTTATTTATTGTTATTGATTTATTTTTATTAAAAAATATTTCGAACCGATTTATTTCTATTCCTAAAGTCCTACTTTTGAAACAGACATTTCATAGTGAGCAAGAAAGCTGCAGTGTCGTCAAAATGTCCTGTAAAATCGGGCGTTCCACAAAGCAACGTTCTTGGACCTCTCAAATTCGATAAATTGCAATTATACTCGAAAATACTGAATGATGCGTACTTCAATCAGTTATAGCTAATTAAAAACGTGTCCGTCACTCGTACAAGAGAAGTAAAGATAATAATGAAAAAATATTGTTTGTAATTACACTTAAGATCTTAAACTAATTATCAATATCCAGTAATTGTGGGCTAATTAATTTTAATTTGGTCTTTCTACCGCATAATTTAAAATTATTGCCTATACTTGCATAAGATGATATCAACTAATTCCACGAGATGACAACTCAGGCAGCAGTGATGTCCAATACTTTCATCTAAAAATGTCCAAGAGTAAAACATTTTTAGATGTGATAAAAATTTGATTAATTCCAAATTTTAACACTTTATTGCTAGTGTTGTTTTAGAATTCCTAAAAAAGCTGTATTAAATATTTGAAGATATTTAAAAGTCGTAGGTTCCCTCAATTGCAAAAAAGTTTCTCCTCATATATTCACACGTTAATCGCCACGATAATATCAATTCACATGGGCCATAGTAACTTTCAGATAATTAAGTTGAAAATGTATCAAAAATTTTTTTTGCAAAAATTACTGAAAAAATACTATTTTTCATGTCACACATATGTGACTGAAAAAATATTTCCAACCGATTTATTTCTATTGCTAAATCCTTCATTTTTAAGCAGACATAGTAAGTATGTAATTAATAAGACGTAATGTCATCAAAACGTCCGGTAAAATCGGGCGCTCCACAAAGCAGCGTTCTTGGACCTCGTAAATTCGAAAAGTTGCGATTATCCTCGATAATACTGAATGATGTTTATTGTGACTTTTTTTACAGATTGTAAAATATCAAAAAATAAAAAAAATATTTACAATGAAATGTTGATTATTAAATGTTTACTCTCATATAATAATATTATTATTATAAAAGACTTCTCGCAGAAGATATTTATGTTTTCGCCAGAAAATACATTTTACTAATTTAATGTTTTCTCAACGTTTCAAATACTATGAATTACTTGCAACCAAAATTCAAATAAGTATTTGTGGATATAAGTATGAGAGCCAAGTTGGACATGTGGTCAACATTTTCTCAAAAATGTTTACAAAAATGTAAAGCTAAAGGATTGAACTCGATAAGTACTCGTGAAATTTTTTGAGAAGATCTGCAGAGCCATATCTTTATAATTAGCAGATAAATGCAAATATTTTTGTCGCATTTTTAGGAAATGTTGTAAACGACAAAAATTCAAAGACAGTTGGAAAGATATCAGTTTCAGGTCGTGCTGATTTCGTAAAGATCCACTGAGCCGTTTCTTGGTGATTGTTGGAGAAAATTTGTTTGACAATTTCAATGAAACTTTGTATAACGATAGAGTTTTTAGTCATAACGAACACACCAAAATAGTGTAAAGTTACGAAATGTGGTTGAATTATAAAAATTCATTAAAATTTGAATAAAAAGCGCGATCTGAAAAGTTGTTTTATTTCAATTCTCATTGCGGAAAGTTCATACAACTTCCCTAAAGGAAAAATGCCACTTACACCTAATATTTAAATCTATATATATAATATTATAATAATATAATATTCACATTTTGGTAAGATAACAGACAAATTCGCATATTTCTTACCATAACAAGCGTAATTTCTCTGTACAAAACCTCTTTAGTTACCTCATTACAACATCTGAAATTTATTTTTACCGAGCTTGAACATTTTCTTGAGCTTTTATTATAAATAAAATATCCCATTATAATGATGTAAGATTGTGTAATTCGACGTAAAAAGGAAAAGAGTCGGCTTTTAAGCTGAGACGACGCGAGTTTTTCATAAAAATAAAAATAAGAATAAAATCTCAAAGGCCAAGGAAGACGAGGCGAGAGAGTGAACGTGATTATTATCAAAGCATTCAACAACATTTACACACATCAACATCGACAACATCGACAACATCAACATCAAACAAACTCATTCGAAGGTTCAAGGAACATCTCGTGCAACGATCTTGGGATGCAGGTTTGACTTGGGCACTGAGGAAAGAAGATTTTTGCAATACTTATCAAAACTTCAGTTAGTATTAATACCCCGGTTAACGCTGCTTTGTTTAGCGCTGGTTCGGTTTAGGTCTATTTCGAAGTAAAACTTCTTTAGGCGCGACCAGGGTGTAAATCCGTACAAATGCAACGAAAGTGCGTTACGGCAGATAGGATAAGGTAAGTGTCGAGTGCCAACGATTCGTCATTCGCTCTCGATATCATTTCTATGCGGGTCGATTGTGATTAGTCGTCGCCTATGTGAATAGAGATCTGTCGTTGTATGCGTACCGATATCAACAAGGAAATTGGCATAGATAAATAAACATTTTATAAGACGATAAAGCTACATCGTAGTACAAATCTTGATTTAATGAAAAATGCCTGAATTAGAAGAATATCTTACCCTGTCCCCCGTAAATAATTATAATGAAAATATAAAACCAATGCAGCATTTGCGCCGTGTATGAAACATAAGTTTATTGAAATAATTTCTAATTATTCGTACTTTCTATAAATCTTTAGTTATTCAAATGGAAAATATTTTTTAAGGGGGTATTCTACTGTAGAATTTTGAAAAAATCGAAAAATTTTTTTTTTCATATTTTCAAAGTTTAGTTATTCAAAAATATGTCAATAAAAGGATTTTTCAAATTTACTATTATTTCCTGAGTTATAGCCGTTTTAGTGACGTGGCCTCGGTTCGGGTCCGACTTGTCTCAAAACTTTGAACGCGTTATTCTCGGAACTACTTTTTTCGAGCTGGCGGTAAGGATATCTCGAGTTCTAATGAACCGATTTACTTCAAATTTGGAGAGAATCTTCTCTATACATCGCTTTATCGTATGGACCTTGCCCAAAACTATAACTTTTCATTTAGTATTTTTAAAAAATTCGGATTTGTTAAAAAAACATGAAAAAAAATATTTTTTTTTTAAACTGCCGCCATTCAAACAAAACAAATTTGTTTGACTTATCCAAGGTTCATACGATAGCGGCATCTATTATAATTAAGAATCTATCTATTTTTTATGTTTCAAATCACCAGGAGGGTTGGAATCATGTACGCCAGGACACCCTCTTTCTTGGGGACCTCCACTTTGACTGCTCATAACTTTGTGAATTTTATTTTTTTTTTTGATAATAATTTTTTTATGTAATAATAAAATATCAATAAACAAATGATAAAAAAATCGATAGTAAAAATATTATTTGTTTCCTTTATACAGCGCTTCAAAAACCGGGCGAAATTCATGACTCTACAGTAGAATACCCCTTTAAGCAAGACAGATATTACAGCTGTTTTAAGAATGAGATTATATCGCCAGCGAAAAAGTAAAAAAAATAATAAATAATAAAAAAAAGCAGTCAATGAATGTATGTTAATTTTAATTACATGAAGTTCTTGAAAAACAATTACATGATGAGTGAAGTTGCAAAAACAATATTTGTTCAAGCGTTATTTAACATAATCTGTGTGAACGAATTTTATAGAATTTATTAATCAGCAACTACTTCCCTTCATTTTTCTAATGAAGGTTCAAATCCTAATGATAATTACAATGACAAACCGTTCATGTCCTATTTGAAGTATGACTTTAAATTATGTTATGACGTTAGGTCACACAAAATTAGTACAAAACTAATTAAATTGATCTTATTGGTGGCTTTTGCTTGAAAAATTAAAATGTCCAACATTTCAATCTAATTCGTATAACAGCATAAAATCAGTGCACGCGTGCTTATTACTGTTCGATAAAAATGATTTAGTAATAAACTTTTATTGAACCTAACAATAATTGAAAATTGTAAATGAAATTACTTTTCTCTCGATAAGGTTGATGGAATTTTAACAAGCACATATGTGACGAATTATGTTTTTAACTGCCTGAAAAAAAATTATGTTACACGTGGTAAATAACACAAAACGTGGCCGGCCTATCTGATCAACACCAAACATTGAGTTATATCAGATGGCTTTACAATTTGAGAATCACCTTATTTACAAAAAAAGAAAATTTCTTCTCAATTTTTTTTATTTTCATTCATTTTGTAGTTTGATTCCCAATTTTGACTTTATATTCGGGTTCAGTAGTAAAAACTATATAGACAGCTTGTTTTATGAACCTGTGTAATTAATGTCAATAAAAAATTAATCCACCTGGAATCCAAAAATACAACCGCAATAATTTAACCCATGGTACTAAGTATTATTAGCGAAAACGATTAGTGAAAAAAACGATCATCATCACAACTCTGTCTCCATTCCTTTATAAGAAAAATAGCTACAAAGACATTAATCAGCTTTCTTTTATTCATCTAAAATGCGTACCCTTAAAAATGGTTATAAACTGCACATTAACTTTATCGTTCACATTGACATTTTATGATCTCGCATATTTCAAGTGTCACTTTTAATAACCATCTTATCGTGATCATAGACTAGAGAGTTAGTTAACAACGATTATACATCATAAATAGTTTAATAATGCAAATAGATGATAATAAAATAATGGCGCATTTAAAATTATTGACAATTAATAATTATTATTACCTTAGATTACTGCGCTTTTTATAGATATAGTAGAAGGATTGGCTGGCAAACTTTCAAAAATCGGACGGAAAGGTCAAGTCGAGAATGAGCAGATGACGAATGTTTTCTTGGCTGGTAGACTCGAAACAATCGATATGCAAAATGGACAATACACTGAAGGTTTTTTATTTTTTATTCGATATTAGACATGGTGTAATGGTTAGGAACGTGGGCTAAGACAAACTGGTCCAGGTTCGATCCCTGTCTGCAGCTCGGTATCAAGCAGTCTGATGTCAAAATTCAACTCTAAGTTAGAGATCTCAAATATAATCTCAACTAAAAGTCATTTTTGTGAGCATTGCTGCAACATATATGCACAAACACTATTAGATATGCATATCTAATATATATTGTACACATAATTAAGAAGACCACTGGGTTGCCCTCATAGTACAATGTACTCATAGAACAAGTAGTTTAGAAGATAGAAAAAAACTAGTGAACTGTATTGATGAGAATTTATTGAAAACTTTGTAATCCTTGTTCAATGTCACTGCCTAGTGCAAAACTACGCTTTTACTTAGTTGTTAAGGCGTAGTTTGTGGTTTTCAAAGGAATTTTATCAACGCTTGCAAGGTTACTGTGAGCATACAATGTATTGTAGCTACATGAATAACACTAACTGCGTCGTTCGTATTCTGACCGGTTGATCACTGGGTTGCCCTCTCAAGGAAATGCTGTTGTACTTATAGAACACATAATTTACAAGTAGGAAAAAAAAATAGTGGTTCAAGGCATGGTGCATTAGGGTAAATTGCTGGAACTTACATACAGCAATTTAAAATTTTTAGAAGCTTTAACATTTTTGATTTTTTTTTTTACTTTTTTAACATTTTCAAAATTCTGAAATCATTTGAAACATTGGAAATTTTGATTTTTGTTTAAAGTGCTCGAGCTGCATAGCTGTTTTAGAGACAAAATATCAAAGCGCGATAGCGCTGCGTCGATGTCATACGGTTAAACTTTATATATCTCGAGAAAATGCTGTTATAGAACACATAGTTCAGAAGTTAGAAAAAAAGTAGTAGTGTAAGGCATGACGAATCAAGGCAACTTTTCGTATCACAATTTAAATTTTTTAGAAGCTTCAACGTTTTTGTTTTTTTTTTTCAACTTTTTAAATATTCTTAAAACATTTGAAAAATTAGATTTTTTGTTCAAAGTAGTCGAGCTGCGTAGTTGTTTTAGAGACGAAATATGGAAGTGCCATAGCGCCGCACCAATGACAAACGTTTAAACTTCATAAATCTTAGCATATAACTAATGAAAATTTTTGATCCAGCAATTTATCTTTTTTACACTTTTTTCTCTGTATCTCCTAAACCGCTGGATCTACTTTCTCAAAAATTTAACCAATTCTTCTTTCTATCAATAAGTGAGATATATATTTCAAATTATTTAAATCAGTTGATCCGTTCTCTAGAAATCGCGGATAAAAAATTGTATCCGCACATACGTACCTACGCGCGCGCACGCATACACACACACATTTTTTATAAGGTATGCCAAAATATTCAGAAAGACTCAAAACGTGAAGATATGCAAAAATTAAATAATGCTAAATCAACAATTACAAAATAAGCAACTTTTTCAGTAATAAGTGAATGGGTTATATCAGTGGTGTCCAACCTTTATGTACCTAGACATAAATCTGGAAACAAGTAATTAATACACCAAACACTTCTTAAACAAGAACATTGCACCTGAATCAAATCTAAAACTTCATCTAGTAAAAGACCAAAAAAAATAACTATTGAACACTACTTAGAATAAATTAAATTATGGATCAGAGATGCGGAATATACATCAGAGAAGTCGACAAAACTTACTTTGGAGAAAAGAGCAAATTGGACTGACCGAGTCGCAATTGATCAAGTCAGTGATACGAGAAATTTGAATAAAACAGATAAATAAATAATTTGGTGATGAAAGTAAAACTAGGTTGGATTCATATTACTGAAGAAAGAACAAACCGCCAGAAGAAGAAACATGCAAAAAATGAAGATCTGTGTGTCACATCATGGATGGATGTGTTTCATTGTTACTATAATTAGGAGATTATAAATATTGTAATACTAAACGCACAAAAGTTAGTAATTATTAATATAATTCATACAAAATGTAAAAACCCATAGACCAGTATAAAATTTCCGGGTTGTAAGCTCTTTTAGTTTTTCTATTACATTATAACAATAATCCTACCTGAATTTCCTTTGGTCCAAAATCTGGTCTTCTAACTTCCAACTTCCAATCCAAAACACATCCAAATTCAGAAGGCACTTTATTTTAAAACCACTTTTATCATAAAATCACTTCAGAAACTTAATTGTACTTGTACTCATAAATATTAAACTTGAACATTGTATAAAGCACCCACTAATTTAAGAAACATGAATAATTTGTTAAGTGATTAATTCTTAAGAATTAAAAACACCAGTCTGGAAGGCACTCTGAAAATAAATGAAATGGTTGATTAGTATCGGGAATTTAAATAGTGAATTTCAAAATAAAAATGTGTTTAACATTCCATTATAGTGCAAATGTTTTAAACAATTTGTTGTTAAAATATAGAGTTGTACTGTGGGTATTATTTTATATATCAAATTGGTTCTGATAAAAATATTTATGATATTTTTGTGGGAACCGCTTACAACAATGTATTAACAATTTTGTGGAATACAAAACATTGAAAGTATGTATTATCTTTATTTATATTCACAAATTTGATTAAGTCCATATTATGTTTTTAATGCCTATAGCATTTAGCCATAGATGTTTATTTTTTTAATAAATTCTGTTCAACGTTTTATATAATATTGATTTTTACACACTTGAAAACAAGTTTTGATTTTTTTTCTGCTTGTTATAATCAGATATATATAGTCAAAATCAATCCAAATTTAATGAGTCGTTTGTGTCTCAAACGATTTTTATAGCATCCCAAACGGTTGTCTTATCTCTGTAAGATAACATTTTCTGTAATAGTGATGAATTTTTATTGGAACGTCGAGTAAGATCTATTTTCAATTAATAACATATTGATATCAATATTTCCAAGTGAAAACTGATGTCACTGCTGCTTGATATAAAGCTGTTCGCAGCAGGCATCGGCCTTGAAACCTCTGATTCCAAAGCTCTAACCACTAGGCCAGGAAAGACACCTTTCCTTGTTATGTTTTTTTGTAGTTTTGTATTTCTGTAGTATTTGAATACTAATAATAAGTGAAGTATCTCAGAAGTTATTTTACAAAATTGATGTATGTGTGTGTGAGTGTGTATGTGCGGATACAAATTTTCGTCGACGATTTGGGAAACACGGATCAACCAATTTCAAATATTTAAAAAACACTCGATACTTATTGATGGGGAGACGTGCCGATCAGTTTTTGGCAAAGGCAGGTCCAGTCGTTTCGAAGATACAAGACAAAAATGGCAATTCGGTTCTTGAGAGCAGATTTGAAACAAACAAAAAACATTTTACTTGTATTGACTATTTAAATAAAGAACTGAATAAATTTTGGGGAAGCCAGGTCTAGCGGTTTTGGATATCTAATAAAAAAACCGCCAAAAACGATTGTTAGACATATGAACATCAAATTATCAGATATTTTATGGAGGTTTTAATAATAAGTATGAATTTTGTTTACATTTCTATGGGCTGCTTACCAATAATTATCCCTTAGACAGCGATGCGGCGCTTACACGCTTCGATATTTTGTCTTTACGCAGGTAAAGCAGCCCGATTGCTTTGAAAATAGTTCAAAATTTGCAAAATATTTCAAATCCAATTTTTCAAAGTTTAAAAAAAAAGTGATCTTTGTTAGAGAATTTAATTTTTGATACAGAATGTTCCAGCAATTTGCCTTAAGGCACAATGCCATACACCACTAGTCTGATTTACATTTCTATGGGTTCCATACCAATGTTTACCCGTAACACTGCGATGCGGCGCTTACGCGCTTCGATATTTTATCTCTAAAACATCTAAGCAGCGCGATTGCTTTGGGAAAAAAAAATCAACCAAAATTCTAATTATAACAAAAATATCAAATTTTCCAAAAAAAAGGCAATTTTCTTCAAAAATGTCAAAATTCTCTAAAATCTATTTTTATACGTTTTCAAAAATTTTGAAGCTTTTTTTTTAAACTTTAAATTTCGGTACAAGAAGTACCAACAACCAAGGGACGATGCCATGCAAAACTAGTATAATTGTTTTTTTTTTTTCAACTTATTATACATTTTTAGTATGTTTCTGTTCACACATCTCTTACTCCTCTACTTTCAAATATTCTTCTTAAAAAATTCTTAACTATACTTGTTTTTGAGATATTGGTGGCTAACCTTTTACCAAGGGACCATCAAGCCCTACTACATATAAAAATTATTCAAAATAAGTAATTTCTCAACCGAATTCGAAAAACTTTCCTAAACAAAATCCATTGCAAAATTCCAACTAACTAAGCGAGCAATCGATTGGTTAATTGCTTAATTAGATATTTCTTCTTGTCCCCGTTTAATTGCGAATGAATTTTGAAATTTCAAACACTTTCGAGTTCCGAGCCGAGCCGCGCCGGTTGCCCGAAGAACGGGGACCGACTTTCTATAAAAGCGGCCGCCGATTCTTTTCTTATATTACTATTATTATTATTAGTGGAGAATGTGAAATAAATTTACCGGATTCTCTCTCTTACTTACCAACGTAATTAACAAGATTCACGTTTTCTAATTAAACAATTAAGAGCAGACGAGAAAATTCGAAAATCGCTTTAGAAAATACCAGAGAGCGCCGATCTAGATCCAGGAGAGTCGTAATTATTGGAATAAAAGAAACATTAAACTGAGGCGATGGTAATGGATATTTTAATTGGAGGAGCTGGACGTCCTTCTTTGAAATCCAATCAAAATTTTTGTTATTCTATCACTATTTACCCATAACTATTAGAAGACATCCCAATAATGACCTACTCTAGCGAGCTAATACTCGGAAAAAATAGAACAATTATGTTGCGGGTCTATATTCGTATGAGTTGGTAGCAACAAACTGTCATAAAGCTATGTATTTGCTGTGCAATCAGGCATTTTACACATAGAACCTAACTTCACGTATGTGCTATCAGAAAGTTGCACTTGTGTTAAAATTGTTGTTCGACTTCTGGAGATTTAATTTTAGACAGCAATTACATAGCTTTTTGACAATTCGTTACTTCCAACTCATATGATTATAGACCCGTAACATAGCATTACCATAATTTTTCTATTTTATCCGAGAATTGCCCCCCTAGTTTTGATTAATTTTTGTTATGGGTCAATACAATGGTTAATATTTTCTCCAATTGTGATTAGAAAAAGCAAGAAAAAATTTATGTAACTAACTAAAATCAAGTATTAATTTATGAATTGTTTGATTAAATTTTTATGTGATCTTAAGCGTTTATAATTTTAATATACTAAAAAGCAAAATAATGTGTAACATTTTAGAACACAATTGCTCTTCCTATTTATATATTACCACAACATAATTTTTTTTCTCATGATTTTTTATTTTTTAAAGAGCAATTATAACCCAATCAAAACTTCTATCATCTTGTCCTATCAATATTTGATAAATTTTTGTTATTAGAATGTCTACAATACTGATTAAATTTAATTTCTAATATTTCAAGTAAGGTCCAGCAAGAACTATTTTCCCTTGGAAACTATGTTTTCAATTAATGACCGGTATCACTACTGCTCAATATCAGGCTGACCGAGTTTGGTACGCACCGAAAACCTTGTGGTTTCAAAGCCAAATATTCTCAACATTAAGACACGGCAAGTCCACTCTTAACATATGATAGGATAGTGAAAAAAAATAAGATGAGGAATGTGGAATTTTAAATATAAATTTATTTATTTTATTATTATTCGACGTCACCTACTTAATTTACCTTGTAAGGATATAGAAAAAACATAAAAAAATTGTAAACAAAAATATTTGATCTTACGTTAAGGTAAAAGAGAACAATTCTAATAATATACATGTATTTCCTAATACGAGAACTTTTCTATAAATAATTTCTTTCATTTAAGTGATTCTCGACCAAATACAAAATATTTTCATTTCGTTAAGCCATTTTTCACTTATTTTCTCACAAATTATCTAAAAATGTTACGAAATGTTAATAAATCTACAAAATAAATAATCTATATAATTACTATTTTAAGCTCCCACACATTTCGATTCAGTATGAAGAGTACCTATTGACAAAAATTCAAAATTGAATTAAAAAAAAGTTAAAATCGTTAATACATTTCATAATCTTACAATTGATTATAAATTTCACTACAAAAATTAAAATATATCAAAATTTTGCATCTACTGCTGTAACAAAGCAAATTGCATGGTGTCATATACATTATAAATTTATTAAATATGTCATGATAATAAAAATGTTGAGAACCACTGATGTCCCAAGAAACCACAAAAGCATTAAGGTTGCAACATTGAATAATTAAAATCAATTCTTAACATTGAGTGGACCAAAAATCTGTGGGTTCTTCTCGGAACCATATTTCGTCGAAGACCATCGAACGAGATATTTAAAGGTTATACAGCGGGATATACCATTGAGACGATTATGCCTAATATAAATAATTTCCCGCATAATACGACTTTTTACACTAGATACTGTCCTTTAAACATATTGTCCCTGTCCCGAATATTTTACTTTGTGTAATTTTTCGTCAATTTTTATGTAATGGTAGATTTAAAAAATATGTATAGTTAATTTGAAATCAAATAAAAATTGTGTTGCCAAGTAGAATTTGAATAAAAATGAAGAAAAATAGGAATCTCTGTTATTCCGAATAGCTGAATTGTATTAGAAGTAGGAACATAAATATTGGAACTAAGGTGAAATTAAAAGAAGAATGAAGAAAAAAATGGAATAAAGCTAAAAGTTAATTGTTAAATAGAATTAGAAATTTGAAAAAGAGCAAGATTTGAAGAAAATAAAAAGAAGAAAATAAGAAGAATATAGAATAGGATATATATATATATATATATATATTAAAAATTATATAAAAATTAGAATGTAAACAAATAAAAATGTTGTAGGTGGCTGAATGCTCAGAGTAAGCGAGGCCAAATAAAATTAAAAAAAAAAACAAGTGTAAGAGGATTTGAATTGCGTATAATGTCATTAGACAATAATGCAAGTCCTCAGAAAGAATTTTTTAACACAATATCAAGAAAACTGAATAAATTATGGGGAAAAAATCACAAAAACCTAAATATATAAATCTTATAGTAGTTTTATAAGACAAAATTGTAGAACGATAAATATAGAAACTTGACCATAATATGGGTACCATATAATAATATTTATTAAAATTAAATAAGAATCTTGAAAACGTATGAAAAATATGGATGAGTCCCTATCACTCAAGGTCACTAAATTATATCGAAGGTGTATCATACGGTAGCTCTGCTCTTTCAGGTAAAAATGCCGACGAAAAGGCGGCTTATGTACACACCAGTTGGCTATGAATTTATAGAAATGGTCTACAAAAGTTATCAAACTGAACAACATTTATGTTCTTTTATTAAATTATTATATAATCGGCTTTTACCAAAAAATCGATGATTTAGGATAAATGCAAATTATTGAATTCTGAAAGGTTAGTAGTAAGCCTTTGCGATTCAGATAAATGAAATTGAATTGAGCAGTCACAATCCTCTGATCAGAAAAAAATGTTTTGAAAAATGTAACTTGGTAAATATACAACTTACAAATACTTAAAAAATTACATAATAGATTTTATTTTACTTTTTTAACAGCAATCAGAACCTTAGGACTTGCTGTTGGTCTGAAACTTCTCCTTACATCTTATTTTTAGGTGACTTTTTTAATTTGATAATTACACAAACACTTTAAACAAATTGCACCCACAGCTTTTAAACCAAATATTAAACCTACTAATAATTTTACAATGAATAAAATTTATAGATTGCTGGGCTTGTATAAAAAAAACTATGAAGTACTAAGTTTCACCAAAGTCACAAAACTCGCAAACAATATTTAATAAATAATTAGAAGTAAAATGAAGCAAATAGTTCAGGAATAAAATAAAAATGATTTATCGAAACCATATTATTTTGTAGAAAATTATTTGATATTTGTTGTGTGAAACAATCATTTTGATTTAAAACTACAATGAAACTTTATATTAAAAATTTTATATTAAAAAATGTGATTGTTTCATGAACATTTATAGCTCTTATGGTCCAACAAGAATACGAGAAAAAATCCTACAAATATTTTTTGGAATATAATGAAAAAGACTTTTCATTGGTTTTGTTATGTCATGGTATTTTGTAAAAAAATAACTTAATATTTGTTATGTGAAACAACCATTTAAATTTAAAAAAAAAATTAAATAAAAAAGTAATACATAAATATATTAAATGTTTTTATTTATTAATTTCTCAAACACTTACATCTCTCAAACAGAACTTATAGAAAAGAAAAAAGCTACAAATGATTATTCAGGCAATAAAAATAAATGATTATTCGATTTGCATTAAAAACTATAAATGATGATTGAAAAAGTTGTAGTCAATCGTGAAACGTAAAACCTTTTTTTCTAGTTTTTAATCACAAAAAGATACTCGTTTTATGAAACAATCATTTCGATTTAAAAACAATATAATACAGTGGATACTCATTAGTCATTAGGACGATTATGCTTAATACGATTTCTCGCATAATACACCACTTATGGATATAAGTTGTGGAAACAATAATTTTGATTTAACAAGAATATACAGGGAAACCTCGTGAAGACGATGATGCTTAATACGATTTCTCGCATAATACGTCACTTATGGATATTGTCCAAAAGTTGTGTGAGACGATCTGACGATTCTGTTTAAAACGATCGATAATTCTGTTTAATACGATTTCTCGCATAATACGCCACTTATCGATACTATCCACGAATTGTGGAAACAATGATTTTTGTTTGAAAAAAATATCCAAGAGAACCTCGTTAAGACGATAATGCTTAATACGATTTCTCGCATAATACGCCACTTATGGATATTGTTCATATAAGTTGTGTGAAACAATCATTGTGATTTAAAAATGAATATATAGAGGGAAACCTCGTGAAGACGATGATGCTTAATACGATTTCTCATATAATACACCACTTTTGGATATTGTCCATAGGTAGCGTAAAACGAACATTTTGATTTTAAAAGAATATACAAGAGAACTTCGTGAAGACGATGATGCTTAATACGATTTCTCGCATAATACGCCACTTGCGAATACTGTCTATATAAGTTGTGTAAGACAATCATTTTGATTTAAAAAGAATATACCGGAGATAATGCTTAATACGATTTCTCGCATAATACGCCACTTATAGATATTGTCCATATAAGTTGTGTGAAACTATTATTTTGATTTAAAAGGAATATACAGAGGAACTTCGTTAAGACGATAATGCTTAATACAACTTCTCGCATAATACGCCACTTACAGATATTGTCCACAAATTGTGGAAACAATGATTTTTGTTTGAAAAGAATATCCAGGAAAACCTCGTTAAGACGATGAAGCTTAATAAAATAAATAAAGGATAAGAGAACCTTATCTCATATTCTGAGAATTAGATAAAATGAATTGAAAAGTTAAAATTATTTATTTTAAGTAGGATGTGAATTTTGAAATATATATGAGGAATTAGGACTATCAAAAATTTTGATATGAAAAAAAAAATTTTTTTTATTAACTCTTTTATTTACAACTGTTCAGTATAAATGAAATTTTTATATATCTTCACGTTTTAAAGGTTTCTGAATATTGGCATACCTTAGAAAAAAATGGATGTATGTGTGTGAGTGCGGATACAAATTTTCGTCGACGATTTCGGGAACACGGATGAAGCGATTTGAATAATTCAAAAAACGAGTCGTATTGATAAGGAGACGTGTGAATAGTTTTTGGCGAAGGCAGGTCTAGTCGTTCCAAAGATACGGGGCAAAAAGTGCCAAAAACGTTAACTCAGTTTTTAAGAGAACGGAGCGTCTGATTTTAATAATTCAAAAAACATTTTACTTGTATTGACTAGATGAAGAACTGTTCAAATTATTGGGAAGGCAGGTCCAGCGGTTATGGGCTCTCAATAAAAATAAATTAAAAAAAATGTCATTTGGCGGTCAAAAATGTTTATTGGACATATGTACATCAGACAAATAATCAGATATTTTATGGAGATTTTAATAATGTGTACATATTTTGTGTGAATTTTTTTGGGTTCCGTTCTAAGATTTTTAATTACGGTACGGAAAGTTCCAGCAATTTGCATTAAGGCACGATGCCATGCACCCCACTAGTTTGATCATACAAATCGATTGATCCGTGCTCTCGAAATCGTGGACGAAAAATTGTATCCGTACACGCACACACACACATGCACACACACACACGTCAAACAATCACAATGCTTAGAAGGTTACAAAATCACAAAATGTTACAAGTAATTCTCGATTAGTATTAGACGAAAACACTAAAAATACATTAGAAATAAATAAAATAAACCAACTAAATACTTTTCCCAGAGATATATGGTGTGTGAACAAGCTTTTTATAAAAAAAATACAGCTATCGCCATAAACGCATCAAAACAAAGTTTACGATTGTGTAAAGACCGTGCATCCCTTTTGAATAAAATACTAATTTTAGAAACTAACACGTTAAACAACACTTTAAAAAACATACATGTAAAATAGTAATAAATAGTAATAAAATACATTTATAAATAAAATATATTTATTTAAACAACAAACGAAATATTTAGTTAGTGATCTTGATTGATTGGGAGTAAAAAGTGGAAAATGCAACGACCGCATGGTTAAAATAAACTAACAACAACTAACATAATAACTGAACTAAAATTGACAAATTCAAATAAAATTTGTATAAATTTTTTGGAAAATTTTTATAAATTTCCAAAAAACCACGTGTCCAAAAATTCCAAAACCCAACCAACAACAAA
>NW_020538040.1:11606951-11711951 GCF_003426905.1 Ctenocephalides felis
ACTTACTTACAATACTTACAAAATGAAATAAATTATTCAGGTTTACAGAAAATGTAATATAAATTTATCACATAGAGTTGGGACAACCGTTTGTTTGTCAGCTACTAAAAGTCACGTCGTTTGGGATTGGTAATAAAAATAAATAGAAAAATAAAATTATCAGACCAAAATTGATAACCATGTATTTTTCTTTACGATTCTAATAATGCTGTAGTCTTTATAATTTACAAAGACAATACCATTTAATCGATAACATTTTATTATACTATTTACAATCACAATTTTCAAAACATATTATACAACATATAGATTATTGCAAAACATTTAACAAACAAAGCATTTAAATTTGTTTTCACATATTTCGAAAATGTATGCAACGTACATTTGTTTATAATTTACAAAAATACATATTAAAGTATTTTAACAATTACTTTTGCTATTTAATATTTATTATTTAATTTGCTTATCTACGTAGAAATATATACATATTTTATTTGGCTGTACATTTTTCGAAAATTTGGTGTTGAAAAATGACAAAATCTTAAGACTAGCTTAAACTAATATAAACTAATAAATGCAAAGAAGTACGAACAATATAGAGAAATATTTTTTGTTCAACATCTACAATATTAATAATATTAATAATTAACTAAATATTATTTTATTGTGCGGCCAATTTTCACTTTTTTTGTTAATTGTACATCACTTGCTCAAACTATTGACATTAGTAAATAATAATTGTATTTTTCGTGATGTTAATTGGCATTTAACAGCCAATATGATGTTTTTCGCACTTGTCTACTAATTGAATAGTTATTACATTGTTATTTAAAAATTTGTGTATTTTTAAGATTTTTATTTGTACTGAATTCTTTGGCATGATAGGAGACTAAATATGGACAAATAGAATTTGTTTTGTTAATTCTAAATGCCATTGAAATTGATTATTAACACGTTAATCGCCACGATAATCTTAGAAAAAAGGGTGCGCGTAAGGTTCACACGCGATTGAAGTAAAACTTATTTGCTACTGTACAAGATGGCATTTAAGTATAAATAAATACATCATATAACAATTTTGAATAAAGTTTATTAGTAATATGGTAACACTCGCGATGCGCATATTTATTAGTGTCAACCATTATATACATTTATATAATGATAAATTATAAATTATATTTTTAAAATAGCATTAAAATTTGTATAATATTTAAAAACAATAATGTAATTAAAGTCAAATTCAAATATGACATGATCGGTTTGTCATTGTATTTAGCATTTAGAAATGAACCTTCTATAACTTCAAAGATTTATTCAAAGATTTCAAGGAATAGGCTAAAATATTATTCTGATTCAGACACTTTTCATTAAATCAAGATTTGTACTACGATGTAACTTTAAAATTTTTTATTATCTATGCAGATTTCCTTGTTGATATCGGTACGCATACAACTTTGACACTGGTACGCATACAACGTTGATGCCGGTACGCATGCAACGGCAGATCTCTATTCGCATACACGACGACTAATCACAATCGACCCGTTTGGAAATGATATCATCGAGAGCGAATAACGAACCATTAGCACTCGACTCTTATTTTATCTTATCTGCCGTAACGCACTTCCGTTGCATTTGTACGGATTTACACCCTAGTCGCGCCAAAATATTTTACTTCAAGAATTTTCACAGGACCATGGTAACTTCATTAGATAATTTAGTAAAAATGTATCAAGAAAACTTATAGTATCAAAGAATTTTTTTTAACCAAATTTTTGCAGAAACACTGTTTTTTATGACAGACATATATGACTGACACACTATTTTGTATGTCACACATATTTTAAAACTTTTTTCTCATTCTACCAAATTGCGTATGTCAGATATATATGTCTAACATGTCTCATGCACAACTTCTAAGCGTCAGACACATACGACTGACATAGTCATTAACGTGTTAAGTTAGGACAATATCAAGCAATTGGAAGAAACGTGTTAAAGTGCAACATTTTTGCGTAGATTTTGTTATTTGCAGATTTACCAAAATAATATCTGAATAAAAATATAATATTTTTTATTATTTTTATTTCATAGTAAAGGATAAAATATGAATGTTATAATTCTTGTTTTATTACTGAAATTGGACAACAAAATTACTTCCAGTTCGAATCTGGTGAAGATATCAACTTAGGAGTGAAAGTGGGGGTATTATACCTCAGTATAAAACGGAGAATTTTTAATACAATCATTCTATTTCGACTACCTGCCGTATGGAGTAAATAATGTATGGTCAGAATAGTGTTACGTAAACTTGATTATCAGAAAAATAATAATATTATACCCAAAACACATGAGTAAACAATTTACTTTACATATATAGAAACGCACCATCAAGAAAAGACCAATTGCATGAAATTTTCCAATGCATTTTTTTAAAAGATTTTCGTCGGTATGTATTATCATCTGTAATATTATTAGTTTAAATAATATTGTCATCCGTAATCATATTACTTTGTATTTGTTTATAACCAGCAATCCTTATGCCAATATTTTTTTTATTCTCATATCTTAGCAGCAATCAGAACCTTACGTCCTATGAGCTGTTGGGGAGAAACTTTTCCTTACTTCGTATTTTTTAGATGGTAACCCAATGGTTAATCCATCCATATTTGATGATTTTTTATTATTAGAATTTATCTAATAGATATGACATTTTTTATTGGTGCAGCAATGCCGGACGAGCTATTTTCACATGGAAACATATTGCTATCTATAATTCCAAGTGAAAATCGTTGTCACTGCTGCCTGACAACAGGCTGCTCGAAGTGGGTATCGAAACCGGGACCTCTAAATCAATAATTTATATAGTTAATCGTCACGATAATATCGGAAAAAGTTCCTCGTGGGTCATGGTAACATTTTAAGAAAATCTAGTTAAAAATGTATCAATGGAATAAAAAAATTTTTTTTTGGCAGAATCCTTGCAAAAACGCTATTATTTATGTCACACATATGACTGACATTGCCCTTCTCAAAACTTTTTTCTTCTACGAAATCGTGTACGTCAGATACATATGTCCAACAAGTCTCATATAGAACTCCTTAGCGTCAGACACATAGGACTGACACGGCGATCAACGTATTAAATTTATTTTATTTAGTTTCGTATTTATACAAATTGATTCTGCAAACTCCATGTTTTTGTCAGATACATATGGTTGACATGGCTCATATAGAATTTCTTAGCGTCAGCCACATATGAATGACACGGCGATTAACGTGTTAAATTTATTGTATTTGGAATCGTGATTATAAGAATTAATTCTGCAAATCCCAAATACCCGAAACGTTGAATAAAATAATTGAAAGAAAATAAGTAAATGCAATTTGTTGGCGAAAAAGGAGGCTTTTACTTAAGAAATTCAAAAACTATAATTATTAGTAGCTATCCAGCAAACCTCAACATTATATGTATAATATACATATTGGGTGGTCCTTAATATGGATGTTTTCGAATTTCTTTGCTCCCAAGGGCTCAAATGCTTCCAAATTGATAAAAAACAATTTTTTGAAAATTTTAGCTCTTAATATCAGTTTTAAGATAGTCTGCACTCCAACCAAAATTTCTTGGTACTACTTCCTAAGTAAATACTTATTTTATAAAATATATCAAAATTTTGTTGTAATTTTTTTATTTGTGATCAAAATAAGCAAATACAATGTTATTCTCGAAATTTTGATTCACTTGTCGCTAAGTTATAAAATTCTAAAAAACAAATGGAATTTTACCCATGTTTTACCCAAGAAACTTTGGTTGGAGTGCGGACTATCTTAAAGTTAATATTAAGAATTTGGGAGCATTTGAGCCTCTGGGAGCAAAGAAATTCGGAAATATTAATATTAAGAACTACCTATTAAATAAATGTATCAATTTATTAATTTATGAATTATAAATTTGATCTTACCCTAACACTTGTACAATTTTGTACTCACAACAAATATTTTTAGTTTACTCCAAAATCCTTATTACAACTAATCACTTATCGACCTAAATATCGTTATAATATTTCTTTCCTTTTCAATTTCCATTACAAAAATATATTAATTTACATTATTTTCCTTTCAGGTTTGTCAAATCATACGTAAACTCGTCCATTCCGAATTGGAGGTTCGTTTCATACGGCTGCTGGAGGTCTTCGGTGACTCCAGCTGGACAACATGGTGCTCTGGGTGCTCTGGAACAAGGAAAGAATAAGGTTAGAATTTAAATATATATATTACTATGAAAAATATTATTTATTATTATAAAAGCGTGCTTTGAAGTGAATTAGTCTTTGCCAATATTATCGGCAATTGATCACACATAGACCATCGTAAAAATAGGGTTCACCAGAATCTAGTTTCCCCAGCCGAAAAAACATAAGCTAAAAATATATTTAAACCGACATATGAGTAAATTAGATTCATTTCTAGTAAAATAATGATAAATATAACTCAAATTTTAATAATTCAAAACTTTAGAAGACCCCCTCAATTATGAAGCCGGTGCCTAACGAACTTGATCACTTTTTTAACTTCCCGTAGGGTAAGTTATTGTAATGGGCCGAAAATCGAAATTGAAAATTTTTACATTTCTCGACGTTTTGAAGGTTTCTGAACATTTTGGCATACCTCAGAAAAAATGGATGTGTGTGTGTGTATGTATGCATGGATACAATTTTTTAACCGATTTGAATGGTTCAAAAAACATTCGATTCCTATTGATAGGGAGATGTGCTGATTAGTTTTTGGCAAAGGTAGGTTCAGCAGTTATGGAGATAAAGAGCAAAGAGTGCAGAAAATTGAAATCGAGTTTTTGAGTGAAAGGAGCATCCGATTTGAATGATCTAAAAAACATTCAATTAGTAATTATTGGGAGAAGTGGTTATTAGTTTTTGGCAAAGGCAGGCTCAGCCATTTCGAAGATACAGATAAATGTGCAAAAAATGGCAGTTTTTGAGAGAACTAATTGTTTGATTTAAATGTTCCAAAGAACTTTCTGCTTGTTTTAACAAAATAATTGATTTTGGAAAAAAAATTGTTTCAATTTTTTTTTTTTCAATTTTTTTTTTCAATATATATTTTTTTGTATATCGAAAATATTTCAGATTTTATTTTTAATTCTGACTAAAGTTTTAATATACTTTAAACAAATAATTTTAACTTTTCAATTCAGTTTATATAATTCTCATAAATATTAGACAATGTTACAATATTTATAATAATCTATTTGAAAACATTCAATATTCCTCGAACATTTCTTTACGGTACGGGAAGTTCCAGCAATTTGCCTTAAAGCACGATGCCATACACTCCACTAGTTTTTGAATATTTTAGATTGATCTATGATTTTTATTATAAATTTCTAGATTGTTCAAGAATGCTTCCCAAATTTCTTTCTAACTTTATTAATTAGTTTAGAATGTTCTATGGTTTTTATTATATTGTGATTTTATTATATAGTGATTATCTATAGATTTGAATGAATGTATATGTAATTATGTGTCAAAATTTTTGTTTACCATAGTGCACCATAGTGCACATTCTCAAGTGTTTTTACATTTGAAAACGGTTTTTATCGTATCTATAAATAATAATTGTTATTTTAAATCACATTAAGTCACCCCGCATAAATATTCCTTGTCCTGTCCCGGATTTTACATGAACGCGTAGTGTCACTTTATTTTTAGACAGGTACAACTAGTATTTCATATGAAAAATAAATTATATGCTGAAAGAAAACTTGCACCAAACATATTCAATATTTGAACTAACTGCCTGACATTAATTTAAAATATTTTTTTATTTATTATAATGTTGGTAAATCGAGAGGGCTGTTTGTACGAACTTCAGAATCCATAAATTCATTTGTTTGCGATTGACATTCTTTCAATTAAAACAAAATAAATATAAAATTATATTTGATTATAAAATAAATATTGGATTGTGTGTAAAAAATGAACTACCACACGAATATGACGACACCTCGTCTGCAGAAGAAGAGTGGATTAGGTGATGAAATTTATTCGGACGCATTTATGGTGACGATGATGAGAGAGTTGTGGCCCCACATGCTAAAGAAATGGGATGAACCCAGATTAATAAATGACATAATGATGCTAATTAAGAATCTAATCATGCGGGGAGAGGCTATAGAGTGGAATTATGGACAGGAATTAGATTCCATATTCGGAATATTTACGATGATGTTCTTGGAATTGAATCACAACCCAAAAATCAGGTTGTTGCTGTTATTGTTACTGGAATTGAGGGCTGGCTCATGGCGCTTGAGCAGGGATGCTATCTGGTACTATCAGCCCTATTTGGCGGCGATGCAGACGGAGACGCCAACGGAGCTCCTTTTTTTCGATAAGGAAGCATTGGAAGAAATGGCCATGTATTGCATGCCATAATATGTCAGTTATGCAATTAATTATTAATCTTACTCTTCCTTTTCAAAATGTATCCAAAGTCTTAGAGAGATGAAGTTTAAAATTATACATGCTATATTATATGTACTATAACTATGTGAAGTCACTTTAATATGATTTAAAATAACAATTTTCATTTAAGAATACAATAACAATCGTTTTTTTTTGAATGAATCAATTAGATGTAATGTGATAGACATAACACATTTAAATAAAATATATTTTGAGAAAACGAAATCAGTTAGATGATAGACTGATTACAGTCTTATATTATACATTACATTAGATACATTAGATGAACGCTACTAATTACAGTTGTCATTTACACTTGAATAAAATACATGTTTAAAACACGAAATGAATGAGATGTTAAATAAATTAATTTAATTTATTTACAATTACAGATATTATAAGTATATTTTACAGATATTAATTGGTGGTAACCGTATTGACTATTTTTTAGTGAAAGCGAAAATTTAATTTTCGAAATAAATAAGTGCTGGTATAATATCGGATGTAAAATATGGTTTTATTTTACAAAATTGATAATTTTATCAATAAATGTTTTTGCTTTGGTTGACGTAATTTATTACATACGTACTAAATTAAAAAAATGAAATTAATTCATTTAAATCTGTACTTAGTTAGATGATACTTTGTGCGATGATATAACCAACATTTTAAAATATTATAGGCCTAAGACATTGGTTTATTTATGAAAATTAATTTGTATTAATCGGTCTAATAATACTAATATATAGTCCAGTCATAAAAGTAAGTTGACCTCGGAGTTCGAGATATCCAGCTGTAAATCTGTTAATACTTGTATATTGACACCCTAAAAGTTGTCTCAAAACCTACATATGATAAGGTGTCAATACCATATGTAGGTTTTAGTAACAACTTTATGTGGGTGTTAATATACAAGTATTTACAGACTTACAGCTGGATATCTCGAATTCCGAGATTCTTACCTAATTTAAGCTTAAATGACTGGACTATGTAGGGATATCAAATTTTATTCTCGACTGAATGAAGGCTAGGATGTTAGCCAAAATATATGGATTTCAACTAAATTTATAATCAGCCATCCGCTCACCTCAGAATTTGATCTTTCTCACATTGTGTAAGTCAAGAAAGAAATTACGGCAAACTACTTTTTTTATTATCTCGAAAAGTATTTAAATGAGTTTTTTACTCTGTGATAAAGAGAGCGACTAAACCGACCTTGACCTTATGACATGTTGACTGGCTAGTTATCTATATCGAGCGACAACAATGGTAAAATTGTGACAAGGTAAATCGTGTTGCGCATACTGAACTTAACATCATGCATGGAGACAGGTGATGCACAGAAAAGTTTGGATGGATAGAACTTGGACATAAATTATCTTTTGGTATATGTTACCAATCTTTACATATTAAAGAAAATATTCTGGTCTAGGATTTTTAAACTAGTGATGCATGGCATCGTGCTTTAAGGCACATTGCTGTAATTTCTATCAGATAAACATTGGTACCGAACTTGATGTGCATATGTCCAATGATCATTTTTGACGGCCAGATGGCTTTTTTACTTATCTTCGAAACGGCTAGACCTGCCTTTACCAAAAACAAATCAGCACGTCTCCCCATCAATACGAATCGAATGTTTTTCGAATTATTCAAATCGGTTGAACGGTGTTCCCAAAATCGTTGACAAAAATTTGTCTCCGCACATATACAGATCCATTTTTTCTGAGGAGATTCCAAAATGTTCATTTAAAATAAAGATATACAGAAAAATTTCCCTATGAGAAGTTAACAATCGATATGAATTTTTCAAAGTTTAACTAATCAATAGTATGTTTACAAACGAATTTTTAAAATTTAAATTATTTTTTAATATATATATATATATATATATATATATATATATATATATATATATATATATACTACTATAATCTACTTGTGAACTTTTTTATATCGGAGAAACTAGCCAAAACCTGAGTAAGCGCCTTCATCAACATAAAAATAACTCAAAAAATCCCAAACAATTCAAAACCATGTTAACCGAACATATTAATAATTTAAACCATTAAAGAAGATTCGCTGAGGGGTTGTTTTCAGCAATTGCATAACGACAGGGTCATAAACAAACGATTCGACAACACGGCCTTGAACGAAACAAACACGTGGTTCCTTATCAAAATTTCTTAAAAAGTGACAAGATCCCATCGCTTTTTTAAATTTCTCGTAAAATTTGAACACATGTTAAGAATTGCTTCATGAAAAAATGTGACATTTTTATCTTAGACTCCGAATAGTAAATACATAGTTTCGATAACTTGTTATCTTATTCATGTTTATTCGTGTGTTTTACCATTTGTGATGTTAAAAAATATATATTTTTCCAATGAGCATATACTCATACCATGGATTAATAATGTTTTCATATGTTATACTAAGATAAAAAATTGTAAGTTTTTATTATTATTATTAACTTCCCGAAGGAGAAGTTTATGTTTTCATAAAAAAATCCGATTCGCTAATTTTGTTTTCTCGACGTTTCAAGCCATTCTGAATCGAATGAGACAAAATTTGGAAAAAGTATGTGTGCGTGTGTGTGAACAGATTTTTTTCCGTAAATCCACGTTCTCTCAAAAACGGCTGGACCGATTTCAAAAATTTAAAAGCCATTCGATGTATCTCGATGAGGACTATCGTTTGTCAGTTTTGCGTTACGATCGGCCGAGCCGTTTCTTTGTAAATCGCAGAAAAGTGAAATTTTTCGTCCACGTTTTAGCCCGCAATTCTCAATCGATTATGAAAATTTAAGGGAATTTTAAAAATATTTTTATAAAGCTTTGTTAAAATTTATAAATTAAGGGACCGATTCCACCGCATAACAAGAAAATGTTATGGCAAGGTCAGGTTATGACGAACTTTCCATACTAAATATTGACAAAAACCATGTGGTTAGTTTGCAGTCAGGCGTATCTCTCAGGTTGTGGGATAGAAAACCTAACATAGAAATCGCACAAATGTCAAAAAAACGTTCTTAGATAACAGGGTCTTTCTGATCCAGCTTCATAACATACAAGTGACGTTGCAGTTTACGTGTACAACGCCTGAATGCAATGCAAATGCATGACATTTTGACAGTATTCAGTATGATTCAGTAGCATAATAGTAGTAACATGGCCTTGCCATAATATTTTATATTATGCGGCAGAATCAGTTCCTAAATTTATTGATTTTTGACTGGTTTTATCAATGCATTTTAAGGGGTCAATGTCAATGCTATGTTACGGGTCTATATTTGTATGATTTTGTAGTACCGAATTGCCAAAAAGTTAAAGGATTAGACGTTTTATTCATTTACTTCTAACTTCACGTATGTGTCATGAATGAGGCATCAGGAAGGTCCGTTTTGTAGGTTAGGTTTTATGTGTAAAACGCCTGATTTTATATACATTCCTATGGCGTTTAATATTAAAATAGGTTTTTAATAAATCTCGCTACGGGAAGTTAATAAATTCCAACAAACAGCAGAAATCCTTTATGCACACTTCATCTTCTTTATAATGAATGGGTCATTCATTTACATAATGGAATATTCACTATACATTTCGGTATATATATATATATATATATATATATATATATATATATATATATAGGTATATATGTACATGGGCTAGTACATTTGACACGTACGGTAACATTTTATGACGCAACTCATGTGCGAGTTTAGAATTCTTCAACAGGTCATTGCTAATAAGCAACCTGATCTATATAGAACATGAACTGGTTTAAATGTATTATATGTATATATATATATATATATATATATATATATAAATATATGCAGTAGAACCTCGTTTATCCGGATCTCGGTTATAAGGACCAATTTCTATGTATGTTCATACCTACAATTTGAATTTTTGCATGATTAATGCTGCAGTTTAGTATATGTATGTAATACAATTTAAGAAAATATATATGTTCATATATAAGGAAGTATCAATATTTAAATAAACATTATTTTTGTTGATGTCTATGTATGCATTTATTATTTTTAATACATATACAACATTATTCTTCATGCGTTTATTTCTCCTGATTTTCGATTATCCAAATGCCCACCAACAATTAGTTCAGTTAATCGAGTTTCTACTGGATACTACAAATTTTCAACCTTACAACTTCTTTTACCACGATTGATGATGTAGGAAAATTATATGCAGACCTGCATCAATTTGCATATAATTTTATTGTGATCTTTTTGCCAAAAATAGCTTTTGAGGTACAGCTAACCATTTCTGAGAAAATCCTGAAAAACTGTTTCTAGTTAACTAAATTTTCAAGCAATAACTCCTAAATCGTATTTGAGTTCTATAATTTCAAGTGAAAATCTGTGATTATTGGGAAGACAGGTCTAGCGGTTTCGGAGATCGAGTAAAAAAAGTAAAAAAATGCCATTTTGGCGATCAAAAATGAACATTAGACATATGCACATCAGATATTTTATCATATATTTTAATTTAATTTTTTCAAAAAAGTCAATTTTTTTCAAAAATTTCAAATTTTTCAAAAATCTCATTTTTCGAAGTTTTCAAATAATTTTAAAGGTTTTTTAAAAATATTAATTTTTTAAAATTTATTTCCAGCAATTTTCCTTAAGGCACGATGCCATGCATCACTAGTTATATTATATATATATATATATATATATATATATATATTACATTTCAGAATCAATGTTGATTACCCTTATTAATTTTTAATGAAAATCTGTTTAATTTTCTTCGTAATTATCTTGAAAAAAAATAGCACTCATGCCAAGCACTCAAAAAGTTCGTTTTGTTAATTTATAATTATGATAAGCATATTCGTTCTAAATAACATTTTCAGATATTTGATGAATAGTTGTGATTTTATTATCAAGTAGTTACGGAAATTCTATTTAAACCTGTACTTATTGAAAAACCGGGACAATAAAATGTATTAAATTAATTAAATTAAAATTAAAACAACGGGCCATTTTCAGATATTTGATGGGTATAATTTAATTTATTTTTAATTTTTATTTAATTTAATTATAATTTTATTAATTAGCAATTGCGAAAATTCAATTTAAACTGTACTTTTTGAAAATCCAGGACAAATGTTGCTTTTAGAAAAACCCGGGACACAAGGTGGAAATCCGGTCAAACCAGGACGTATGGTCACGTTACCTAAAATTATATTTGAGATCTACAATGTCAATGGAAAACTGATAATTTGATAATTTGATCTGAACCTGGCCGAGACGATAAAATAATTTAAGAAGTTTTTTCCAATTTTAATGAAAATATCGTACGAACGGTTTTCTGGAATTCTTCATATCAGAATATGTATCTGCATAATAAATTTAAAAACGAATTGCATGAATTTTACTGATAGAGTAATTTCCTGTATTCAGTCTGAAACGAAATTGGATCGCGTGCTAAAAGCCGAACAGAAATGAATGAATTTGCAATTATTTTTGTTTGAAACATCAGGAAATTATACAATAACATTCGCATATAAATACATACATATTCATACTCGTATAGATATACAAATTTACAAATATTGTATATATACAATGTGTATATATGTATATATATACAATTTGTATAATTGGGTATATTGAGTAGGTATACATGTCGCTTCGTCATTATAATCAAATCAGACTGACAGTAGTTTATTAGCAACGCGGAATAAAACTTTAATTATAATATGAAATTGGTTTATATATATATATATATATATATATATATATATATATATATACCTATATATAAACTTATTTTATAAAATAATTGAAATAGTTATATACAAATGAAAAGAAGGAGTGAATGTCTAGGATCAAAAACCATTCAATATTGCCAAACATTTTTCTGAAAATGTAATTAACTTCCCGTAGGGCATGTTATAATAATCGCAAAAAAATGGAAAATGAAAATATCTTTATGTTTTAAAGGTTTCTGAACATTTTGGCATACCTTACAAGAAAAAGTACATCATAAGTTATAATAAACTTTTTAACTTCCCGAAGGAGAAGTTTATGTTTTCATAAAAAAATCCGAATTGCTAATCTATGTTTTCTCGACGTTTCTAGCCATTCTGAATCGAATGAGACCAAATTTGGAAAAAGTATATGTGTATGTGTGTGTGCGTGTATGTGAACAGATTTTTTGCCGTAAATCGACGTTTTCTCGAAAACGGCTGGACCGATTTTGAAAATTTAAAAGTCACTCGATGTATCTCGATGGGGACTATTGTGCGACGATCGGCCAAGTCGTTTCTTTATAAATCGCAGAAAAGTGAAAAATACTTCGTCTACGTTTTAGCCCGTAATTCTGAATCGATTTTGAAAATTTAAAAACCGTTCGAAAGATATTGGTTGGGAATCGTGCTGATTAGTTTTTGGTAGAGATCGGCCGGGCCGTTTTCTTGTAATAAAGTTTTTTTAAAAAAAAATTCGACGATTTTTATGATTATTTTCTTGACGGTAGATACCATAGTCTTCTAGATCATACTAAAATATTACGGCCCTACGACAACTTGTTTAGCTTTAAAAATTCGTCAAAGTTTGCAAAAATTAGTATGGTCTTTTTGGCATTTGTCAAAATTAGAATTTCATCGACATTTGCTCAAAACCGCCTGAACCGATTTCAGATATTTAAAAAGCATTTGATGTATCTCGATGAGGATTATCGTTTCTCAGTTTTGTGCGACTATCGGCCGAGTCGTTTCTTTGTAATTTGGAAAAAAGTGTTAAACCTTTCGTTCACATTTAAGCTCATACTACCGAAACGATTTTAAAAAATCAAAAACTGTCCGAAAAATATTAGTTGGGAATGATACTGATTACTTTTAGGTGAAAATCTATCGAGCCGTTATCTTGTAATTAACTGTTGAAAAAAAAAATTTGGCCGATTTTTATGGAACTTTTTTTGGGGATATATATCGTGGTCTTATAGAACTTATTGAATTATTACGGCCTTACGACAAGTAGTTTAATTTTAAAAATTCATCAAAGTTTGAGAAATTGAGTAGTTTTTTTGACGTTTGTTAAAAATAAAATTAGATGATTTAGTTAGTATAACGATAGTGTACTTGGTCTTGAACATAGTAAATCATTGAAGTCCTACGGAAACTCGTTCAATTATAATTATTGATTAATTAAAATTATTGATTTTTGGAAATTTGCTTTTAGAAAATACTCCGAGTTAACGTGTTCGTTCGTTTTTAATTATGTGTAATAAATCTACTCGGAATACTTTTAATCACTCACAAATTAATTTATTTTTTATTGATTAAGTCGATTATTTACACATATCGGGAAGTTCATGTAACTTGCCTCAAGGCAAAATACCAATACCAACTAGTTTCCTAATAAGCGATTTCTACATCACACTATTGACGCAAGATAGAGAACAGAGCTATTAAATCACATTTGAAAATTTCAAAATATGATTTTTACGCGGTAAAATACGTTTCGTATTTATTGCTTTTCGCCATTATCATCAGAACGGATTGCTTGATATACGATATAAGTAATAATATTCGGTAAATGTCATCGCTCATTTCTCAAAGGATCGTAAAATGCAAAAACCTTTGACAATAGTTCAGTCTATTGCTATTCGCTCGCAATAACTTTATTATTATTAAAGTTATGCAATAAAGAATTATGTGTGCCTGAGAGCAGTTTCAGATGATTGAGAATTGAGATGCGAGGAAGATCATAAAATGAAGAAACTAGTGGTGCATGGCATCGCGCCTTAAGGCAAATCGTTGGAACTTCCCGTACCAGAATTAATATTCGAGGAATGAAAATAATGATTAATTTCAAATAGATTTTTTATTAACTTCCCGTAGGGAAAGTTATAGTACTCGCAAAAAATCGAGAATGAAAATATCTTTACGTTTCAAATGTTTCTGAACATTCTGCCATATCTAGAAAAAAATTATGTATGTGTGTGTGTGTGTGTGCGGATACAATTTTTTGACGATTTCGGGAACACCGATCAACCGATTTGAATAATATAAATAAATAGTGGGGCGCATGGCATCGTGCCTTAAGGCAAATTGCTGGAACTTCCTGTACCAAACATAATTTTTTTTAAAGATTAACATTTTTGAAAAAAAATTACTCTGGAAAATTAGATTTTTGAGAAACTGTAAATTTTTGTTTATTTTTTTTTTGAAAAAAAGACTTTTTGAAGAAATGTGTATTCTGAAATATTTTGGATATTCTGAATTTTTTTTTAAAGCAATCGTACTGCTTTAACTGCATAGAGACGAAATATCGAAGCGCGTAAGCGCCGCGCCGCCGTCTAACGGATAAGCATTGGTACGGAACCCATAGGAATGTAAACAAAATTTATACTTATTGTTAAAATCTCTATAAACTATCTGATAATTTGATGTGCATATGTCTAATGATCATTTTTAACTGCCTTTTACTAGATCTCCGAAACCGCTAGACCTGCCTTTATGAAAATTTGATCAGTTCATCTTGTTAATGCAAATAAAATATTTTTTGAATTATTCAAATCGGACGCTCCGTTCTCTTAAAAAATGAGTTACCGTTTTTGGCACTATTTGCCCCATATCTTCGGAACGGCTAGACCTGCCTTTGTCAAAAACTAATCAGCACGTCTTTTTCGCTTTATCCGTGTTCCCGAAATCGTCGACGAAAATTTGTATCCGAACACACATACACACACGCACACACACATACATCCATTTTTTCTAAGGTATGCCAAAATATTCAGAAACCTCTGAAACGTAAAGATATATAAAAATTTTCATTTTCGATTTTTTGCGATTACTATAACTTACCCTACGGAAAAACACATTCGATTTGTATTGATAAGGAGACGTGCTGATTACTTTTTAGCATAGGGAGGTCTAACCGTTTCGACGATACGGTGCAAAAAGTGCCAAAAACGGTAACTCAGTTTTTAAGAGAACGGAGCGTCCGATTTTAATAATTCAAAAAACATTTTACTTGTATTGACAAGATGAAGAACTGATTAAATTTTTGGGAAGCAAGTCCAGCGGTTATGGACTCTCAATAAAAATAAGTTAAAAAAATGTCATTTGGCAGTCAAAAATGTTTATTGGACATATGCACATCAATTTATCAGATATTTTATAGAGATTTTAATAATGTGTACACATTTTGTGTAATTTTTTTTGGGTTTCATACCAAGATATTTTATTACGGAAAGTTTCAGCAAATTGCCTTAAGGCACGATGCCATGCACCATTAGTTTCCATTAAAAATTCAAATCTGTACATCTCCTCCATGACGTCAAATGTTACTTGTACTGGCTGGTCACGCTTCGGATGATCCTCCTTAAGTCGTCGTCGTCGTACCATTATTCATTCATTCAGAATCGAAGCATCGGACGTGTCGTCCCTGGCACATTTTTTTATTTATCATTGTTTTAGATGAGGATTATAGCTTATAATAATAGATAATATATTCGAGATCATTAATATTAAATACACAACATGTATTTTTGCAGGATGCGATAAAATTACCGACGATGAGACGTTCCAAAAATTTGTCCTTCGAACTGCCGCTTTGACTAGAATGGTGATAGATTGATGTACGTTTTGTGAAATTTAATTACAAATGATTTTACTGATGGTGGTTGGATGAAGTTTTTTTGCAATATCTAATGTCTTATGATAAGATGATTTTTGAAGTAAACCTTCTTTAGGCGCGAATAGGGTGTAAATCCGTACAAATGCAACGGAAGTGCGTTACGGCAGGTAAGATAAGAGTCGAGTGCTAATGATTCGTCATTCGCTCTCGATGATTTCATTTCTATACGTGTCGATTGTGATTAGTCGTCGCGTATGTGAATAGAGATCTGTCGTTGTATGCGTAACGGCATCAACGTTGTATGCGCACAGATATCAACAAGGAAATCGGCATAGATAAATAAACATTTTAAAGTTACATCGTAGTACAAATCTTGATTTAATGAAAAATGCCTGAATCAAAAAAATATTTTACCCTGTTCCTTGAAAATAATAAAACAAATTAAACATTTGTTCCATACATTTATTGATTAGAAATTATTTCTATATTATTCGTAGTTTCTATAAATCTTTAAGATTATTAAAATGAAAAATATTTTTGTAGGCAAGACAGATATTACAGCTGTTCAAAGAATGAGATTATATCGCCAGCGAAAAAGTAAAAAAAAATACTAGCAGTCAATGAATGTATTTTAATTTTAATTACACGAATATCTTCAAACACAATTATTACATGATGAGTGAAGTTGCGAAAACAATATTTGTTTAGGCGTTGTTTAACATAATCCACTGTGTGAACAAATATTAGAGAATTTATTAATCAGCAAATACTTCATTTCTCTAATGAAGGTTCAGTTCTAAATGCTAATTACAATGACAAACCGATCATGTCATATTTGAAGTATGACTTTAATTACATTATTGCTTTTAAATATTATACATATGTTTAATGCGATTATCAATATATAATTTATAATTTATCATTAAATAAATGTATATAATTGTTGACACTAATAAATGTATGCATCACGAGTGTTACCATATTACAAATAAACATTATTCAAAATTGTTATATGATGCATTTATTTTTACTTAAATGCCATCTTGTACAGTAGCAAATAAGTTTTACTTCAATCGCGTGTGAACCTTACGCGCACTCTTTTTTTCCAATGTGTAAAGTATAGAAGCAATTTAAGAAATAAATCAAGTAGATGATGTTGACCTTCAAACAAACTTATAATATCTATCATTGGGTTAATTATTAACTTCTCGTGGGGTAAGTTATAGTAATCGCCCAAAAATCATTTTTTTGTAAATATTTACGTTTCAAAGGTTTCTGAACATTTTGGCATTACTTTAGAAAAAAATGGATGTGTGGGTGTGTATGTATATATAGATACAATTTTTTGTATTTCAAGCCCTTTCGGAGATACAAAGCAAAGACTGCAAATAATAGAAATTAAGTTTTAGAACAAACAGAGTATCCGAATTGAATTATTTAAAAAACATTCAATTTGTAATGATGGTGAGACGTGATGATTAGTTTTAGGCAAAGATAGATAGAGCCGTTTTAAAGGTACGAAGCTAAAAGTGCAAAAATAGCAGTTTTTGAGGAAAAGAAGATAGTATATATATGATGAATGTATAAGAAATATATGTAAGAATTGTATAGAATATGATGGAAAATAATATTAATAATGTAGGTGGCTAAAAATGCTTTAAAGCGGAGACCAATAAAATTAAAAAAAAGACACATCTTTACTAACCATAAGATAATTTTGTATATAACCTTGATCTGGTATTTCGTCAGAAATATTTTCGACCAGAGTCGGAATAACTATCTGCTTAACGTTTTTTCAACTTAATTTACTTTATTTACTTCAAACGTGAAGATGTTCTGAAAAATATATTTTAAGTTTCATAAAAAATCATGATCATACCACAAACAAAAATTCTGTGATCATCACAATAATAATAAACGATGTTTATACTGGCTCTCCTCTTTCCCAAGTGTGCGGTTACCTTTTTGACACAATCACATCTTAAAAGCCAATTATTGGCTTTGAATTTACCACTAAATGCAATGAAATGCATCAAACCCACACCGACTGCCAATAGATCGAGGATCGAATGTGTATGTCCGTGTTAATGGAATAACTGTTAACAGATCTGAAGATCTTGGGAGTTTAGTTCCTAGAATCGTTTTATCCGAACATTGACACAAATATTGTGCACCTTATAGACGGAGAGTCGATGGGGAAGGTAAAATGGTAAATTGGTGGATTAAAGTGAAAAACTCGAGGAAAGGACTGGATGAGCAAATTGCGCTCTATCTAAAAGTTAATATTAAGAGCTGAAACTTTCAGAGAATTGTTTTTTATCAATTTGGAACAATTCGATAAAAAAAAAAACAAGTTCATATTAAGGACCATCCTAATGGTGCTATATGTTATGACTATCAAACTATGGTCAGTTAAATAATTTTTTTTAACTGCTAATTATAGAAATGTGTTTTTACTATTTGTCTAAAATTTGTTTTCTGTCTCTTTTTTCCCCATGGTCGGGGTAAGAAGGGACGGCCAGAGGGCAAACTGATCAAACGTCTTGTTTTTAATTTTAAAGAGATTTTACTAAGAGATTTTTGAGAATTTAGCTACATTATTTAACCAATGTAAAATACAAATTTTATCGGTACATTTTTTACAAAGATTTTTTTCTATATGAAAAAAGTGCCAAAAATATTAATACAATTTTCGAGAGAACGGAGCGTCCGATTTCAAAAATTCAAAAATCATTTTATTGGTATTGACAAAATGCAAAAATGAATAAATTTTTGGAAAGGCAGGTCTAGCGGTTTCAGAGATCGAGTAGATACATTTAAAAATATGCCATTTGGTGGCCAAAAATGATAATTAGACATTAGCACATCAAATTCTCAGTTATTCTATAGAGATTTTATTAATAAGTAAAAATTTTGAATACATTTCTATGATTTCAGTTCCAATGTTTACCCATTAGACTGCGACGCAGCGCTTATGCGCTTCGATATTTCTCCTCTAAAGCAGCCACGCAGCACAATGGCTTTAGAAAAAAGTTCAAAATTTTCAAAAAAATTCGAGATAAAAAAAATCAAAATTGTTTTCATGTTTTCAAAAATTTTAAAATTTTCAAAAATCTCATTGTTTTCAAACATTTTTAAGGTTTTTTTAAAAAAATAAGTTTTTCGTATGGAAAGCTACAGCAGTTTGCCTTAAAGCACGACTAGTTGATATATTAATATATTAATTGTGGACCATTTTACCCATGGTTTTACCTTCAAGCCCCGCCTACCCTAATTTTGCTCTTAAACGTCATAGACTTTTGCAGAAACTTATGCCAAAAATATGATTTTTAACTCTTTCATACTAATTTTGTTAGCTATACCACTTTTGATGAAAAATACACTTTGGAAATTTTGAACTTTAACTTCGACTTTGACCAAGTTTCTTATACCACGGTGCGCTCACCGCGTTATCAGAGATTTGACTAAATATGATAATTCCAAGTAATTAGCAAAATTATTCATCTGCATCCCATTATTTGAGTCAGTGGGTTGAACCAAAGGCTAATGTCCTATATTTCTTACGAACCCCCTTCGAGTGTAAGAATGTACTAATTACCCAGCTCCATGTCTATTATATAAGAAAAGCTATTAACAATAGTAAGTAATAGTTAATGCCGGTAATAATTCTTATGCTAAAATCTCATAACGCAGCAGTCATAGGTAGAAATGTGCCTGTATGGAAGTGCCGCATATGCAAATTTCATGTCTACATATGCCAAATCACGTACATACACATTTATACGAATGCCATTGTAATGTTTATAAATACTTGAATGAAAGAAGAAAGCTTCTGTCTTTGGGTTAATTTATAATAGAAACGTGAATGATTAAAACAGAAGCAGCAGGTTGTTCATTTGTTGCAAAAGTATTTTTCAAACAGTATTCTGGTATAAAACTGTCTATGAACCATGCATTTAATAAAACTTTTCAATCAACAGTTTCCATTTTTAAGCAGAAGTTCATGTTTTTGTCAAAAAATCTGAAATATTAATTTTATGCTTCAAGTCATTCTAAATCGTTTGAAGCCAAGAGTGAAAAAAACAGTGTGTGAGATAAAATTTATTATTTTGTCGTCGCTTTACCTAAAATTGGTGCACAACTTTCACAAATTCAGAAGACGATCAATGAAACTTGATAAGGACGTTAATTTTAATGACGGTCGGCCGAGTCGTTTCTTCATAATTAGCAGATAATTGCAAAAATTTGTTGTACTTTTGCTGTTTAAAAATACTGAAACTGTTCGAAACATATCAATTGGGAATTGTGTTGATTAGTTTTTATTGAAGATCGGTCAGTTCCTTTCTTCGTGGTTATTAGTCGATTTTTATGATTTTAATGAATTCTAATAAAATTTAAACTAGCATTCAAAAATATTATATTATTCAAAATTTATTAAAATTTGTAATTCTTAAAAGTTGAAAATTGATGTAATAGCAAAGCGGTCGTGTTTCCAGTATTCAATAAAATTGTTATGAAACTTGTCTTTTTAGTATTAAAGTTTTAACTGAAAAAATCAAAATAAATTGTTGAATGTTGTTTAAATAATTATATATCTAATATCCAGTTAAATTTTATACTTGTATATTTTGTTCTAATTTCATTTATTCAAATTAATTAGGTTTACATTTTCTGTATTCTATATTTATCTAGAATTAAAACCAGGAGTAAATTTACGTGCTACAGTTAGTGGCGCCTCTATGGAGTGGGAAAACGATTAAAATTGAAGTAATAGCAAAGCGTTCGTGTTTACGATATATTAAAAAGTTGACAAATCTCAATTCCTATTAAGTGGATTTTTACGCATATCAGCAAGTTTATGCAATTTGTCTGAAGGCAAAATGCCACTTACAACAAGCAATTTCCCGTAGGACAAGTTATAGTAATCACAAAAATTCGAAAATGAAAATTTTTGCATATCTTTACGTTTCAAAGGTTTCTGAATATTTTGGCATACCTTATAAAAAATAAATTAATGTTTATATGTATGTATGTGCGGATACAATTTTTTGTCCACGATTTCTAGAGCATTGATAAACCGATTTGAATGATTCAAAAAACATTCGATTCCTATTGATGGGGAGACTTGCTGATTAGTCATACAATGACAGGTCCTGCTGTTTTCGAGATAACAATGCAAAGAGTGCAAACATTTTGAGAGAACCGAGCATCCGATTCAACAACTTTTTTTGTATTGACGGAGTGAGAAATTGATTACATTTTTGCGAAAGCATGTCTAGCAGTTTTGGGGTTGTAGAAAAAAAGTTTGAAAATTGACATTTGATAGTTTGAAATGATCATTACAGATTATTATTTTTGATCCATATGCATGTGGAAATATTGACACCAGGTAAAATCAAAGGTAAAGGACCAGATATAGGTAAAGGTAAAAGAACAGGAGAAGGAGAAGAAAAAGGAGGAGCAGAAGGAGGAGAAGGAGAAAGATAAAGAGAAAGAGAAAGAGAAGAAGAAGAAGAAGAAGAAGAAGAAGAAGGAAATGAAGAAGATGAAGTAGAAGACAAAAAAGGAAATGAAGAAGATGAAGTAGAAGACAAAGAAGGGGAAGAAGAAAATGAAGCAGAAAACAATGAAAGAAAAAAAGATGAAGAAGAAGACAAAGAAGAAAAAAAGATGAAGAAGAAGACAAAGAAGAAGAAGAAAAAGATGAAGAAGACAAAGAAAGAAAAGAGGAAGATGAAGAAGAAGAAGAAGAAGACAAAGAAGGAAAAGAAGAAGATGAAGAAGAAGAAGAAGAAGGATGATAATAAGGAAAATGTTGCAATAGTTCCGAAACAAACTAAATCACAACAGACCCTACTGGCCTACTGGGAAAGCCACGTAAAAAAACGAGCTAAGTACACTACCTCGTAGGTCGCGTTTAAACGGTGGCTCTGAAGAAAAAAGTTTTGATACATTTATTGTAGATAATTTTATGTTCTACCATTTTGTCTAAGGTAATATTGCGATAAAACTGATTATTTACTTGAAAATCGCAAAAAAATCATTTATTTTTACCTTTGAGCATATGCCAATTTTTTGCTCGCACCAGAATGATGAGGACTTTTGAGTTTTATTCATAATTGTATTTTACCAAGTTACAGCCCATTATAAATTATTGTAACTTTCACCCTGATTTTAGGTTTCTATTGACCGGGCTATATTGTTTAAGTCCATTAGTTTTCTTATATCGAAAAGTTTCTGCAATTTGCATTAAAACAAAAGGCACTTATATGTAGTTGACATTTATATTTCTTCCAAATAACACTATTTGATATAGCAAAATCCTTTACACCATCATTTTCATTTCACAAGCGTGTACAACATTGAAGAGCCAGTCAATTCCTTTTTTGTCCGTTTATTTACTGATTATTTCACGTTATTTGCATCGTGAGAAATCTAGTATCATCAGAGGCATAGAGCACACGATTCAATATCAATATCACCATCAAATTACTATCATTACATTTATTTGCGTTATGATTGCACATTGATTTTTCTTCAGCCTACATTTACGTGACTACTGTGCCACCGCAGAGGAGTAATCGAGTTGCACCGCAAACTCGAATCACACATATATAATATAGGCGGAGAACTTTTATTAGACGCGCACGGTATGGATTTATTATTATTTTGTTAGCGGTTTTTGTCAGAGACCGAAGGCAAGCCCATGGAGAGAGAGAAGAGTCCTCTTTTGTTGATGGGTCACTTTTTACTACTCAAACTTCTGTTCCGTTATTCTGTGGACTCAACTTCCAAATCCTTGCATAGTGCAACTACTATTAAGTATTCTTTTTATATATTATTAATAACTTCCCGTAGGGTAAGTTATAGTAATCGCAAAAAAATCTAAAACAATTTTTTTTATATATCTTTACGTTTCAGAGGTTTCTGAACATTTTGGCATACCTTAGAAAAGTGGATGCATGTATGCGTGTGTGTGTTTTCATTGACGATTTCAGGAAAACGAATCAACCGATTTGAATGATTAAAAAAAACATCAGATTTCTGTTGATAAGAAGACGATTAGCTTTTGGCAAAAGCAGGTCCAGCTGTTTCGAAGATACGGGACAAAAGGTGTCAAAAACGGTAATTTAGTTTTTAACAACCAAATATCCTTTTTTTACTTTTTCCTTTGTATCTCCAAAACCGCCGGATTTGCCTACCCAAAAATTTAATCAACTCTTCATTTTGTCAATAAGTAAAATATTTTGAATTATTAAAATCGGACGCTCCGTTCTCTTAAAATGATCCTTAGATATCAATAATAATGACCTGCAATTAGCATTAAAACCAACAAATGCCAATTTTTTAACATATTTTTTGCAACTCTGCCCAACTCAAAAATCTAATCAATTTTTCACCCCGTCAATACAAAAAAAGTAGTTTGAATCATTCAAATCGGATGCTCCGTTCTCTCAAAAACTGCAGTTTTTTTTGCACTCTTTGCTTTATTATCTCCAAAACAGCACGATATGCCTGCATAACAAATCAGCATATCTATCCATCAAAGAGAACCAAATGTTTTTGAATCATTTAAATCGGTTTATCCGTGCTCTCTAAATCCTAGACGAAAAATTGTATCCGCACACACACACATATATAAACACATATATACAATATCAATTTTTTCTAAGGTATGCCAAAATCTTCAGAAATTCTTATACAGATTCGATTTCTAATTCAGTTTTTGAGGAAACGGAGTGTCTGATTTCAATGATTAAAAAAATATTTTTCTTGTATTGACAAAATGAAGAAATGATTGAATTTTTGGGTAGGCAGGTCCAGCGATTTTGGAGATACAGAGGAAAAAGTAAAAAAAAAGATATTTGGCGGTCAAAAATGATCATTAGACATATGCACATCAAATTATCAGATATTTTATAGAGATTTTCAAAATGAGTACTAATTTTGTTTCAATTTTTTGGGTTCCTTACCAAATTTTGAATTTTTAAAGTTTACTTATACGGTTCAAACAAATTTCAATATTTTCAGATTTTTTATATAATTTTTCAAAATATTTATTTCATATGTGTTATTATACAAATTATAAGAAATATATCCTCAGATGGATTTAGTCGACATCTCTTGTTAATATAAACATTTTTAAGTGTGGAGCGATAAGATCCTCACTAAACATTATATGAACGATAGAATATATAGTAATTACAATTATCTATTTGAACATGTTTAAAACAATTGTTATTAATCATTCATCAATATTTATTGATTATTGTTTTTTTCCTCGAATATTTAATTGTGGTACAGGAAGTTCCGGCAATTTGCTTTAAGGCACGATGCCAAGCACCACTAGTTTGAATTTTTAATTAGAAATTAATACCATCATTGACACCAGTCGTGCGTAAGCGGTTATCAAAGGCAGAAGCATAATTATATATATATATATATATATATATATATATAGATATATAAATCTACTACTATATATAGATTTATATACAATATAATACTGAGCTGCAAGCGAGCGTGAAAATAGGCCTTTTCAATTAATGTCAATTAGAAAAACGGCTGACTAATAAATTGTATTGCTACTTATTGTTCTAACGCAACGAACGCCTACATTTAATGTATATAATATATATATATATATATATATATATATATATATACCAGCTGGCCCGGCAAACGTTGCTTAGTCATAAAAGAATATTCCTACAAAAATTTTAGTATAACAAATAACTAATTGATTTCGAATGTAGAAGTATGTAGTATATAAGTGAATGGCCCAACTAACACAAATGAAATTGACAATTTACCCACTGCAACGCTTGCCACATATAAATGCTCCTGGGGTATACTAATGGTAATTGCAAGTGTTAGATTTATCTGAAATCGATTTCTTAAGTAAATTGAATTGCCATTTCGATATTGGAGGTTTAGGTATAATGTTGTTGTTTATTAATTCTTCAATTTTTTAATTAGGAACAAAAACCCTAACATTTGAATTTGAATTTCGTTACGAGGCTTGTCGTAAGAGGGTGAAAATTTAGGGCTGAATGTGAGCATTATATATAATTTTCTTTATGTTTTTTTTTTCATATTTAGCAAATAACAACTAATATTAATAGTACTAGCTGTTCGTTATACCTTTTATTTTATTCTATATTCATTTTTTTATTTTATTTCTAAATTTGTTATTTTTTTACAAATACAGGATCCAAAATATCATAGACTTACAAAAAGTGATTTAATTATAAATTTTTATTTTTGTTGCTAAGTTAAGTTCCTAATAAATTGCATAATTTTAAAAGTTGATAAATTTCAATTTTTGTTGATTTACATTCATGGTAGGGCGGGGCAGAAAGGTCCAATTTGTCATTGAGCAATTATATTGTGAAAACTAACTACTACTTGACTATGATCAGTAAAACTTTCATCATTGTAGAAATTTATTTTATTTTGTTCATTTGTTTATTTGCTGTTTTCCAAAAATTTGTCAGCTGGTCCTTTTTACCCTATAGGTGAGGTAAATTGAGACGGCCGTAGGTTATAGATCCAATGTCTTATTTTTAATTTTAAATGGATTTTACAAAATAATAGCTACATTATTCAATCAATGCAAAGTATCAATTTCTTGAGTACATTTTTTACAGATGTATACAACCTTGATCTGGTATTTTGTCGGGAATATCCATCAGCAGATTGAACTATTAATTTAATTTATTTCTCGTAAAATTACTTCTTCTAACTGAAAGTACATTTTTATTTACTATTTACGCCTTTTCCAGGGTAAAGGTCCAGTTGGTCCTTTTTATTTCATCCAGGTGTAAACTTTTATAAAGGTTATATAAAAAGAACTGTTGAATCTAACTTAAAATTAACAATGCATCTTATAAAACAATTAAAAAACGTATACTTAAAAATTATATTATTAAGGTTTCGTAAACTAAACAACAGTGCTCACAAACAAAAAACTAACAACAAAATAAAATACTTTTGTTATGGATTTTCAAACATTGCCGTTTATGTCGGAATAGCAACGTTGTAAAAATCAAGGTGATGGCTGGTTTTACAGCTTTTTTCTTCTACTTTCAAATATTGTTGTTAGAAAATTACTAACTTCACTTGTTTTTGAGATATCGGTGGTAAACCTTTCTACTCGCGGACCTTTGAGTCCCACCTTACCCTAACAGGAATTTCATGCAACTTGCCTCAAGGCAATATGCTTTTTACACCCAGTTAAGTTTATACATATATTATGTCTTATTAAAACGAATTGTTTTTACAAGGTTGTCGTGCGTAAGATCCGGATGCAATAATTTAGTATTTGCAAAGGCGGTTTTAAATTAAGAGATTTGAAAGATAGCTTGGTAAGTGTTCGAAAACCTGTTGAAAAGTATGTATTCGCCTTGACACAATTTTCGGAACGTAAAAGAAAGAACAATTTCTGTGATACAGTTATTGACATTCAAATCATTTGTGTACAAATATACTTTCAATGATTTTTTTTACCTTGACTTCCTATAATAATTTAAAATCAAGTGCAAGAATCGATAAAATTATATTTTGATCCAAAATGATGTACTCAGGCAAATATAAGGAAAAAATAGTTTGTTTGAAATAGATGTATGCGCCCCTCTGAGGGCTAATTAGCTGCATCATTGTAGAAATGTGTTTTTTGCTGTTGTTGAAAAATTTGTTATCTGGCCCTTTTTACCCCATAGGCGAGGTAAAATGGGACGGCCTGGTGGCAAACAGATCTAATGTCTTATTTTTAATTTTAAAGGGCTTTTAACGAAATAATAGCTACATTATTCAACCCATGCAAGATAACACTGTAAATAACCTTGATCTGGCATTTTGTCAGAAATATTCATCAGCAGAGTTGAAGTAACTAATAATTTAATTTATCTCTTGTAAAATTTTTTTTTTAACTTAATTTACTTTTTCATTTACTATTTTTTATCGTTTACATCTTTGCCAAGGCAGAGGTATAGTTGATCCTTTTGACCCCACTCACGTAGAAGTTTTTATAGAGGTTATTTAAAACAAACTATTGAATCTAACTTAAATTAACAATACATCTTATAAAACAATTAAATAACGTATACTTAAAAATTATATTAAGGTCTCGTAAACTAAACAACAGTGTTCACAACCAAAAAAACAAACAACGAAAGAAAATACTTTTGTTATAGATTGTCAAACTTTGCCGTTTATCTCCTGATAGCAACGTCGTAAGAATCAAGGTGAAGGCTGGTGATACATTTTTTGCCCTCTACTTTCAAATATTGTTGTTGAAAAATTTGTAACCTTACTTGTTTTTGAGATATCGGTGATGAACCTTTTTACCCGCGGACTATAGTTTAATTTGATTTCGCAACGTTTGTCAATAATTAACTTCCCGTAGGGTAAGTTATAGTAATCGCAAAAAATCGAAAATGAAAATTTTTATATATCTTTACGTTTCAAAGGTTTCTGAACATTTTGGCATACCTTAGAAAAAATGGATGTATGTGTGTGTGTGTGTGTGTATGTATGTATGTGTGTGTATGTATGTGCGGATACAAATTTTCGTCGACGATTTCGGGAACACGGATCAACCGATTTGAATAATTCAAAAAACATTCGATTCGTATTGATAAGGAGACGTGCTGATTAGTTTTTGGCGAAGGCAGGTCTAGCCGTTCCGAAGATACGGGGCAAAAAGTGCCGAAAACGGTAACTCAGTTTTTAAGAGAACGGAGCGTCCGATTTGAATACTTCAAAAAACGTTTCACTTGTATTAACAAGATGAAGAATCGATAAAATTTTCATGAAGGTAGGTCTAGCGGTTTCGGAGATATGGAGGAAAAAGTAAAAAAATGAGCCATTTGGCGGTCAAAAATGATCATTAGACATATGCACATCAAATTATCAGATATTTTATAGAGATTTTAACAATAAGTATACATTTTGTTAACATTCCTATGGGTTCCGTACCAATGCTTATGCGTTAGACAGCGACGCGGCACTTACGCCCTTTATATTTTGTCCCTATGCAGTTAAAACAGTACGATTGCTTTGAAAAAAGTTCAGATCTTCCACAATATGTCAAAATAAAGAAAAATTTTTTTTTCAAAAAAAAAACAAAAAAAAAATTAAAAAAAATTTTTTTTTAAAAAAAATTTTTTTTTTCAAAAAAAAGTAATTTTTTGGCCAATTTATAGTTTCTCAAAAATCTTATTTTTTCAAAGTAATTTTTTTTTCAAAAATGTTAATCGTTTTTAAAAAAATAATAATTTTTGGTACGGGAAGTTCCAGCAATTTGCCTTAAGGCACGATGCCTTAATTGCCTTAAGACAGAATTCCACTTACAGCTAGTTTCCATATCAATCAGCATTGTCTTAAAAGCCTCGTCGTACGTAACTCATCGGATATATTGACAAACTAATTATTATAAATGATGATGCTAATTTTGTATATCAATTGACACACTTTGCATGTGTCAAGCGGGCATTAACAATAAATAATTTATATATTTATTTATAAACGAAGAGACTTGCATTAGAGCTCAATGAACTGTTCTCGACGACGAAGAGAGTCATTTTCATATGACAGACAGATAACCTAATGTTATGGCCATGCATGGCGTCTTTTGAACAATCGATGATCGTCGATAATTAGATGTCACTCAATTTGAAAAAAATACTTGTAAAATTTACAAATTAACACAAAAACAAACAGAATGCACAGTTAAGTGCGGCATACATTTTCGAAACAACAAGGGGCCAATTTTTGCTGAACATAGGCAACGCTATGTTACGGTCCTATCTTCATATGAGTTGGTAGTAAAAACTGTCGAAAGCTATGTCAGTTGCTGTGCTATCAAACGTTTCACACATAAAACCTATCCGCACAAACGTCAAAATAACAATTTTATCATAAGTGCATCTTTCTAATGTGCCCTTGATAACACATACGCGAAGTCAGGTTTTTTGGTGAAGGTTTTAGCAAAATGTACAGAAAATATCAATTCAGTTTTTATGACAACATAGCATTCGATTAGAATGATTTAAAAAATATTGAATTGACGGAATAAAGATTTAATTATATTACTGAGAAAGCTGATTTCAGCGGTTTTGAAAATGCAAAAAATGCCATTTAGTGGTTAGAAATTATCTTCATAAATCATTATCATTAATAAACTTCCCGTAGGGTAATAGTAATCGCAAAAAAATCGAAAATGAAAATTTTTATATATCTTTAAGTTTCAAGAGTTTCTGAACATTTTGGTATACCAAATGTATGTATGAAAAAATGAATGTATGTATGTGCGGATACAATTTTTTGTCGAAGATTTGCAGAACATGGATCAACCAATTTGAATGATTCAAAAAACATTCAAATTCTATTGATAAGGGGACGTGCTGATTAGTTTTTGGCGAAGCCAGGTCTAGCCGTTTCGAGGATACAAAAGTGCCAAAAATAGTAATTCAGTTTTTGAGAGAACGAAGCGTCCGATTTGAATGTTTCAAAAAACATTTTATTTGTATTGACAAAATGAAGAACTGGTAAAATTTTTAGAAGACAGGTCTAGCGGTTCGGAGATTTAATGAAAAAAGTAACAAAAAATGACATTTGGCGGACCAAAATGATCATTAGACATATGCACATCAAATTATCTGATATTTTATATATATTTTAATAAGAACATTTTTTTACATTTCTATGGGTTCCGTACTAATGCTTATCGCGATACCAGCTAATGTATCGCGATTGCTTCAAAAAAAGTTAAAAGTTCCAAATCATTTCGAAGTATAAAAAAATCGAATTTTTCAAAAAGTCAACTTTATTCAAAAATTTTAAAAATCTCAAAAATCTATTTTTGAATTTTTGAAAAATTAATTTTTGTTTTAAACTTTAATTTTTGGTACGGAAAGTTCCAGCAATTTGCCTTAAGGCACGATGCCATACAACACTAGTCTGTTATGAATTTGACATGCTAATATCTTTTAAGGTCTACCAGGATGTTCAGTCAACATATTTCTTGAAAATTCTTGAATTTAATTAAAAAAATAAAAAATAAAACAATAATTTTTATGCATATTGTTACATAATATTGCATATTAATTTGTAGTCTGATGATATCAGTTGAGTATTTATAAAATTAAATTGTTGCAAAAATTACGGGGGCGCAACAATTTTTTTATTAGAGCAGGGGGCGCGGTGCAAGAAAGGGTGGAAACCACTGTAGCTGGTAGATGTTGTGAGATAGTTGTTGTGATTGTTGCAGCAAATGTTTGTCTTTTTTCACCAATTTTTTTAACAAAATATTTTTTTAATTTATAAGCATTGATTTATATTTTTACATATATTATTTTGAAATTTGAGATACTTTTTCAAAATTATTGCCATATATCCATTTTTTCTACGGTATGCCAAAATATTCAGAGAACTTTGAATCGTAAAGATATATAAAAATTTTCATTTTCGATTTTTTTGCGATTACTATAACTTGCCCTACGGGAAGGTAATAATTTTCAGTACGAGAAGTTCCTGCAATATGCCTTGAGGCACGATACCATGCACCACTAGTTTAGAAATATTACGATTGTAAAAAGTCATTTCTAACCACTAAAATTGTTCTTTTCTTGTTTGAATTATTTTTTCAGAATCAATTAAAATATTCCAATTTTCAGAATTTTCAAATCTTACAAAAATATACAAAATATTATTTACAACTTTTTTCAATTATGCAAATATTTCAAATTTGAAGTTAAAATCAGACAAAATATTTTTCTCTTAAGTAACGTGTAGAGTTCCGTATCATTTTATGCGCCTGTCCATTAGTCAAGAAAACGGTCAGTTGCATCGTCAATTTCTATGGTCAATATTTACCGAAGTTTATTACAATAATCGATCGATAATCGATAAAAAGTATTGAACAACAACGCATTCAGGTTTAATAACCCGTCGACGGTGATTACTAGAATTTCATTACCGGCAAATAAGTCGGCAATACCGTTAATAAGGTGTCTGAAAGGCGGATTATGGCACAAATTTACACTCCGACGCCGAGATGAGAATTCGGTATTACTGTAAATTTCTGTTTTATACACGATCAAGGTATAAAGGTATTCCTTTTTAGGAAAACGTTTCCGATCGCTGATTATACGCGCTTTAATGGCTTTAATTATTGTTATGCAAATCGTAAATTGATATTATTGCTCGCCAGATGCAAATGCAGGTTGGACAGCGAATCTTTGCTGGCTCTGTTAACGGGATGCGAAATTATTTCATGTTAATTATGATGACTATACAAATACGGAAGATGTAAAATAAACTGATATATATATATATATATATATATATATATATATACACATACACAAAACACACAAAACAATTCTCTGAAATTTTAGCTCTTGATATCAACTTTAAGATAGTGCACACTCCAACCAAAGTTTCTTATGAAAATAACATATGTAAACTACCATTTGCTTTTTAAAATTTTATAACTTAGCGACAAGTAAACCAACATTTTGAGAATAACACTGTAATTCATTATTTTGATCATAAATAAAAAAAATACAACAAAAAATTGATATTTTATAAAATAAGTATTAACTTGGAAGAAGAACCAAGAAACTTTGGTTGGTGTGCGGACTATCTTAAAGTTAATATTAAGGGCTAAAACTTTCAGAGATTTTTTTTTATAAATTTGGATCCAGTTGAGGCTTCGGGATCAAAGAAATTCGAAAATAGCCATATTAAGGACTACCCTATATATAATATAGTTGCTTGAGTAAGTTTATAATTAATGAATTACTACTGTAACGACATAGAATATTTCGGAGAAATGCTGGCGATATAAAATAAATTTTAGAGAGGGATTAAATTTATTCATTATAACTTTCTTTAGAAAATTCGATTTGCAAATTTCAGATTTTCTCGACGTTTCAAAAATTTGACTTATTCGTCGACCTTTTTTCAAAAACTGCGAAGACTTAAATTAATTAGCTTGGCGCGACGAACGTCCGAGCTTTTTTATTAGAATTAACAAAAAAAGTGCACAATTTTTAAAAATCTTAACGAATATCCCAAAATATATATTAAGGCCATCAATTTGAAAAGTTGTCAAATCTCATTATTCTTGATTGATTAAGTCGATTATCTGCACATATAAGAAAGTTATTGAAACTTGCCTTAAAGCAAAATGCCACTTACATCCAGTCGACTTCCCATAGGGTAAGTTATACTAATCGCAAAAAAGTCGAAAATGAATTTTTTTGAACATCTTTACATTTCAAGGCCTCATAAACATTTTGGCATACCTTAGAAGAAATGGGTGTTTGTGTGTGCATGTAGTATGTATTTTGTATGGATACAGTTTTTTGTTCACAATTTCGAGAGCAGGGTTGAACCGATTTGATTGATAGAAAAAACATTCGATTCATATTGACGAGGATTTACTATAGACTGGTTAGTTTTTAGCCAAGACAGGCCAGGCGTTTTGGAGATACTTTGCAAAGAGTGCAAAAAATTGCCGTTTTTGAGAGAACGGAGTAAAAAATTGATTACATTTTTGAAGGCAGGTCCAGCGTTTTCGTAGTTACACGCAAAATAGTTACAAAATGACAATTTGTGGTCTGAAATGATTATTAAAAATCATTATTATTGATTCATATAGATGTAGAAATATTGATACACAGAGACACAGACAGGTAGACAGGTGGAGAGGTAGATAAGTGAACAGGTAGATAGATGAACTAGGAAACAAATAGACAAAAATGAAGATAGACATATAGACATGTAAATATGTTGACAAGTTGTCAGGTAGTCATGTAGACAGGTAGACAGGTAAAGGGGTGAAGGTACAAAACTAGATGTCTATGCGTATTAACTCTCTCCTTCGATAACTCAGGTTGTTCGGTAAAAATTTAACCTGTGTAGCTGTGGACTGTATGAAACACTCTTTTGTTGGTATTATTTATGTATGTTGCAAGTTCTTATTACACTAATGATTTGTCACTAATTGAAGAAGATATATTTATTGATTATGTATTAAATATGTTGCTACGTTAGTTTTAGAAGTGAGAAAAATAAGTCCGATCCAAATCCGCCATTCACTCTACAGGGTAGCAACCATCCGGTGTAAAAGCTCAATGCCATGAAGATTGTCGCCTTCACGGCCGATATAAAAAAATGAAAATACGTCCGAACAGTAGACAACTTAGACAGGTAGACACTTAGACAGACAGTCACTTAAACAGGTAGACACTTATACAGACAGTCACTTAAACAGATCAACAAGTGAAGTATTAGACAGGTAGCTCAAATGCAAAATAAAATATTTGTTGATTATTTACAAATATCAGGATGTTTATGCAACTTGCTTTAAGGCAAAATGCCAATTACACCTAGTTATAAATCAAATTATTACAAAGTGTTTATACACAGTAGTGCTAGTGTTGGTCCATCATCCTCGTCGTCGTCGTCGTCTTCTCCGTACGTAACTGGATTCCTTTTCTGATGAATATCGAGTTTAAAATGTTATTTCGCGCTTAATTATAATCGCAATAAAGTCTTAATTGGAACATAATAGCTTATTATGCCGTGTTATGTTATGTTATTTGTAATATTGTAATACCAGTGAGTGTGTAAGAAACTGATTATCTTCGCGGTTGTAATAAAGAAATATTCGATGATAGGCACCGATACAGATGCTAAAGATTATTTATACTTTTGTTACGTCACCATTGGTAATTTGTAATCGTTTTTTAACTTCCCGAAGGAGTTGGTTATTTGATCCACAAAATTTGATTTGGTAATTTTATTTTTTTGGACTGTTCAAGTCATTTTTTTTTTCAAATTTTAATGATAAATCAAAAATTAGAAATTTGAGTTGAAATGCTATTTCAACCTAAAATCTTATTTATTTTTCAAGATAATAACAATTTTACGTTTTTCTGTGACCTTAACATTTATATTAAAGAAGTACAAGTAAAACTCTAATCAAATTTCAGACAAATACTAAAAAATTATAATCAATTATTTATTATTAACGCAAACCTAAAGATAACAAATTTGTAACCAAATCTAAATCTAGATTCCAAAACTATATTTGGTAATAAATAATTACCCTGACTCGTTTGAAACTACACTTGAACTACTAGGTGTAAGTGGCATTTTTCTCTAAGTCAAGTTGCATAAACTTCCAGATATTTGTATAAGTCAAAATCAACAATCAACAAATATTTGATTTTTGAATTTGATTCCTTGTTGATCTATTGAAATGACTACCTGTCTAGGTGTCTACCTGTCTAAATGACTTTTCTACATGTTCAGCTGTTAATATGTCTATATGACTATCTTACTTTTGTCTACTTATCTACCTGTCCACCTGTTCACCTGCCATTTGTGCATCAATAATTCCACATCTACATGATTCAATAATAATGATTTTTAACTAGTTATTGTAATCGTTCAAAAATTGAAATTGAAAATTTTTGCATTTCTGGACGTTTTGAAGGTTTCTGAACATTTTGGCTTTTCTCAGAAAAAATGGATGTGTGTATATGTATGTGTGTGTGTATGTATGCATGGATACAATTTTTCGTCCACGTTTTCAGGCGCACGGATCAACCGATTTGAATGGTTCAAAAGACATTCGATTCCTATTGATAGAGAGATGTGTTGATTAGTTTTTGGCAAAGACAGGTCCAGCAGTTACGGTGATAAAGAGCAAAGTGTGCAAAAAATGGCTGTTTTTGAGAGAAATAAGCATTCAATTAATATGTTTAAAATTTACACAAATTATTGAAATAATTATAAATAAATAATTATTGAAATGGTGGTGCATTGTGTCTTGAGGCAAATTAGATTTTTGAGAATTTTTGGAAAAACTGGACATTTTTGAAAAATTTGAATTGTTTTTTTTTTTGATATCTTGAAATTTTGAATTTTGTTCCAAAGCAGTAACGTTGCGTGGCTGTTTTAGAGACGAAATATCGAAGCGCGCAAGCGTCGCATCGCATTGTAACGGTCAAACATTTTAATCTTGGTACAGAACCCATAGAAATGTAAACAAAACTTATACTTATCATTAAAATCTCTATAAACTGTCTGATAATTTGATGCACATATGTTTAATGATCATTTTCGATCGCAAAACTGCTCCCAAACTGCTGGACCTGCCTTCACGAAAATTTTATCAACTCTTCATTCTGTCAGTACAAGTAAAACGTTTTTTTGAATCATTAATATCGGACGCCAAGTTCTCTAAAAAGAAACTGAGTCAAACATGGTAAGTTTGACAAAAAATAATCAGCATCTCCTCCCATCAGAAACAAAAGTTTCTTGAATCATTCAAATCGGTTGATGGGTGTTCTCGAAATCGTTTGCCAAAATGTTCAGAAGGGTTTGAAACGTAAAGATATATCAAACATTTTCAGTTTCGATTTTTTTGCGATTACTGTAAACAGAAATTTAATATAAACAAAAAAAGTATTGAACTGAAATAAATCGTATTCGTCTCAATAAATAGACGATTTGGAAATTTTTGGTCACTTCAATTGGTTACACAGAATACCAAAAACAAATTCAACGGTAAATGAAATTATTTCAATGGTAATAAAAAAAAATCTTTTCCATACCATCAATAGCAAATAATCAAAACTTTTCTATTACATTACCAAAGGTATTACAATATAGTTAACAACAATTTAACGCCGTTGCAAAATGTAAAAGGCATCTCGTATTAGACAATTTATTATAAATTTATGTTAAATGCCGTAGCATTTTTATTCGCGTAGAAAACGTCTTAATGTTTATTATCCAATGGCGTATGAATGTATGTTTTGTAATGCATTTGTGATTTTCTGAATACTTATAATAATAATGTATATGCCATATTCAACTGAATACCGCAACTTCTATGCAAAAGGATAATGTTTCGCTTAACGGCTCTGATGACATTTCAAATATTTATTTATACTCAGAGATGGAAATTTGAATTAATTTCTAGGTTTTGATGAGAATAGAATATTATTAATTATATTTTATGTAAGGCAGTGTTTTGTATGTCGCCATTAGTTCATTGGTTGCTTGAATCAGTCCCTTAAGACAAATTGCTGGAACTTCTAGGGCCGAAAATTATTTTTTTTTAAATTTCAAAGTTTTTTGGAAACTTTTACATTTTGGCTTTAATTTCTCAAAAACAGCAGCGCTGATTTCAAAAATTTAAAAGCCATTTGATTGCTCGATAACTGGTCACATTGATTAGTTGCGAGACTATCGGTCGAGCCATTTCTTTCTAATTAGTAAAATAGTGCAAAATTTTTCGTCAACGTTTTCGTCTAAAATCTCCAACCGAAACTCAAACTCTTTTACAAACTTTCTTTTACTCAAACTTTACAAACTCAAAACTCGTTCAAAAGATATCATCGTGCTGATTAGTTTTTGTTAGAGATAAGTCAGGCCCTTTCTAATATTTTAAATAATGTATTTGCTGAATGATGATACAAATGTAGTACGGAATTGTATAAAATAATTAACTTTTATTATTTAGTGAATTTTATTTTTGACGATGTGGCGGATATGTTTCGACGTATAAATCTCATGAATTTATATATATATATATATATATATATATATATATATATATATATAAACATATATGTAAGTATTTAATATAAATAGAATGATGTGTTACAAATTGCTGATGTAAGCCATGAATTACACGGAAATTTATTGACCAAACAACCTCTTGCGCTTAATAAGAGGGAGTCAGAAACTATCAGGATAATTTATGTATATGTTACATATATATTTTCATATATATATATATATATATATATATATATATATATTCATATACATAAGCAGACGTAAATTACGACAGGGGTACTAAAACTTTCTCTTACTTTTCCTCTATGGGATATCCTGATAACTTTCTTAAAATTCATATGATACATATGCACATTATTGTACATTTTTGAATTTATATATAAATTTTGAATTGTACGTTTCGAGAACTATATGCATTTCTTCTTCTTTCTTCAAAATATAAACATATAAACAATTAATGAAGCAATTTTAATTAAATTTTGCATACTAAGAAAAAAATTAATGCAATTCTATCGATGTTTTCTTCAATATTTGTTTATGCCATTTTATATTATTATAATCATTTTTTTCATTCGAATTTTTATAATTATATTTTTATAATGCACTATTGGGAACCATTACACGGAAAGATGGAATATAAAATTAATTATTAGCTATATAGCTTAAGCGCTTTACAGTAATTAATTGTGATTTTGCTCGTTTTTTGTTACCAGTTAATATTATATTAAGATCAAGGCTGATAATATTAGAAAAATTCTCAACATGAGTCTTCATTACATAATTTAATTAAAAATGAATCAAGAAAACTTAATGCATCAATGAAAATTTTTTTTGACAAAATTTCTGGAAAAACATAATTTTTTATATCACACATTTATAACTGATATAGCTCTATAGTTTTTTTTTTCTTTTTACCAATTTTCTACTCATGTAGTACTTTTAGGCGTCAGTACTATTATTTTTAAATATCTAGTTATCGACACTTTTTCCTGTTTTTCTTATTTTTTTGCCAATTTAGTCAAATTAATTTACATATTACGTGATATTTTTGGATTAAATTAATTTATAAAATCAACGTTATATTACAATACTATTCTTCGAATTTTTGTGTATGTGCCTAAAAAATGAAACTCCACTTTGCCAAAGATATAATTTTGCATGGGATTCCTTGAAACGTCCAAACAATAACGTAGCGTCTGATTTGAATGATACAAAATACATTCAATTTGTAATGATTAGGAGAAGTCGTGATTAGTTTTTGGCAAAGGTAGGTCCAGCCATTTTGAAGATACAATTCTAAATGTGCAAAAAATGGCAGTTTTCGAGAGAACTAAGTATCCTATTTGAATGATTCAAAAAACTTTCTGCTTGTGTTGACGAAACGATTGATTTTGGGAAAGATTTTTTTTTTTTAACTTCCAAAAAATATTTTTTTTACTAAATTTTATTTTTCGAATATTTTTTTATTGTACGAGATGTTCCAGCAATTTGTCTTAAGGCACGATGCCATACACCATTAGTTTATAATTTTATTTTAATAAAAGACCAATGTAAATGCTGATAAAAATATCCCAGAAAATATAACGATATTATTTTTATTCGGTTTTACATCCCTGCTGGATCCAATTTTTGATGATAATTGCTTGGGGCGTTTTACAAACAGCTGCCAAGCCATTGTCAAAAGTATCCTGCATTTCAGCCTGAAACGCACAAAGACCGAATAAAATGCGGGGCGAAATGTATTTTGCATCACGCACACGACTATTATAGTGTTTACAACTATGGTCTGTATCGATAGTAATTTTTCCTCAAAACTACTATCGAAATTATCGATCATATTCAGTAAGTATCGATAATTTTCTTATGGACAGTATTGGACACATTCAATTAAATGTGAAGTCTCACCAAAGTTAATATTTCGACGTTTTTGCCTTTTGGAGGTTAGGTTTTATGTGTGAAACCTTCTATTGAACTGCAAAGACATAGCTTTTTGGCAGTTCGTATCTACCAACTCATATGATTATAGACCCGTAACATAACATTTTTATTTTAACCGAAGATTGGCTACTTAAATATATTAACCACTTAATGCTAGGTTTTTTTTGTGAATAGAGGTAAAAAATCATAATATTAAATCAAAACAACATAAAAATTAAAAAAAAATCAAAATTGAAAAAAAATGTTATCGGTATAAGCCATGTTAATCTGATGTCACTACTGGCTGATTTCAGGTTATACCGAGCAACTTCTGATTTGGAGTTCATAGCTCTAACCACAAGGGTAGGAAGATCCTTCTTAATTTTTTGAAGGAGAAGTTTGTTTTTGCGAAAAAACCCAATTTGATAATTTTCATTCATTTCAATTTTCTCGACGTTTCAAGTTATTCTGAACCGAATGAGAACAAATTTGGAACCTGGTATTGAAATCTCATAGCTCTAACCACTAATCCACCAGGGAGCTAATTCCTTCTTATTATAATTATTATTGTTGAAAGCGTTTAGTCTTCCTCACATAGGGTAAAGCGGGGTTTGAAAGTCCGCGGATAAAAAGGTCACCACCATATTTCTAACATAGGTATAGTCATGAATTTTTCAACAACAATATTTGAAAGTAGGTGGAACTAGTTGGTACTGGTATTTTGCCTTGAGGCAAGTTACATGAACTTCCCGATATCTGTAAATAATCGACTTATTCAATAAAAAATAAATTAATTTATGAGTGGTTGAAAGTATTCCAAGAAGATTTATTACACATAATTGAAAACGAACGAACACGTTAACTCGGAGTATTTTCTAAAAGGATATTTTCAAAAATCAATACTTTTTATAATTGAACCAGATTCCGTGAGACTTTAATGATTTAGTATGTTCATCAAGACCAAGTACTCAATCGTTATACCAAGTAAATCGTCTAATTTTAATTTTAACAAACGTCAAAAAATCAACTTATTTTCTCAAACTTTGATAAATTTTTAAAGTTAAACTACTTATCGTAAGGCCGTAAAAATTTCAGTAAGTTCTATAAGACCATGATATATATCTCCAAAAAAGTTCCATAAAATTCGGCCTAATTTTTTTTTTCAATAGTTAATTACAAGAAAACGGCTCGGTAGATTTTCACCTAAAACTAATCAGTATCATTACCAACTAATATCTTTCGAGCTTTTGATTTGTTTAAATCGATTCGGTAGTATGAGCTTAAATAATTTTGACAAATGCTAAAAAACGATACTAATTTTTGCAAACTTAAGGACCGTAATATTATAGTATGATCTATAAGACTATGATAACTACCATAAAAAAAATCACAAAAATCGTCGAAAATTTTTTTTAACACTTTATTACAAGTCTTGACCGATATTTACCAAAAACTAATCATCGCAATTCCCAACCAATATCTTTCGAACAGTTTTCGAATTTTCAAAATCGATTTAGAACTGCGGACTAAAACGTGGATGAAAATATTTTCACTTTCCTGCCATTACAAAGAAACTGCTTGGCTGATCGTAGCGCAAAATTGATAAACGCTAGTCCTCATCGAGATACATCGAATGGCTTTTAAATTTTTGAAACCGGTCCAGCCGTTTTTGAGAAAACGGTCGATTTACGGCAGAAAATCTGTTCACATACACACACACATACTTTTTCTTTTGGTCTTATTCGATTCAGAATGGCTTGAAACGTCTAGAAAACATAAAATTAGCGAATCGGATTTTTTTATGAAAACATAAACTTCTCCTTCAGGGAGTTAAAAATTTTACGCTTTTTTCTAAAACTAAAAATACACTTTATGTTGTGTGGGGGAGGGGGAATAATTTTAAATATTACCACTTATCACCAAAGGGGATAGAGGTCCAAAAATCCATAGAAATCGCTCACGTATTTAATGAATGCCCTCTTTTTGAGATCTTCCTTGCAGCCTACTTTAGATTGCCGTCGCTTAAGAAGTTTCACTTCAAAACTAAATCACAACAAACCTGAAACTACGTACAAAATCAATACACCGATCGCATCGATCCAATTACCGAATGCTCTAGTTTTGATTCATCCCCTAAATTTTATTCGTAATAAAGGGGTGTTTAACAATGTATGTTTGTAACGATGTATGGATAGTCTTTTGTTCGTCAGGTGGCGAAACGGAAAAAGTAATTTCCGTCCCCGTTGTTGGCACATGTTCATCATTTATACAAGGGATTATTCGCGCACGATATTCCGAATGAATTATAAATGAGCTATCGGAGCGGTTCTCAAACTGTGGGGGTTGAGGGTAATTGAGGTTCTGAAAGTGCGGGTCGGAGAGTGGATGGTGAAAATATGTGATTTAACATTGTTAAGAATGTATGTCGCCGAATAATTTGATGTTTTAAGTGTACTAGAATTTTTTAAAGATTAGGTATTTATAAATATTTAAAAAGTTTGATAAATTCTGTTATATCTACAAAAATGTTTCAATACCTTGTTCTTGGAAAATTTAATGTTCGGAATTTTTGACAATTTTAACAAAAATTGAAAAGTTTGAAAAAAACTGCCAAGTTTAGGAAATTTAGAACATTTTTCCAAGTTTAGGACAATATTCCAAGTTTAGTACATTTTTCCAATTTTTTCCAAGTTTAGAATATTTTTCCACATTTTGTTAAGTTTCGAACTTCTTTCCACATATTTTCAAGTTCAGAACATTTAGTCAAGATTAAAAAAAATGCCAAGTTTACAATTCTTTGCCAAGTTTAGAACATTGTTCCATGTTTTAAAACAGTGTTCCAAATTTAGACCATTGTTTCAAGTTTAGAATATTGTTACAAGTTTAGAACTTTGCTCCAAATTTAGAACATTGTTCCAAGTTTAGAACATTTTTTCGAGTTCAGAACATTGTTCCAAGTTTAGAACATAGTTCCAAGTTTAGAACATTTTTTTCAGTTTAGAACATTTTTTTCAGTTTAGAACATTTTTTCGAGTTTAGAACATTTTCTCACTTTTTTCAAGTAAAAAATATTTTGCCAAGTTTAAAGTTTTGTGCCAAACTTAGAGCATCGTTCCAAGTTTAAAACTTGTTACAAGCTTAGAACTTGTTCCAAGTTTAAAACATTTTTTTAAGTAGGTAGATATAGAAAATTTCTCCACATTTTTTTAAGTATAAAACTTTTTGCCAAGTTTGAAATTGTTTGCCAAATTTAGACAATTTTTTCATATTTAGAACATTTTTCAAAGTTTAGAACATTTTTCCAAGTTTAGAACATTTTTTCAAGTTTAGAACATTGTTCCAAGTTTAGAACATTGTTCCAAGTTTAGAACATTGTTCCAAGTTTAGAACATTGTTCCAAGTTTAGAACATTGTTCCAAGTTTAGAACATTTTTCCAAGTTTAGAACATATTCCAAGTTTAGAGCATTTTTCTAAAAAAATTTAAATGTAAAACATTTTTCCAAATTATTCCAAGTTTAGAACATTCATCCAAATTTTTCCAAGTTAAGAACATTTTTCTACATTTTTCCAAGTTAAGAACATTTTTCTACAATTTTCCAAGTTTAGAAAATTTTGCCAAGTCTATTTTTTCCCCATGTTTACTTAATTCCAAGTTTACAACAGTTTTCCAAGCTTATTTTTTCCCAAGTTTATGTCATTTTTCCACTTTTTCTCAAGTTTAGAACATTTTGCCAACTTTAAAAAAATTGCCAAGTTTAGAACATTTTTGCCAAGTTTAGAATATTTTTCCAAGTTTAAAAAATTGTGAATATTTTGACCGATTTTCAATATTTTGGAATATATATTTAAACTCTTGAAAATGTTAGAAAATTTTGCCAAGGTTAGAAGCTAAGTTTAGAAATTTTTGCTAGCTTCAAAAACTTTTAACAAGTTCAAAAATTTTTTCAAAGTTCAGAAAATTGTGAATATTATGACAGATTTTGAATATTTTTTAAAATATATTTCCTGCTTAAATAAATTCTTAAAAATTTTAGAAAATTCTGACAAGTTTCGAGCATTCTACTAAGTTTAGAACACTTTGCCAAGTTTATGATAGATTTTGAGTGTTTTGGAAAATAATTCCTGCTTAATTAAATTTTTGAAAATTTTTAAAAATATAAATTCAAATTTTTTTGCCAAGTTTAGAACATATTTCCAAGTTTTGAAAATTATGAAAATTTAGAACTTTATATTTTTTTAGTATTTTGGCAAAAATGAAAACATTTAAAGTTTTACAAAACTTAAAATTTTTATAAGCGTCAACATTTTGAGACTGAAAACTTTGTCCAATATTTAATGTTTTGACAAATTTGTAATTGAAATCCTGCTTAGAAAATACTTACAAACTTCATACGTTTTGACTAACTAATTTTGAAGTTTTGAAAGTTTTGACATTTTTTTATCTAATAATTATTATAGATATTTTGACAACGTTTTAAGAATTTGGTTTGTTTTAGTTTAATTAAAGCCTTTGAGTTGAAGAAATTTTTAAAAATATTAAACGTTAAACAAATTTTTTACTTTTATTTAATTTTTTATTACTTTTTTTTTAGTATATGTATTTTTTTAATTATTTAAAGCTTCATTTAGTTCGAATATAAATGAATTTAAATTTGTTTATATGGTACAAAATCCTAGATCATATTTAAATCATAATACAGATATTTGAAAGTGCTCAAAAGAGTGGAGAGTTTCATAAAGTTTATAATAACATTTAGAAAGTTTTTCTTTGATGCTTAAAATTTTAATTTGATATGTTAAGTATATCTGCAAGAAAATAAAGCTTCACATTTAAAGCACAATGCCTGTCCGGAAGAAAAAATAAATTATTATAAATATCGATTAAATCTGTATATATAATAAATAATATATAAATATGTATATATATATATATATATATATATATATATATATATATATACTGACATTATTAATGCCTTTTACAAGAAGATGCGTAAGGCGTGCTCAAAAGTCAATGTTACTGCAATAAATAGTGTTGTCCATAATAATTTATCATTTTTATTAAAATCTCTGATACATTATTCAAACTTTCTTATTCAATTAGACATTTTACGACATTTTAAACGATGAACAAATACCGATATATCATAATAAATATTTATACATCTCTTTGGGTTTTGGTGTTTATTTTGATTGTACGGTTTGGACACTTTCAGCAAAATTAATTAAGGAAGATTAAAATTTAAATTTATATTTATTGTGATATTACTTATATTTAACATTCTTGTAACAAAAAACCAGTCACAAAAACCATCATTAAATTTTTTGGAATATTGCTTATTATATTTCATATATGAACAAATACTTTTTTTTATTTAATATAAATTGCACATGTTGTAATGTAAGACATATAGTACTGGATTTATTTAAACAAGACAGATTTTGCAGCTGTTCAAAGAATGAGATTATATCGCCAGCGAAAAAGTAAAAAAATACAAGCAGTCAATGAATGTATGTTAATTTTAATTACATGAAGTTCTTCAAACACAATTATTACATGATGAGTGAAGTTGCAAAAATAATATTTGTTTAGGCGTTATTTAACATAATTCAATGTGTGAACGAATATTAAAGAATTTATTAATCAGCAATTACTTCATTTGAAGTATGACTTTAATTACATTATTGTTTTTAAATATTATATTTATTTTTAATGCTATTATAAATATATAATTTATAATTTATCATTATATAAATGTGTATACTGGTTGACACTAATAAATGTGTGCAATCTGTGCATCACGAGTGTTACCATATTACTGATAAACATTATTCAAAATTATTATATGATATAATTATTTTTACTTAAATGCCATCTTGTACAGTAGCAAATAAGTTTTACTTCAATCGCGTGTGAACCTTACGCGCACTCTTATTTTTTTGTTCACAATTGCTACCCAGGTTGCTCTGGAATGGAATGCCTTCTGTCTATTCCATACAATTCTATGAAAAACTTGCAGAAAAGGGCAAATCAATAACAAAATGTCGTCCAAGCCATCAAATATAAAAAATTCATTAAAATATAATAACATCTCCAACTTTCTTTGCTGCAACACCATGATTGTCGAATATAAAATCCTAGGGTCAGTTAAAGGTTGTGATCAATCTTGAAGCAACGGTATTACTTGCAATCACAAAACCGGATTGGTATATAAATATATATATATATATATATATATATATATATATATATACCTATGATAGGAAATACCTGTAATAATAAATCACATGAACCGAGAGAGTACACGCCGGCAAATATTATTTTATCAGCATTCCTTGTATGTGAGGTATTTTTAAGTTACATGCCAGAAGATGTTTTACAATGGAAATAATCAGGAATTTATGTAATAGTTTTGTTTTAGGATATTTATACTAAAAACTGTCTAATTGGTTAATAATTTTATTAACTTTCTTTATGGTAAGAAATCGCAAAAAGTCGAAAATGATTTTTTTTTATATATCTTCACGTTTCAAAGGTTTCTGAACATTTTGGCATACCTTAGAAAAAATGGATGTATGTGTGTGTGTGCGCGTGTGTGTGTATGTATGTGCGGATACATTTTTTCGAAACGACGATTTCGGGAACAAAGATCAACCGATTGGAATAATTCAAAAAGCATTCGGTTTGTATTGATAAGGAGTCCAAAGAAAAAATGCCAAAAATGTAATTCAACAGTTCGCTGTAATTCAACGATTTTCATGAATTTTTGATGATAGATATCATGGTCTTCTAGATCATACTCAAATGTCACGGGCCTACAGCAAGTAGTTTAATTTATAAAATTCATCAAATTTTGAAAAAAGTTGTGTCAAAAGTCGCTTTTGGTCAAAATTTGGATTAGACAAATTTAAGTCATTTTTTTGGAATCAGCGGAAAAATAAGTCTAGAAATCTTCTCTAGTTGTGTGAAAAACGTTACCGTTAAATAAAATCATTAAATAATGTCAAGGGCTACGTATATGATATATGTAATCGTGCAATTGAAAATTTTATCTAAATATCTAAATCTCAATTTCATTTGATTAAGTCAATTATAACACATTTCGGGAAGTTCATGCAACTTGCCTTAAGACAAAATGCCACTTTCAACTAGTTATTTTATTTTTTGTTTGGCTACATTGTGAAACTGTAACAATTATTTTTTGTGTTTTCATAACAAATTATATCCATGATTACGAAAAAACTTTCGTTTTTAAAACAGAAGTGTGACTGATCCAATTACATTAGTATCGTTTTACAAGCAATTGTACGAAAAAATGAATCACAAAGATAAAAATTCTATAAAAAAATTTTTGACAATTATCAGAATTATGTGTTTTATGAGCTAAATTTGCCATAGTGCATACTAATCTAGTATTTTTTACAAATGTGCAACTGAACGGTCAACGACTCTTAATTATTTATGTGCATACATTAAATATGTATACCTAATATTGTTGGCGTATATGTGTTGCAGCAATGCCCATGAAAAGCAATTTTCTCTTATATAACAAGTAGTATTTTGATATCATACTGCTTGATATCAATCTGGCTGAAATTGGGATCGAACCCGAACCAGTTTGTGCTAGCCTAGGTTTTTTCACATTACACAGGTTCAAAAGGTTTTTTAGAGAATTCTTAGTAGGAAAAAGTTAGCAAATAATTTAGACATTCTTTTACAATTTCAAAAAAATAAAAAATCAAATTGAAGACTTGAATCTAAATTGAACTGAAACTTACTAATATGCACTAATTAAATGTTTGCTTGACAACCTGTGTGTACGAATGTCGACTAAAGACGACACCAATTTTTAGTTCTATAAAAGTGCAATTTTCAATTTAAACAACGTGTATTGTTACTTGGTCGTCTTGCTGGCCTGTACAGCAGTGTCACTCCTGTGGAAAATACTATTCATACATTTAAACAATTTCTTTACTATTCAAGTTGGTTTTCTATTCAAAATCGGCAGTGTGTATCTAAATTATGTCATTAGAAACTGTGTCAATTTCAGCTGACAAATCGTTTTTTTATTGAGTGGTTTTTCGCACATTCAAAATAATTCAATGACTAATATTTGTAAATTTTACTTGTGGAATAAAAACAAATATTCAATGGAATTCTGAATGACTAACAAAAGATTTTTTTTCGTACAAATTGAAGGAAAGTGTTAAAATATTAAACCGTGAATATAAAAGATAAACAGTGTGATCTTTTTTTAGAATTTACGAATCGATAATTATGATATTTGTTTGGTTACGTGATTATTTGTCTGTTTCGAAATTACAGAAATACAAAAATTTTGAGATAAAAATGATAATTTTATTTTAGATACCCTTTTACAATTTTTCATTTCTTACAACCATTTGACATTTACAAATTATTTCCTCGACCAATTGTCCCATTTTTTCGAATGTACAAATTTATTTAATGGATGTTACACATAAAGAAATTTATTACTTAATATATAATAGTCTGTTACTAATATTGATGATAACTTTTATTTCTTTTGACTTTTTGATTGATATCATATCTCTGATAAATTTCACTTTTACTAATGTCGATAGAAAAATTGAGCAATATTTTAATTGATATCTATTATGATTTGTAAATTAATAAAATTGGGTTCACATATATTGATGGATTGCGATCGATTTAATGAAATTTCACATTGTTAGACTTGGGGTACATGATAAAAGTTATTCAGGAAGAAAAGTTTGAAAGTTTGAAGAGAAAATTTTGTAATCGGTGCAGCCGTTTTCGAGTAGTCGTCGATGAAATGGCAACTCTCTTTCTCTTTCTCTCCCAAATACTCTTTTTTCTCAATTTTGGTGTAAAATCAGTGAAACAGATTTTCTGGCAAAAACATGAACTTCATCTTCGAGTTAATAAGTCTAGAAATTTTAAGAACAAGTAAGTTTTGATGATGGCCTTTTGATGAAGTTAGAGAGATTTTGAAGTGCTGCAAAAAAATTCATAAATTTTGATATTATACTGCTTGATATCGAATTGGTCAAGGATGAGATCTAACTAGGGACTAGTTTGTGCTAACCCACGGCTTTGTGGCCGTTTTTGGAGAGATTCTAGAGACCAGTAAAGTTTTTTTTGAGATTTTGATATTATACTGTTTGATATCGAGCTGAACGAGGTTTAGATCGAACCAGAGACTAGTTTGTGCTAACCCAGGGCAATGTGTTGATTATTGGAGAGATTCTGAAGTAATATTGATATCGAGCTGGCCAAGGTTGGGATCGAACCAGGAACTGGTTTGTGCTAACACACGGCTTTGTTGCCGATGTTGGAGATTTTCTAAAGTCCAGCAAAAAAATTCTTGAGATATCAATATTATACTGTTAGATATCGAGCTGGCCAAGAATGAGATTGAACCAAGAGCTACTTTGTCTACCACACGGCTTTGTAGTTGATGTTGGAGACATTTTCAAGTCCAGTGAAAAAAATCTTGAGATTTTGATATCATACTGTTAAATATAGCGCTGGTCAAAGTTGAGAATGAACCAGGAACTGGTTTGTACTAACCCAAGGCTTTATAGTTGATGTTGGCGAGATTCTAAAGTCTAGTTACAAACTAAGAATTTGATATCTTACTGTTAGATATCGCGCTGACCAAGCGTGATATCTAATCAGGTACTAGTTTGCGCAAATCCATGGCTTTGTAGTTGATATTGGGAAAGTTTTAAAGTTCTGTTCCAAAATTTTTAAGAATTCAATATCATAAAGTTTTGTTCCAAAATTTTTAAGAATTTAATATTATACTGTTAGATATTGAGCTGGCTGAGGTTGAAGATGAACCGAAGACAAGGCTTGTTGGTTGTTAGAGAGATTCTAAAGTCCTTGAGAAAAATTCTTGAGATTTCAATATCATACTGCTTAATATCGAGCTGTCCGAGGTTGAAATCGAACCAAGGACTAGTTTGTGCTAATCCACGACTTTGTAGTCGATATTGGAGATATTATGACTTCCTGTTACCAAATTCTTAAGATTTTAATATCATACTGTTTGGTATCGAGCTGGCCAAAGGTGAGATCATGCCTACGGACTAGTTTCTGCTTACCCTGATTCTTAACTGTTACATCACAACATGCCCTTCAATAAGCACATAATAAAATTAAATAAATAAATGAAATAAAGTTTCGAAATGGAAATTTTACTTACAAGCAAATCGTGTTAAATCCTAATAACAGATTCCCAGTATTAACATTATATTATGTCGCAACTCTAACATTAGCAAATTACCTGTGATAGTTAGTCATAATAATATGAAAGATATATTTAATCCGTTAATTGCATCAGAAGTTAATTATTTTTATAATTGTAATATTGAGAAATGATTACTTCTGTAATATGAAACCAACAAATTGAATTTTAGAAAATTTATTTCATGTATCTGACTTTGTTAATTATTTCCGTATCGTTTTTATAATTAATTGTACATTCAGATTTTTCATCATGTCGCTTTGCAAGATGATTATGGAATTTAAGATTTTAACAGGAGTCTGAGAAAGGTTTTGAGAAAGTTCAAATGTACCTCTTTCTTAAAGAATTACAATTTTTGTTTAGATAATTGTTAGGTCTAAACTTGTAGCAAGAACAAATCGGTTTACTTACATTTTGTTTAATTACAATTATTGCTACAATATCAGAGGTCCACAAAATAAAAATAAGGGTCCATCTAGGTTTTCATTTTTTACGATAAACGGGCGTCCATTAATGAAGTGAGTCTTTTGGGGAGGGAGGGTTGACAAAAAACTGCGAAAAATCACATGGGGGAGGGAGGGGTTTAGTAAGATATCACGTCTATTTATTTTTTACCTGAATTTTCAACAAAAAATCAAAATAATTAAGATTTTGTCAAAGATGAAATCCATCTTGACTTTAAAACCAAATTTAGGGGTTCAATTTAGTTTTTGGTAAAGGCAGATCTATTCATTCATTATTTCTGATCAGCTTTGTTTTGGTTCTGGACAACGATCAGAACTAAAATATGTTCAAAATAATCTTATGTGCTGACGCCTAAACCAAAACTGCTATTAGACAACCCAGTAGCTGTCCTTACTACCTGTGATGTATTTTTTGTATTAGAAAGCAACTCAATAGTTGTCTTTTTCTGATATTGGTGATATATACTAGCATTTTATAGCTATTATTCCTGGAAGGGTTACAATTTTTAATCAACTTGTTTTATTTATTTATCAAAAAGAAATTATAATCTAAATTGACCATTATCGACAGCAATTGTATATGTATATACGAAGAAAGTCCAAAATTTGTTCTCAGGATTTTAGCCTTTTTCTAGTGTTTTTACATTCATTGTTTAATATGGAGTAGGTACCATATATCTGAATTTATTTGTAGATCATAAATATTTTGATCGATGATCAATTTATTTTAACATCAGAACTTAATTAGTCATATGAGTGTTGTGCTGCTTCTTGAACAATCTGGCTCTTATAGATGGCAACCCAAACGGTTGTCCTATCTCTAGATAATGAATTAATTGTTACAGTTTCTGTAATACTAATGGTTTTTTATTGTTGCACAAATGACAGGTAAGAGGTATTTTTACTTGAAAACATATGCTTTCAAGTGAAAATCAATGTCACTACTGCTTGACATCAAGCTGTCCGAAGCGGGTATCGAATCTTGTCCCTCTGATTTGTAGTCCATATCTCTAATTTAATCACTAATTTTCGGGAGAGCCATATAATGATCAAAATTAGTACAGGATTTTTATAAAAAAATTCTAACAATGTCATCTAAATATAATCCTAAGTATCATGAAAACAAATGTTTTATTAACTTCCCGTAGGGTAAGTTATTGTAATGGGCCGAAAATCGGAATTGAAAGTTTTGAAGATTTCTGAACATTTTGGATTTTCAGAAAAAATGGATGTGTGTGTGTGTGTGTGTATGTATGTATGTATGGATACAAATTTCCAGTAACGTTTCCGGGCGCACGGATCAACCGATTTGAATGGTTCAAAAACATTCGATTCCTATCGATAGGGAAAAGAGCTGATTAGTTTTTGGCAAAGGCAGGTCCAGCCGTTTCGAGGATACGGGGCAAAGAGTGCAGAAAATAGAAATCGACTTTTTGAGAGAACGGAGTATCCGATTTGAATGATCTAAAAAACATTCAATTAGGAATGATTGGGAGAAGTGTTTATTAGATTTTGGCAAAGGCAAGCCCAGCCATTTCGAAGATACGGAGCTAAATATGTAAAAATGGCAGTTTTTGAGAGAACTAAGCGCCCGATTTGAATGATTTAAAATCTTTCTGCTTGTCTTAACAAAATAATTGATTCTGGGAAAAAAAAATTTGTTCCATTTTTTTTTTTTTTAATTTTTTGTGTATCGAAAATAACTCAGATTTTATTTTCAATTCTGACTATAGTTCTAATATACTTTAAACAAATAATTTCAACTTTGCAATTCAGTTTATATAATTCTTATAAATATTAGACAATGTTACAATATTTATAATAATCTATTTGAAAACATTCAGTAATCCTCGAACATTTCGTTACGGTACGGGAAGTAACAGCAATTTGCCTTAAGGCACGATGCCACCCACCCCACTAGTTTGTTCACCATTTTGCCCTTGGTCGGTATTGTACCAGGACCACTTAATTGGTTGTCCATAGCTCTAACCACTAATTCTCGGAAAAGTCATATAATGATCAAAATTAGTACAAGATTTTATTGGAAAAATTTTCTAACACTGTCATCTAAATATAATTCTAAGTATAATGTAAATTGTAAACAAATGTTGTACTTATTCACCAGGCTGTCCTAGACGGGTATCGTACTTGGACCACCTAATTCGTAGTCCACAGCTCTAACCACTAATCGTCGGGAGAGCCATATATTGATCAAAATTAGTATAGGATTTTTATTGCAAAAATGTTCTAACTTTGTCATCTGAATATAATTCTAAGTACAATGTCTACAAACGTTTTACTTGTTCTATTACAAAATATCTTTTATCCTGGTCACTTGAAACAAAGTCAGCGCTTGTTTTCAAAAGAAACTAATATTTTTAAAAAATCCAAAACAATAAAACAACATATAAAGAGTCTCTTTGAGAACGAAATATGTTTTACGGTAGCGAAGGCGCTCACACAGTAACACTTTGGACTAAAACAAAAAAGGCATCACAATGAGTTCTGTTGTTTATGATCTCACTTGGAGAAATATATATATTTACATATATACGTATGCAAATATAAGGATAGAAAGATATATATTTGCATGTGTGTGTGTGTGTATTATATTTCTGGGTAGCTAGTACTATTTGTGAGTTTATATTCTTGAACTTAAAACTTCATTTTTTACATTTTTTTTACAAAAAATGTCTTATTGACCGCCAGTAGGATAAGCTATAGAAGTCGTCTAAAAGAATTCCAAAAAAAAAAACTAAAAAAAATCAAAATTTTGAAAAAATTTCTAAATTATCAAAAAAATCAAATTTAAAAAAAAAAAATTAACAAATTTATTATAAACACACATAAGTCGTCCAATATATTAATCACTTATAAATGTACAGTATGTATTTAAAATAAACTAGTTGGTATTGGTATTTAGCCTTGAGGCAAGTTACATGAACTTTCCGATATGTGTAAATAATCGACTTAATCAATAAAAAATAAATTAATTTATGAGTGGAGTTATTACGCATAATTGAAAACGAACCAACACGTTAACTCCGAGTATTTTCAAAAAGCAACTTTTCAAAAATCAAAAATTTTTATAATTGAACCAGTTTCCGTGGGACTTTAATGGTTTAGTATGTGCATTAAGACCAAGTACTCTATCGTTATACCACGTAAATCGTCCAATTTTAATTTTAGCTAACGTCAAAAAAACTACTCATTTTCTCAAACTTTGATGAATTTTTAAAATTAAACTACTTGTCGTAATGCCGTAATATTACAGTAAGTTCTATAAGACCATGATATATATCGCTAAAAAAAATTCCATAAAAATCGGTTTAATTTTTTTTTCAACAGCTAATTACAAGAAAACGGCTCGGTAGATTTTCATCTAAAACTAATCAGTACCATTCCCAACTAATATATTTCGAACAGTTTTTGATTTTTTAAAATCGGTTCGGTAGGATGAACTTAAATGTGGACAAAAAGTTTAACACTTTTTTCAAAGTACAAAGAAACGGCTTGGCAGATCGCCGCACAACGATAGTCCTCGCCGAGATACATCGAATGGCTTTTAAATTTTTGAAATCGGCCCAGCCGTTTTCGAAAAAACGTCGATTTACGGCAAAAAATCTGTTCACATACACACACACACATACTTTTTTCAAATTTGGTCTCATTCGATTCAGAATGGCTTGAAACGTCGAGAATACATAAAATTAGCGAATCGGATTTTTTGATGAAAACATAAACTTCCCTTCGGAAAGTTACTAATCTATTTGAAATTATTTAAAACAATTATTGATTGTTTTCATTCCTCGAGTGTTTAATTACGGTACGGGAAGTTCCAGAAATTTACCTTAAGGCACGATGCCATGCGCCTTCGCATTGAAAAATCATAAATCTGCAATATTGGCACAACAATATTTCCAGAACAGACGCAACGTCCTAATATTATCCAATCTCATTATTACAATTCCTTTCCCGAAGCCGTTTCTTCGGAAGATGACTCCGAAAAATATTGTTTATTTTATTTTATTATATAGGAGGCAAAGGTAGGCCTAGCGGGGCCCTTCAACAAGAAAAAAATACAAAAGCCCCGAAGGAATTCATTTATTTATTCAAACGTGTTCAAATATGAACGGACAGGTAAAGGTATAATATTTCAATTCTATTCATGACTTATATTTCGGGATGATTGCATTGTATGTATATATGTATGTATGTATATATGGCCTATGGCCGATATGAGAATGACGTAAATAAATAAAAATGTACTTTATTATGCATAGATTTTCTATAGGTTCCGTACAAGCATGCTATCATTAAAATTTAAGAGTGTGGTTTGTAAATTTGTGCCAGGTTATTGCAATCAAATAACGTTTTTTTATTGGCTGTGTATACGTATATGTAAGTGTAATGTATTTGTATTTACAATAGTATGTGCAAATTATTATTTTTTAACTGTGTAGTGTATGTTATAATAATCGCAAAATAATGGATTTTTTTTATATCTTGGCGACAATATAGTCAATGACAATATATTGGTATACTTTAGAAAAAATGGATGTGTGTATGTGTGTGTATGTATGTGCGGATGCAATTTTTTGTCTACTTTTTCGGAAATACAGGTTAACCGATTTAAATGATTCAAAAAACATTTGATTCCTATTGATGGAGAGGCGTGCTGATTAGTTTTTGGCAAAGGCAGGTCTAGCCGTTTCGATGATACGGGGCAAAAAGTGCCAAAAATGGCAATTTAGTTTTTGTGTTAACGGAGCGTCCGATTTTAATAACTCGAAAATCATTTTATTAGTATTACCGAGTGAAAAACTGATTAAATTTTTGGAAAGGCAAGTCTAGCAGTTTCGGAGATCCAATAAAAAAAGTAAACTGGCGAATAAAAGTGACTATTAGATATATTAAATATGCCCATTAAATTATCAGATATTTTATAGTCATTTTAAAATAAGTATAAATTTTGTATGCATTTCGGTGGGTTCTGTAATGATAGATCGTTAGTCTACGGCGCGGCGCTTTTGCGCTCCGATATTTCTTATAAGAACAGTTTCGCAACGCAATTGCTTAAAAAAAGTTCAAAAATTTAAAAAAAAAAACTAAATATGAAAAAATTCAAGGTTTTTAAAATAAGTCAGTTTAAAAAAAAATTCAAAAAAAAATAATCTTTTTTAAAAATATAAATTTTTTGTACGGGAAGTTACAGCAATTTGCCACTACTTTACAATGCAACACTACTTTTGATGATATTGATGAAATTTCATATGACGATGTAGCTCATGGTCTTAACAAACACACTAAGAATTAAGGGTCTACGAAAAGTGGTTTAATTATAAAAAAAAAATTATCAATGATTGTAATAACGGGTCGAGACACAAGTTCAAAATTCTACTGTGATAATTTTAATACATCTCAATTCTTACTGAATGAGTTTAATTAATTATTTTACGTACATTATATGTAAAAAATCAAGAAAATGTAATATGTTAATTTTAAAATATTTCCGTATAAATATTGTTTCATTGAATTATATAATTTCATACGTTGAATGTTGTACTTTGTGTTTCATCGTTTTCAATAAACCAATGTAAATAAACCCATGCATTTGTATGAAGACAGTCGATGATTAATTTATGTAAATATCGAGATATAAAATTTAAATCGATAAATTCATGATACTAATAATTATTACTTCTGAACGTATAATTCATTATTTTCAAATATTTACATAATTAAACCATTTTTCCTAGATCTATAATATTTAAAAATGTTCGTTTAAAATTAAGTCCATAAATGTTTCATTGAAATTATCAAATATTAAAATTATATATTATATTATATGTTTCATACATAAAATTAGTCTTTTTGGACATTACTGCAAAATGTTAAAATGTCATTACAATTAGTAAATCTAGTAAAAAATAGGATAACCACTCAATCGTTTTTTCTATATAACCTTTATAAAAGCTTACATGTGAAAAAAGAATCAAACGAATCTTTACCCAGGCATCTAAACTTTTACACTGGCAAATGTGTAAACAATAATAAATTAATAAATAAGAAAATAAATTGTTTCAATAGCAATTTTACAATTATTCCAACTCTGCTGATTAATATTCCTGACAACATACTTGATCAAGGTTATATACGATGCGATTTTTGTAAAAATGTGCTTATAAATTTAGTATTTTGCATTGGTTATATAATGTAGCTATTGTTTCAAAAAATCCCTTCAAAATTAAAAATAATCCCTTTAAAATAAATAGGGCACAGATAATTAATTTTAGAAAAGCAGGAAAAAACAGACATCTATAATTAGGAAAAATAGAAATATATATTCAAAAATAAAAATGTACTATTAGGAAACAAGCAGGTTTCCATAATAAATTAAATTAATAATTATTTAAACTTTGCTTAAAAATATTTCTGATGAAACACCAGATCAAGGTTATATACGGTGTTATCTTTGTAAAAAATGTGCCCATAAAATTTGTATTTTGCATTGGTTAAATAATGTAGCTATCATTTTGTAAAATTTCTTTAAAATTAAAAATAAGACATTGGATGTGTTTCCCTCTGGCTGTCGACAGTGGGGTAAAAAGAGTCATATGAGAAAATTTTAAAAATTAGTAAAAAATAGCTTTATATAATAAGGAATTCACAGGAAATTTTACTGAAGATAGTTTGATAGTTGATTGTTTGATACATGTTATGTGTTATGATATACTTCATTTGGTTTGGACAGCATAATTAGTCAGGTCATTTACTTGTATATTGACACCTAAAAGTTGTCTCAAAACCTACATGTGGCAGAGTGTACGCAACATATGTAGGTTTTGAAACAACTTTTAGGTTTCAATATACAAGTATTTACAGACTTACAGCTGGGTATCTCGAATTCCGAGGTAAACTTACTATAATGACTGGACTAAATTACTGAAAGTCAATTTGGACTCTTGTGCCCCACCATACCCTGCTTATATTTATCTTCCCGTGGCAAGTTCTATCTTCCCGGGCAAGTTATAGTAAAAGCAAAGAAACGAAATTTTTATATATCTTTACGTTTTAGAGGTTTCTGAATATTTTGACATACCTTCGAAAAAATGGATGTATGTGCGTGTGTGTGTGTGTATGTATGTGTGTGCGGATACAAATTTTCGTCAACTATTTCGGGAACACCAATCAACCAATTTGAATAATTCAAAAAACATTCGATTCATATTAATAAGGAGACGTGCTGATTAGTTTTTGGCGAAGGCAGGTCTAGCCGTTTCGAAGATACAGGGAAAAAAGTGCCAAAAACGGTAACTCACTGGAACTAACGGAGAACGGAGCGTCCGATTTTAATAATTCAACTTAACATTTTACTTGTATTGACAAGATGAAGAATTGATCAAATTTTCATCAAGGCAGGTCTAGTGGTTTCGGAGATCTTGTAGAAAAAGTAAAAAAAAATGCCATTCGGCGGTCAAAAATGATCATTAGACATATGCACATCAAATTATCGGATATTTCATAGAGATTTTAACAATAAGTATAAATTTTGTTTACATTCCTATGGGTTCCGTATCAATGTTTATCCGTTAGACGGCGACGCGGGGCTTACGCGCTTTGACATTTCGTCTCTATGCAGTTAAAGCAGTACGATTGCTTTGAAAAAAAGTTCAGAATTTCCAAAATATTTCAAAATAAATTTTTCTTCAAAAAGTCTTTTATTTTCAAAAAAAGTAAATTTTTGTCAAAAATTTATAGTTTCTCAAAAGTCTAATTTTTTCAGAGTAATTTTTTTTCAAAAATGTCAAGCTTTTTAAAAAAAAAAAAATTGGTACGGGATGTTCCAGCAATTTGCCTTAAGGCACGATGCCATGCTCCCCACTAGTTCCTTCTGTGGTGCACATAAATGATATAAGTTTACTCCATTAAATTTTACTACAAAATCAAAGTTACTACCATGTTTTGGTCTACGAATCCACTATTTCGCTTATCAGATGCTGACACAGTGCCAGTACTACAGAATTAATAAATTAACTCGAATTCCACCGAATAATTCTAGTGTAGAAGTAATTAAATCAAAGCCAGTTGCACGCGATGTGCTCCCATTCGAAAGGATAATATTAGAAAAGCACGCGAATCCATGTTTTGGAATAAATTGAAATAAATAACGTGAATGTTGATTATAATATAATATTATTATATCTTTTATTATCTTAGTAAAGTATATCCTGCACGGTGTAAAGTAATTCCTGCATCCTTCTTCCTGCCAATACGTCTTATGTCTTCGAATCATCTTCGGCTGTTAAATTCTTCGGCTCTTGGTTTTCCTGCGATGTGCCGACGCCGAAGAAGTACCACGGGGACGGACGGCCAGACGGAACAAACCACATGCACACTACACTACACCACGCCGTGTGCGATCTTTGGGACTCTGGAGCAGGGATGGTCGGGGTACGGTCGGGGGAATGGTAAATTACGAAATAGTAAATATCAATTACTTATTTGTCACATGTTTGGATAGAAACTAAAAAAAATATTTGGACACAATTGGAATGTTATTAAATCCAAATTACAATTTGTCACTAGTTTTAATGTCAGACCTTTATAATCGAACAGAATTACGCATTGTAATGATGTCATCTATTACTTGGATATGCAGGAGGATTTGTAGCGCTATAGTAAGGTCTTGAGGTTGAGCCTGAAGTTATGGCTTAACCGTTAAGGTTTAAAACCCGCCTTTCAAACAGCCTGATACCAAGCAGTAGCAATATCCATATTATTTACAAAACGATAAAAATGCGTTTTCAAATGGAAATAGATATTTCCAGCATTGTTGTCAAAATCTATATATATCAAATATAGATAGAGCAACCACTGAAATGCATTCTAAAAGACTTATTATAAGACTCTTAAGTACTGATTGCTGCTTTCAAGATAAACGTAAAATAAAAACTTGGTGAAGTACTAAAGTTTAGCCATTTTTACGAATTACTACAAAACCTTGGAGGTATTTTTTGTAAAATGGTCGTACAAACTGGACCTGACACGCTAGTGCATTTGACCAAAAACATTTTGGCATTTGTGTATTTGACTCTTTGTCCGTTTGAGCATTTCTGACTCACTGGTAAAAATGTTGCATTCTAGGTTTAATTCTAATAGTAGTGATATCAACTTTAACTTAAAATTATAGATCTAAAAATATAATTTTAAGTAAAAATAGCCTTTGGAAGCATTGCTGCAATATCACAATTAGAAAGAACAAGTGATAAGAAGTAAATAGTTATATTCCTCTATTAAGAAGGGCAATCATTAAGTTCTTTGGTATTGGTTTTTGTAAAATTATTAATTTTAGAATAAGCATTATTTATAACATCTTATAGAAATGTCTTATACTGATTATTTTACAATGAAATAACAAAATATTTAATTTTTAATTCATAAAACATACTAATTACGCGAATGTGCTATTTTGAGATCTCTTTAATTTCAAAACAAAAAATTAAACACTTATAGAAACGTCTGGAGTCATTTTATATGTTACTTATTTAAAATGCAAAACATTTTTTTTCAGTTTAACAGTTTTTAATTGCCTTAAAATCTTATATTTTTTGCGTGAATAATTAGTATATGAATATGTTATGTCATAAATAATTTTATTAGTTTCATATAATAATGATAATTATCAATATTCATGTATGTATATAAGGTCCTTAATATGGACATTTTCGAATTTTCTTGCTCCCAAGGGCTCAAATGGTTCTAAATTGATATAAAACAATTCTCTGAAAGTTTTTGCTTTTAATATTAACTGTTAGATTTTAAAAATTTTGAAAATTAAAAAAAATTTTTTAGGTATAACTTAGCAAACAAATGTTGAATAAAACTTATTCATTTGTTCGCTAAATTATATCTAAAAACATTTTTAAAATTTTTGAAATTTTTTTCGCGTTATTTCCATACAAATTTGATTGAATTGCGCTTTAACCAAAAGACAATATTAAGAGCTAAATTTTTGAGAATTGTTTTTTATCAATTTGGAACCATTTGAGACTCTGGGAGCAAGGAAATTCAAAAATGTCCATATTAAGGGCCACCCTTATATATATTGAGTATATATATATATATATATATATATTTACTAATGATAATTTTATTGTCAAACTAAAAAAAACCTTTCACGAGCACTTTCAAAAAATAATCTTAACTTGAATACATTTCAAATATTAAGATTTTCTGTTACTATTATCTACCGCATGTCAAAAATAACTTATGTTAGCCCAATATTATTGCTAAATTATGAACAAATAAATTCAGTTTATAGTTAATGTAAAACTTTTATTTTATTTAAATAAAATATTTATTAACATGAAACCCTTAAATTTGAAAAATTTAGAACCCCTCGAAAGTATTCAGTTTGGAATTGTTTTGGGTGATAAATATCGGCCTTTTCTTCATTAATAACAGTTGATATTTTTTTTTTAATTCTGGTTATAACTTCATTAACTTCACCGGTTATTGTGAAAATGTTTCGCATTGTTTTTAACAAGTTTTTAATTCTTCTAGATAGAATTGTTCATCCTGATCCAATTTAGTAAATTCTAAGTTTAGTTGAAAGATATCTTTTAGAATTTATGTAGATTGTTTTTAGTTAAGGGTAGTCAAGAAGTTTCTTCGTATAAAACAGTTAACAACGCCTTCGTCACAATGTAATAATTTCGATTCCTATTTACCAAATCGTGTTTTTAAATATAAATACTATTCAATACATAAATTCTTTCTGCCCAATTTTCCCCAAAAAAGACTTTTACCACCACTGTCGTGCTTTATTCCCTTCATCATCCACAAAAACTAGTACTCCTCTTCTTCTTTCCTCAACAAGGACAACACTACGCACTGTCTTTATCCCCAACATCCTCCATCCTCTTCCCTCCTCTTCTCATCGGCATCACCTTGTCTCTTTCCCCTCTCGAGTTGTTTTTTTTTGTCTTTCTCTTCTTCGGATCACGAGTCGGCCGAAGTCAGTCAGTGCATTGCCGGCTTTCGGTGGTAAAGGTCGATTTAGTGTCGTTTTTGCGTCGGAGATAGTTCGAAAACGTGACTGTTTGTATTGTTTGAAAAGTGGAAAATTGTGGAAAAATTAAAACTGTGAAAGGATTAATCAAGTGATAGGTAATAATTGATAATTTAATTTGTTGTTGGTTGGGTTTTGGAAATTTTTGGGACACGTGGTTTTTTGGAAAATTTATAAAAATTTTCCAAAAAATTTATACAAATTTTATTTGAATTTGTCAATTTTTAGTCAGTTATTATGTTAGTTGTTGTTAGTTCTATTTTAACCATGCGGTCGTTGCAATTTCCAGTTTTTACTCCCAACCAATCAAAATCACCAACTAAATATTTCGTTTGTTGTTTAAATAAATATATTTTATTTATAAATGTATTTTATTACTATTTATTACTATTTTACATGTATGTTTTTTAAGGTGTTGTTTAGCGTGTTAGTTTCTAAAATTAGTATTTTATTCAAAAGGGATGCACGGTCTTTACACAATCGTAAACTTTGTTTTGATGCGTTTATGGCGATAGCTGTATTTTTTTTATAAAATGCTTGTTCACACATCATATATCTCTGGGAAAAGTATTTATTTTATTTATTTCTAATGTATTTTTAGTGTTTTCGTTTAATACTAATCGAGAATTACTTGTAACATTTTGTGATTTTGTAACCTTCTAAGCATTGTGATTGTTTGACGTGTGTGTGTGTGCGTGTGCGTGTGCGTGTGTGTGCATGTACGGATACAATTTTTCGTCCACGATTTCGAGAGCACGGATCAATCGATTTGTATGATCAAACTAGTGGGGTGCATGGCATCGTGCCTTAATGCAAATTGCTGGAACTTTCCGTACCGTAATTAAAAAACTTAGTACGGAACCAAAAAAAAATTCACACAAAATGTGTACACATTATTAAAATCTCCATAAAATATCTGATAATTTGTCTGATGTACATATGCCCAATAAACATTTTTGACCGCCAAATGACATTTTTTTTAACTTATTTTTATTGAGAGTCCATAACCGCTGGACCTGCCTTCCCAATAATTTGAACAGTTCTTCATCTAGTCAATACAAGTAAAATGTTTTTTGAATTATTAAAATCAGACGCTCCGTTCTCTTAAAAACTGAGTTAACGTTTTTGGCACTTTTTGCCCCGTATCTTTGGAACGACTAGACCTGCCTTCGCCAAAAACTATTCACACGTCTCCTTATCAATACGACTCGTTTTTTGAATTATTCAAATCGCTTCATCCGTGTTCCCGAAATCGTCGACGAAAATTTGTATCCGCACTCACACACATACATCCATTTTTTTCTAAGGTATGCCAAAATATTCAGAAACCTTTAAAACGTGAAGATATATAAAAATTTTCATTTATACTGAACAGTTGTAAATAAAAGAGTTAATAAAAAAAATTTTTTTTTTCATATCAAAATTTTTGATAGTCCTAATTCCTCATATATATTTCAAAAATTCACATCCTACTTAAAATAAATAATTTTAACTTTTCAATTCATTTTATCTAATTCTCAGAAATATGAGATAAGGTTCTCTTATCCTTTATTTATTTTATTAAGCTTCATCGTCTTAACGAGGTTTTCCTGGATATTCTTTTCAAACAAAAATCATTGTTTCCACAATTTGTGGACAATATCTGTAAGTGGCGTATTATGCGAGAAGTTGTATTAAGCATTATCGTCTTAACGAAGTTCCTCTGTATATTCCTTTTAAATCAAAATAATAGTTTCACACAACTTATATGGACAATATCTATAAGTGGCGTATTATGCGAGAAATCGTATTAAGCATTATCTCCGGTATATTCTTTTTAAATCAAAATGATTGTCTTACACAACTTATATAGACAGTATTCGCAAGTGGCGTATTATGCGAGAAATCGTATTAAGCATCATCGTCTTCACGAAGTTCTCTTGTATATTCTTTTAAAATCAAAATGTTCGTTTTACGCTACCTATGGACAATATCCAAAAGTGGTGTATTATATGAGAAATCGTATTAAGCATCATCGTCTTCACGAGGTTTCCCTCTATATATTCATTTTTAAATCACAATGATTGTTTCACACAACTTATATGAACAATATCCATAAGTGGCGTATTATGCGAGAAATCGTATTAAGCATTATCGTCTTAACGAGGTTCTCTTGGATATTTTTTTCAAACAAAAATCATTGTTTCCACAATTCGTGGATAGTATCGATAAGTGGCGTATTATGCGAGAAATCGTATTAAACAGAATTATCGATCGTTTTAAACAGAATCGTCAGATCGTCTCACACAACTTTTGGACAATATCCATAAGTGGCGTATTATGCGAGAAATCGTATTAAGCATCATCGTCACAAGGTTTCCCTCTGTATATTCATACAACTTATATGGACAATATCCATATAAACATAATCGTCTTAACGAGGTTCGTTGTATATTCCTTTTAAATAAAAATGATAGTTTCACACAACTTATATGGACAATATCCATAAGTGGCGTATTATGCGAGAAATCGTATTAAGCGTGTTCGTCCTAATGACTAATGAGAATCCACTGTATTATATTGTTTTTAAATCGAAATGATTGTTTCATAAAACGAGTATCTTTTTGTGATTAAAAACTAGAAAAAAAGGTTTTACGTTTCACGACTGACTACAACTTTTTCAATCATCATTTATAGTTTTTAATGCAAATCGAATAATCATTTATTTTTATTGCCTGAATAATCATTTGTAGTTTTTTTTTTTTTTAATAAGTTCTATTTGAGAGATGTAAGTGTTGTAATATATTTATTAATTTTTTAAATTAAAATGGTTATTTCACACAACAAATATTTAGTAATTTTTCTACAAAATATCATGGTTTAACAAAACCAATGGAAAATCATTTTTATTATAAACCAAGAAAGATTTGTAGGATTTTTTCTCGTATATTTGTTGGACAATAAGAGCTATAAATGTTCATGAAACGATCACATTTTTTAATATAAAATTTTCAATATAAAGTTTTATTGTAGTTTTAAATCAAAATTATCGTTTCACTTAACAAATATCTAGTAATTTTCTACAAAAGTTCATGGTTTCGATAAATCATTTTTATTTTATCACTTCTAATTATTTATTAAATATTGTTTGAAAGTTTTGTGACTTTGGTAAAACTTAGTACTTTATAGTTTTGTTTATACAAGTCCAGCAATCCATAAAATTCATTCTTTGTCTAATTATTATTAGGCACAATAATATTTTTAGAAGCTGTGAGTGCTATTTGTTTGTCCAAAAAGTGTTTGTGTAATTATCAACTTAAGAAAAATTCTAATAATAAAAAATAATTAAATATAGATGGATCAACTTTATTGTTTTTCTAGTATTATTTTATTATTCAGACATTTTATCTATTTTATTTATTAATTTTATTTTTATTATTATTTGCTTTTATTGTATATTAAATCATCATATTACGGATATCATTTTAATGTAAATTCTATCCTTTTTACTCTTATTTATTTAAATTTATGTTATTATTTATTATTATTACTAGATGTTAAATTATTTAACATTTGTAATAAATATTGTAATTAAAAAAAATCCGTTGGGTTGTCATCTTAAAATAAGATGTAAGGAGTAGTTTCAGACCAACAGCAGGACCTAAGGTTCTGATTACTGTTAGAAAAATAAAATAAAATCTAATATGTAATTGTTTTGAGTATTTGTAATTTGTATATCTACCAAGTTATATTTTTTTAAAACGTTTATTTCTGATCAAATACAGAGGATGATGACTTCTCAATTTAATTTCATTTATCCAAATCGCAAAGGCTTACTACTAACCTTTCAGAATTCAATAATTTGCATTTATCCTAAATCATCGATTTTTTGGTAAAAGCCGATTATATAATAATTTAATAAAAGAACATAAATGTTGTTCAGTTTGATAACTTTTGTAGACCATTTCTATAAATTCCAACTAGTTTACATAAGCCGCCTTTTCGTCGGCATTTTTACCTGAAAGAAGAGAGCTACCGTATGATCAACCGCCTTGTTGTTACCTTCGATATAATTTATGTGACCTTGATAGGCTCACCAATATTTTTCATACACTTTCAATATTCTTATTTAATTTTAATAATTTTTATTATATGGTACCCCTAATATGTTTAAGTTTTATCATTCTACAATTTTGTCTTATACTGTTTAAGATTTATATAAATAAGTTTTTGTGATTTTTCTCCATTGTCTCAAATAATTACTTCTTTTTTTTTGGACTTGTTATTGCCTAATGACAGTATACAAAATTCAAATCCTCACATTTATACGTTATATTAAATTTTTTTTTCAAGTGAACATACAAACAAACCGTGTAAGTTCGTTTAGAAAAATTAAATAAATTCTTCCATTGCATTTTATAAGAAATTTATTCATTTATTTTGATCAAACTAAAAATTGAAGATTACAGAAATTAAAATATTAGGGATAGGGACAATGTGTTTTGAAGGACAGAGTCCAGTGTAGCAAGGCGTATTATGCGGGAAATTATTTATTAAGCATAATCGTCTCAATGGTATACCGCTGTATAACCTTTAAATAGCTGGTTCGATGATCCTTGATATATGGTTCCGAGAAGAACCCACAAATTTTTGATCCACTCAATGTTAAGAATTGATTTTAATTATTTAATGTGGCAATCTTAATGCATTTGTGGTTTTTGTGTTCATAACTCACATCAGTGGTTCTCAATATTTTTACTAAACAACAATTTTAGAATTTATAATGGTATTGTTAAAGAAATACGTATATAGACAACTTGCTTTTTTTATTATTATTAACTTTCATAATAGCAATCATAACAATTTGCAATTCTATAAGCATTTTTGGAATTTTGTAGTAAATTTTATATTAAATTAAAAATGTATTTAAAATTATTATCAAAATATGTCTTCGTTTTTTCTTTGAATCTTTAATTTAGTTTTAATTAATGTTTATATAAGTTATATAAGTGATCTTAATGCTTTTATTATTGCGGCATATTTTTCAATGATTTCAGTATATTTTACTACATTTTTATGTTTTATGAAATATATGGATTTTAACAATTTTGTTTTTTTTTCAAATATTTTACTAGAATAAAATGTAGGAAACGAAAAATACTAACATTTACTTATTTCAAATTTTGCTTTTAAATACAATTAAAATGATTAACGGTTAGGTCTGATTTTCAATGGAATGGAATTTTGTAGTAAATTTTATATTAAATTAAAAATGTATTTAAAATTATTATCAAAATATGTCTTTGTTTTTTCTTTAAATCTTTAATTTAGTTTTAATTAATGTTTATATAAGTTATATAAGTGATCTTAATGCCTTTATTATTGCGGCATATTTTTCAGTGATTTCAGTATATTTCACTACATTTTTATGTTTTATGAAATATATGGATTTTAACAATTTTGTTTTTTTTTTCAAATATATTACTAGAATAAAATGTAGGAAACGAAAAATACTAACATTTACTTATTTCAAATTTTGCTTTTAAATACAATTAAAATGATTAACGGTTAGGTCTGATTTTTATGATCACATTTCATTTAAGCAAATTCGTACTTGATTTTTTTTTGTGCATTTAGTTAATGATTTTGGGAAGGACGTTTTATCAAGCAGTAGTTATATCCGCTTTTACTTAAAAATATAAATCATGAACGAGTTTCCAAGTAAAAATAGTTTTCTCGCTCATTGCTGGCAAAAAGTTACATCATTATCACAATTGGAGAAAGGACAACCATTAGGTTGACCTCTGACAAAAATAAATCAAAACTAGGGGGTCAATTTTCGGATAAAATAGAAATATGGAAATGCTATGTTACGGGTCTATATTTGCATGAGTTGGTAGTCACGAATTGTCCAAACCCCTAAAGGGCACGAATGTCAAATAACAATTTTATCACAAGTGCAACTTTCTGATGTCTTTTTGATAACATATACGTGAAGTTAGGTTCAATGTGTAAAATGCCTGATCGCACAACTAATACTTAGCTTGTTGACAGTTTGTTGCTACTAACTCATACGAATATAGATCCGCAACATAATTGCTCTAATTTATCCAAGTACTAGCTCCATAGAGTAGATCACTATTGGGTTGTCTTTTAATAGTCATCAGTAAATAGTGATAGAATAACAAAAATTTTGATTGGAATTCAAAGAAGGACGTCCAGCTCCACCAATTAAAATATCCATTACCATCGCCTCAGTTTAATGTTTCTTTTATTCCATAATTACGAGTCTCTGGATCTAGATCGGCGCTCTCTGGTATTTTCTAAAGCGATTTTCGAATTTTCTCGTCTGCTCTTAATTGTTTAATTAGAAAACGTGAATCTTGTTAATTACGTTGGTAGGTAAGAGAGAGAATCCGGTAAATTTATTTCACATTCTCCACTAATAATAATAATAGTAATATAAGAAAAGAATCGGCGGCCGCTTTTATAGAAAGTCGGTCCTCGTTCTTCGGGCAACCGGCGCGGCTCGGCTCGGAACTCGAAAGTGTTTGAAATTTCAAAATTCATTCGCAATTAAACGGGGACAAGAAGAAATATCTAATTAAGCAATTAACCAATCGATTGCTCGCTTAGTTAGTTGGAATTTTGCAATGGATTTTGTTTAGGAAAGTTTTTCTAATTCGGTTGAGAAATAACTTATTTTGAATAATTTTTATGTGGCAGGGCTTTAAGGTCCGAAGTTTTTTTTTAACATTTTTAACAGCATTCAGAACATATTATTTATTGTTCTATGGCTGTTTGGTTCAATATTAACTCAAGTAGTGTTGTACTTGAGTATAAAAGTTGGCATGGTAGATAACCCTCCAATGAGGATTACTAAGGTCCGAAGTTGAAAAACATCTACAACTAATATCTCAAAAACAAGTAAAGTTAGGGATTTCATAACAACAATATTTGAAAGTAGAGGGCATGGCATGTGTGAACAGAAACTTACTAAAAATGTAAAATACGTTGAAAAAAGCAATGTTACAAAACGCATGGCATCGTGTCTTAAGGCAAATTTGTTGGAATTTCCTGTAATTGTATTTCCTTAAAAAAATAGATTTTTGAGAAATTTGAAGTTTTTGAAAAAAAATGACATTTTTGAATAATTTGATATTTTTGTAATAAATTGATTTTTTTTGGAAATATTGAACTTTTTTTCAAAGCAATCGCGCTGCTTAGATGTTTAAGACAAAATATCGAAGTGCGTAAGCGCCGCATCGCAGTGTTACGGGTAAACATTGGTACGGAACCCATATAAATGTAAATCAGACTAGTGGTGTACGGCATTGCGCCAAGGCAAATTGCTGGAACTTTCTGTATCAAAAATTAAATTTTTTACAAAGATTACATTTTTTTTAAACTTTGAAAAATTGGATTTGAAATATTTTGCAAATTTTGAACTATTTTCAAAGCAATCGGGCTGCTTTACCTGCGTAAAGACAAAATATCGAAGCGCGTGAGCGCCGCATCGCTGTCTAAGGGATAATTATTGGTAAGCAGCCCATAGAAATGTAAACAAAATTCATACTTATTATTAAAACCTCCATAAAATATCTGATAATTTGATGTTCATATGTCTAACAATCGTTTTTGGCGGTTTTTTTTATTAGATATCCAAAACCGCTAGACCTGGCTTCCCCAAAATTTATTCAGTTCTTTATTTAAATAGTCAATACAAGTAAAATGTTTTTTGCTTGTTTCAAATCTGCTCTCAAGAACCGAATTGCCATTTTTGTCTTGTATCTTCGAAACGACTGGACCTGCCTTTGCCAAAAACTGATCGGCACGTCTCCCCATCAATAAGTATCGAGTGTTTTTTAAATATTTGAAATTGGTTGATCCGTGTTTCCCAAATCGTCGACGAAAATTTGTATCCGTACATACACACTCACACACACATACATCAATTTTGTAAAATAACTTCTGAGATACTTCACTTATTATTAGTATTCAAATACTACAGAAATACAAAACTACAAAAAAACATAACAAGGAAAGGTGTCTTTCCTGGCCTAGTGGTTAGAGCTTTGGAATCAGAGGTTTCAAGGCCGATGCCTGCTGCGAACAGCTTTATATCAAGCAGCAGTGACATCAGTTTTCACTTGGAAATATTGATATCAATATGTTATTAATTGAAAATAGATCTTACTCGACGTTCCAATAAAAATTCATCACTATTACAGAAAATGTTATCTTACAGAGATAAGACAACCGTTTGGGATGCTATAAAAATCGTTTGAGACACAAACGACTCATTAAATTTGGATTGATTTTGACTATATATATCTGATTATAACAAGCAGAAAAATAATCAAAACTTGTTTTCAAGTGTGTAAAAATCAATATTATATAAAACGTTGAACAGAATTTATTAAAAAAATAAACATCTATGGCTAAATGCTATAGGCATTAAAAACAGAATATGGACTTAATCAAATTTGTGAATATAAATAAAGATAATACATACTTTCAATGTTTTGTATTCCACAAAATTGTTAATACATTGTTGTAAGCGGTTCCCACAAAAATATCATAAATATTTTTATCAGAACCAATTTGATATATAAAATAATACCCACAGTACAACTCTATATTTTAACAACAAATTGTTTAAAACATTTGCACTATAATGGAATGTTAAACACATTTTTATTTTGAAATTCACTATTTAAATTCCCGATACTAATCAACCATTTCATTTATTTTCAGAGTGCCTTCCAGGCTGGTGTTTTTAATTCTTAAGAATTAATCACTTAACAAATTATTCATGTTCCTTAAATTAGTGGGTGCTTTATACAATGTTCAAGTTTAATATTTATGAGTACAAGTACAATTAAGTTTTTGAAGTGATTTTATGATAAAAGTGGTTTTAAAATAAAGTGCCTTCTGAATTTGGATGTGTTTTGGATTGGAAGTTAGAAGACCAGATTTTGGACCAAAGGAAATTCAGGTAGGATAATTGTTGTAATGTAATAGAAAAACTAAAAGAGCTTACAACCCGGAAATTTTATACTGGTCTATGGGTTTTACATTTTGTATGAATTATATTAATAATTACTAACTTTTGTGCGTTTAGTATTACAATATTTATAATCTCCTAATTATAGTAACAATGAAACACATCCATCCATGATGTGACACACAGATCTTCATTTTTTGCGTGTTTCTTCTTCTGGCGGTTTGTTCTTTCTTCAGTAATATGAATCCAACCTAGTTTTACTTTTATCACCAAATTATTTATTTATCTGTTTTATTCAAATTTCTCGTATCACTGACTTGATCAATTGTGACTTGGTCAGTTCAATTTGCTCTTTTCTCCAAAGTAGGTTTTGTCGACTTCTCTGATGTATATTTCGCATCTCTGATCCATAATTTAATTTATTCTAAGTAGTGTTCAATAGTTATTTTTTTGTTCTTGTACTAGATGAAGTTTTAGATTGGATTGGTAGAATTGTTTGGTGTATTAATTACTTGTTTTCGAACTTTTGATGTTTAGGTAGTAGAAGGTTGGAAACCATTGATACACTTATTAATAAAAAAGTTTATTTTGTAATTAATACTTTGCATCGTTTAATTTTTGCATATCTTTACGTTTCGAGTCTTTCTGAACATTTTGGCGTATCTTATATTAGAAAAATTGATGTACATGTGTGTGTATGTGTGCGTATGTATGTATGTGCGGATACAAATTTTCGTCCACGATTTATAGAGAACGGACCAACCGATTCAAATGATTTATACTATATATCACTCATATTGGCAGCAAGAGGAGCTGGTTAAATTTTTGGGAAGGCAGATCCAACGGTTTCGGAGATACAGAGAAAAAATTGTAAAAAAGATAAATTGCTGGATCAAAAATTTTCATTAGTTATATGCTAAGATTTATAAAGTTTAAGCGTTTGACATTGACGCGGCGCTATCGCGCTTCCATATTTTGTCTCTAAAACAACTACGCCGCTCGACCACTTTGAACAAAAAATCTAATTTTTCAAATGTTTTCAGAATATTCAAAGAAATTTAAAAAGCTGAAAAAAAAACAAAAACGTTGAAGCTTCTAAAAAATTTAAATTGTGATACGGGAAGTTGCCTTGATGCGTCATGCCTTGCACTACTACTTTTTTTCTAACTTCTGAACTATGTGTTCTATAACAGCATTTTCTCGAGATTTATAAAGTTTAACCGTATGACATCGACGCAGCGCTATCGCGTTTTGATATTTAGTCTCTAAAACATCTATGCAGCTCGAGCACTTTGAACAGATAATCAAATTTTTCAAATGTTTCAAATGATTTCAGAATTTCCAAAAATGTTAAAAAAAAGTCAAATAATGTTAGAGCTTCTAAAAATTTTAAGTCGTGGTACGGGAAGTTCCAGCAATTTACCCTAATGCACCATGCCTTGAACCAAAAATTTTTTTCCTACTTGTAAACTGTATTCTATGAGTTTAACAGCATTTCCTTGAGAGGGAAACCCAGTGATCAACCAAACGAAAAAATACGAACAACGAAGTTAGTGTTACTCATATAGCTACAATACATTGTATACTCACAGCAACCTTGCAAGCGTTGATAAAATTTCTTTGGAAACCACAAACTGCGCCTTAACAACTAAGTAAAGCGTAGTTTTGCACTAGGCAGTCACTTTGAACAAGGATTACAAAGTTTTCAATAAATTTACATCAATATAGTTTTTTTATATCTTCTAAACTACTTGTTCTATGAGTCTTCTTAATTATGCGTACAATATATATTAGATATGCATATCTAATAGTGTTTGTGCATATATGTTGCAGCAATGCTCACGAGAAATGACTTTTAGTTCAGGTTATATTTGAGAACTCTAACTTAGAGTTGAAATTTGACATCAGACTGCTTGATATCGAGTTGGAGGCAGGGATCGAACCTGGACCAGTTTGTCCTAGCACCACGTGTAATATTGAACAAAAAATATAAATAACCCTCAGTGTCCCAGTTCGTTCGAGACAGCCATACGGTACACATCGAATATTTTCTATAAATTCAAGCCTATCTTACGTAATGTCTGCCGAGTCAGACGGTATTGTCGGGCGACCGCCCGACCCGAGCATCAGCAGCAGTTGCTCTTTGATTGGTTCGACGATTGCAGGAGCTATGTACACGTGCTTAGACAATAACTTGGATTTGGAGTGTGCAAATGTAATTAGTGTTGATAGTAGCGAGAGGAAATTAGTGTCGGAAAAGAGTAGTACCGGTAAAATAAGCAAAGCGTATAGAAATATTAAAGAAAGTGTTAAATCAAGCAAACCATACAGAAATTCGAAAGAAAGTCTGAGAGAAGAAATATTTAAAAGAAGTGTCAATTTAAGAGATAAAATTGTTGGTATCGACAATTTAGATAATAGTAAAGATATGAATAGTATTAATGTGCAAAGTAATCCGAGTGAAGTACGAGGGAACAATACTATGATAGACAATAGTATGATTAGTGAACACACGCAAGGTAATTCAAAATCGTGTGAGGTAATTAATATGGTCAGTGAATTTAATAATATTACGTCAGATAATAGTGTGAATAATGTTAATATACAAGTTAATTCGGAATCAAGCGAAGAAATTAATATGGAGAGTATTCCCATTAATAGTGAGTCAAGTAATGACATGGATAGTATTAATATGCAATGTAGCTCAGAAGTGTGTGAAGAGGTCAATATGGGAAGTCATTTGAATATTCCTAACACTGTCAATAATGCAGCAAGATTCGATGCATGCGACAAAGGACCATTTGTTGTTTATATTGAATCCATTGATAAGAATATAGGTAGGCTACATCCTATGTCTCTGGGAAAAATAATACATAATACAGGAGTTGATTATAAATTTGGGATAGCGGAAATATCTTCTATAGGAATAAATAAAATAAAGCTAGAATTCAAAAATGCGAAAATAGCAAACAAGTTTTTAGAGTGTAATGTACTAGATAAAAATAAATATAAAGCATATATACCGAGATATGTTCTTTTTAGACAAGGAATAATTTTCGATGTAGACCCAAACCTTACAAAAGAAGAAATTCTAGATGTGATAGAATCAGATATACCTATCATTGATGTGGTATGTCTGAGGTCGAAAAATATTGGTGTACATAAAGCACAGTGTGTTAAAATAATTTTCAGGGGAGCAGACTTACCAAATAAAGTTGCTATTCATTCAGTCAAATGTGAAGTTAGGCCTTTTATACCTAGAATTGTACAATGTTTTAAATGTTGCAGATTCAATCATATCAAGGAGCAATGTAGGGGTAAACAGCAATGCATGAAATGCGCCGGGGAACATAATGAAGATAATTGTGATGCGTCTGAATTGTTATGTGTATTATGTAAAGGAGAACATCCAGCAAATAGCAAGGTTTGTCCTATTTTCATGCAAAATAAAGTCATTAAGGAGATGATGGCTATGCAGAACATACCTTACCATGAAGCGAGAGATTTAATTCGACGCGATACATATGCTAGCAAGACTAAATCCAAGTTTGTTAGTTTTGATAAAAATAATGACTTTCCAGTCATTAAATCCAATACAAATCATAAACAGTCATCAGGCCCGGTTTTAAACCACATTAATAGATTCGACGTCTTATCAGACATGGAAGGTGAAGAACGTAATGATAATGGAAAGGTGGCCACAATCAGTAGACCTAAAAGATATGGTTTCAAAACCATAAACAGAAAGTCCGAAATTAAGACTAATTTCACAGAGAATAAAAAGGAGGAGCTGGTATCAGCAGCAGTTACTTATAACCAGTTGGAAACAAAGTATAGTCCTAGGAAGCGTGTAAAATCAAATTCGGAACATGTAACCGTAGAACGGTCAATTAGGAATATAAGTGAGCAGTATAAAGACTCAGATAAAAACATTGCAGAGGTTATGAAATTAATGAAGGAAATTTGCAGTACGGGTGATGAAAATCAATTTAAATTGTTAATATTTGAAATGAAAAAGATATTGAATGTACAGCGGGGTGGAGCTGGAAATCAGCACCAATAATGTCTTTAGTTTCGATCGTAATTACTAATAAATACTTAATAGAACATGACAAGAATAGTGTGTATATATAATAACATTTAAAAAAGTTATAAATAATTAATACAAATCGATTTTATGGCAAGTACAAATTTAAAGAATAACTCTGTAATGGATGTAACAATTCTTCAGTGGAATGCAAGGTCATTTATGTCTAATAGAAGTAGTTTAGAATATTTTTTGTCATGTCAGGATATATCAATCTTGGCTATTACTGAAACCTGGTTTCAGAATGAGAAAACTTATGTATTTTCAAATTATAATATAGTGAGAGAGGACAGAGATGATGGAAAAGGAGGTGCGGCGATATTCGTGCATCGTAACCAGCCATATAATGTGGTAGCAATTAATTTAGGATCTTTGGATCCAAAAAGATGCCAAAGTTGTGGAATTTACTTAATGGTAGGAAATGTTAAATTATACGTTATTTCTATTTATGTTGCACCTAATTATTATATCTCAGTAAATGAGTGGAATGATTTTCTTTCGCGATTGCCCAAACCCGTTATTCTTTGTGGAGATTTCAATGCACATCACTTTTCATGGGGTAGTAATTTTAGTGACAAATATGGTAATAATTTCTTGGAGGCTATTGAAAACAATAATTTATATATTCTCAATAATGGAAAGCCTACCTTAAAATTTAAAAATAATATGTCAGTAGTTGACATCTCTTTGTGTTCGCATAATTTTGCGCACAGAATAGTCTGGAATGTGTGTGATGATTCATTAGGGTCGGATCATTATCCAATTTTGTTGAAGTTGAGAGGTGTGCCAAGAGCAAAAAAATATAATCCAGGTTGGAATTGTAAAAAAGCCGATTGGACAAAATACCAGTCAGAGATAGGAAAAAATTTGGAGAGTTTTAATAGCAACGACCCGGTTCGTGCGTATGATTTTTTCATAGATGCTATTAATTCAGCGGCCAGAAAAAGTATTCCGATAAAAAATGGGAACCTGAATGCTAAATGTGCGAAACCAGTATGGTGGGATGAGGAGTGTGATAAATTAATAAGTGAGCGCAGAAAGGCGGAAAAAATATATAGACAAAAGTCTAGTTATGAAAACTTTGTTGTATGTAATACTATTAACAGTAATATTAGAAGAATTTTCAAGAAAAAGAAAAAACATAAATGGTATCAGTTTACGGATAATCTAAAACCGAATACTCCACCGAGGGAGGTATTTGCAATGATCAAACGTCTTAAAAATTTTGTGGAGCCTGTTAATTCGAATGAAAATATACCGCATGAAATAAGAGAAGGAGTAATGGATTATTATGCCCCTGCCGGGGTCGAATCTTGTATTGGAAATTGTTACAAAAGCAGTTCGTTATTGAAAGATCATATGCTGTTAAAACCGTTTTCATTATGGGAGTTAAATTTAGTTTTTGGGAAAAATACGGATACAGCACCGGGTAAGGATCTTATATTTTATTCTATGATTAGTAATCTACCATTTTCGGCCAAGAAAATATTTATTGAAATTATCAACAATGTATGGTTAACACCTGAAAAAATTCGAGAATGGAATGATTACGTGTTAATTTTCATTAAGAAAGCCCAGAGAAACCCAAGTATAATATCGTCATATAGACCAATATCGCTAGCTTCATGTGTCGCTAAAGTCAAAGACAGGATGATTAAAAGGCGTTTAGAATGGTGGGTGGAAAAAAATAATATTTTGCCGACAAGTCAATATGGATTTCGAAAAGGCCTTGGAACATATGATAACTTAAGTATTTTCTCTGCAGATTTACATTTATCTAATGCTAAAAATAACTATGTCGTGGCATTGTTTAGCGATATCAAAGGTGCATACGATAATGTTATTCCTGAAATTTTAAGCAAAGCCATGAATGATATAGGACTTCCACATGAATTTTCGAGGGCTATAACTGCTTCAGTTTTTGAGAGAAACGTTTACTTCAAAATTAATGATACGATCATAGGACCAAGAAAGATGTATAAGGGTCTTCCGCAAGGCGGTATTTTGAGCCCAATTTTATATGCCTTGTATGTAAGGGATATAGAAGATATTTGGGAACCTGGTACTAAAATTTTGCAATATGCAGACGATGTTGTAGTGTACGTGGAGAAACAGAGTCTCCAGGAAGCTATAGATGCAATGTCTCGGAACATTGAACACTTTCATGTGTGGCTAGCAAAAAAAGGTCTTGAGTTGTCTGATGACAAGAGTTCGGTAGGTATTTTCACAAGGCATAGGGACAAAAATTTCCCTACAAGTATTAATAGTTGTAACCATTCCATCAAAATTGAAAAAAATAATAAATTCCTAGGGATAATTTTTGATCAAAAACTCTCATTCAAAACGCATATTAATTATGTAATTAAAAAAGTCGAAAAAAATATTAATTTATTGAGGATGGTGATTGGAACATGGTGGGGGGCTCATCCTATTACTGCCCTTAAATTATATAAAGCGCTAATTAGACCGCACTTAGATTACGGATGCGTAATTTTTAATAATAACATGCACTGTAAAAAATTAGACAAAGCGCAGTATAAAAGTTTAAGAATATGCCTTGGAGCAATGACATCCACGCCTACCAATGCTTTACTCGTGGAAAGTGGTGAATTGCCGTTAAACCTCAGAAGACAATACCTGAGCGACAAATTTATAATAAAGAGACTTTTAGTACAAAATACACCAATAATAGATAAAATAGATAAGGTTACTATAGATACGATAATGAGCAAGTACTGGAGAAAAAAAACAATTCCTAGTTTAGTTAATAGTTATAGGTATGTATCAGAGATTAGTGCAGGCATGGTCAAGTACACGAAGCATCCGTATTATAATAAGCTCCATCTAGACTGCACTTTAATTATGGAGAAGATTTTCAAGGTTGATGATGATAATTTAAATGAATTTAAGTTTATTTTTACGGATGGCTCTAAATATAAAAATATGGCTGGCTGTGCGGTGTTTCAGGAAAATTTAAAGATAAAATTAGGTTATAAATTTCCGGATTTTGTGTCAGTATTTACGACTGAATTAACAGCAATTAAAAAAGCACTAGAATTAGTAAAAAGATACAATTTTCAGAATGCGATTATATTTACAGACAATAAAAGCTGCATTGCAAAATTGCAAAACTTATTCTATACAACAAAATTACTTGATGCAGAGTATTATGTAATTTGGAATAATATTGCTAGACTAGTAGAAGGGGGCCATAATGTGAAATTATTATGGGTCAAGGCACATTCTGGGATTGTAGGGAATGAAGAAGCAGATAAATTAGCAAAGAGGGCTTCAGAGCATGGGCCAGAGGTAAAGGTTGCCATGTATAAAGATTTTTTAAATAAAGTGTCGCAAAGGATCAATATAGAATGGCAAAAAGATTGGAATGTTTCATCTCAGACACGTGCCCAGTATTATAAAAGAATTAAACCGGTAGTGGATAAAAAACTATGGCAGGAGCATTTTAAAGAAGAAGACAGAAGGGTGTTAGTGACAGTGACAAGATTGAGATTAAATCACGGGTTATTTCCAACTCATATGTTTCGGTTGAAACTTGTGGAATCAGACCAATGTGCATGCGGTGGTGCAAGCGGTACCTGCGAGCATATTGTTATGGAGTGTAATAGATATGTAGTGCAAAGGAAGATATTGTTTGACAAGTTATATAAGTTTAATCAGTGTGTTAAACCTTTCAATTTATATACTGTATTACAGAACATAAAATGTTATAGGTTGCTATGTGATTTCGTGAAAGAATGTAAAATTAGTTTTTAAGTATATATAGTTAATTAGTGTATTAAATATAATGTAATGTAGTAAGTGGCTAAATGCTCAAGTTAGCAAGGCCATTAAATAAAAAAAAAAAAAAATAAAAAAAAAAAAAAAAAAAAAAAAAAAACCCTCAGTGTATCATCCAGTTCGCATATCGATTGTTTCGAATCTACTAGCCAAGAAAACATTCGACATCTGCTCATTCTCGACTTGACCTTTCTGTCCGATTTTTGAAAGTTTGCCAGCCAATCCTTCTACTATATCTATAAAAAGCGCAGTAATCTAAGGTAATAATAATTATTAATTGTCAATAATTTTAAATGCGCCATTATTTTATTATCATCTATTTGCATTATTAAACTATTTATGATGTATAATCGTTGTTAACTAACTCTCTAGTCTATGATCACGATAAGATGGTTATTAAAAGTGACACTTGAAATATGCGAGATCATAAAATGTCAATGTGAACGATAAAGTTAATGTGCAGTTTATAACCATTTTTAAGGGATAACATTTTAGATGGATAAAAGAAAGCTGATTAATGTCTTCTATTTTTCTTACAAACGAAAGGAGACAGAGTTGGATGATGATCTTTTTATTTTTACTAATCGGTTTCGCTAATAATACTTAGTACCATGGGTTGTCTTTTTGGATTCCAGGTGGATTAATTTGTTATTGACATTAATTACACAGGTTCACAAAAAAGCTGTCTATATAGTTTTTACTACTGAACCCGAGGATAAAGTCAAAATTGGGAGTCAAACTACAAAATAGAGAAAAATACAAAAAAAATCTCCGATCTAGTCTTCTGTGTGATAACTTAAATCTCAATTTAGTCGAAAAATTTTATTTTCGACTTTTGGACGATTACTATAACTTAGCCTAAGGGAAGTTAATAAATAAATTAATAAATTTAAATCTTCTGTCTTTATTATCTGACTACTTCATTATTTGGCAATCTATTTTTTTTTTACTACACCACGTGTAACATAATTTTTTTTTCAAGCTATTGAAAACATAAATCGTCACACATATGCTTGTTAAAATTCCATCAACCTTATCGAGAGAAAAGTAATTTCATTTACAATTTTCAATTATTGTTAGGTTCAATAAAAGTTTATTACTAAATCATTTTTATCGAACAGTAATAAGCACGCGTGCACTGATTTTATGCTGTTATACGAATTAGATTGAAATGTTGGACATTTTAATTTTTTCAAGCAAAAGCCACCAATAAGATCAATTTAATTAGTTTTGTACTAATTTTGTGTGACCTAACGTCATAACATAATTTAAAGTCATACTTCAAATAGGACATGAACGGTTTGTCATTGTAATTATCATTTAGGATTTGAACCTTCATTAGAAAAATGAAGGGAAGTAGTTGCTGATTAATAAATTCTATAAAATTCGTTCACACAGATTATGTTAAATAACGCTTGAACAAATATTGTTTTTGCAACTTCACTCATCATGTAATTGTTTTTCAAGAACTTCATGTAATTAAAATTAACATACATTCATTGACTGCTTTTTTTTTATTATTTATTATTTTTTTTACTTTTTCGCTGGCGATATAATCTCATTCTTAAAACAGCTGTAATATCTGTCTTGCTTAAAGGGGTATTCTACTGTAGAGTCATGAATTTCGCCCGGTTTTTGAAGCGCTGTATAAAGGAAACAAATAATATTTTTACTATCGATTTTTTTATCATTTGTTTATTGATATTTTATTATTACATAAAAAAATTATTATCAAAAAAAAAATAAAATTCACAAAGTTATGAGCAGTCAAAGTGGAGGTCCCCAAGAAAGAGGGTGTCCTGGCGTACATGATTCCAACCCTCCTGGTGATTTGAAACATAAAAAATAGATAGATTCTTAATTATAATAGATGCCGCTATCGTATGAACCTTGGATAAGTCAAACAAATTTGTTTTGTTTGAATGGCGGCAGTTTAAAAAAAAAATATTTTTTTTCATGTTTTTTTAACAAATCCGAATTTTTTAAAAATACTAAATGAAAAGTTATAGTTTTGGGCAAGGTCCATACGATAAAGCGATGTATAGAGAAGATTCTCTCCAAATTTGAAGTAAATCGGTTCATTAGAACTCGAGATATCCTTACCGCCAGCTCGAAAAAAGTAGTTCCGAGAATAACGCGTTCAAAGTTTTGAGACAAGTCGGACCCGAACCGAGGCCACGTCACTAAAACGGCTATAACTCAGGAAATAATAGTAATTTTGAAAAATCCTTTTATTGACATATTTTTGAATAACTAAACTTTGAAAATATGAAAAAAAAAATTTTTCGATTTTTTCAAAATTCTACAGTAGAATACCCCCTTAAAAAATATTTTCCATTTCAATAACTAAAGATTTATAGAAAGTACGAATAATATAGAAATTATTTCAATAAACTTATGTTTCATACACGGCGCAAATGCTGCATTGGTTTTATTATTTTCATTATAATTATTTACGGGGGACAGGGTAAGATATTCTTCTAATTCAGGCATTTTTCATTAAATCAAGATTTGTACTACGATGTAGCTTTATCGTCTTATAAAATGTTTATTTATCTATGCCAATTTCCTTGTTGATATCGGTACGCATACAACGACAGATCTCTATTCACATAGGCGACGACTAATCACAATCGACCCGCATAGAAATGATATCGAGAGCGAATGACGAATCGTTGGCACTCGACACTTACCTTATCCTATCTGCCGTAACGCACTTTCGTTGCATTTGTACGGATTTACACCCTGGTCGCGCCTAAAGAAGTTTTACTTCGAAATAGACCTAAACCGAACCAGCGCTAAACAAAGCAGCGTTAACCGGGGTATTAATACTAACTGAAGTTTTGATAAGTATTGCAAAAATCTTCTTTCCTCAGTGCCCAAGTCAAACCTGCATCCCAAGATCGTTGCACGAGATGTTCCTTGAACCTTCGAATGAGTTTGTTTGATGTTGATGTTGTCGATGTTGTCGATGTTGATGTGTGTAAATGTTGTTGAATGCTTTGATAATAATCACGTTCACTCTCTCGCCTCGTCTTCCTTGGCCTTTGAGATTTTATTCTTATTTTTATTTTTATGAAAAACTCGCGTCGTCTCAGCTTAAAAGCCGACTCTTTTCCTTTTTACGTCGAATTACACAATCTTACATCATTATAATGGGATATTTTATTTATAATATAAACTCAAGAAAATGTTCAAGCTCGGTAAAAATAAATTTCAGATGTAATGAGGTAACTAAAGAGGTTTTGTGCAGAGAAATTACGCTTGTTATGTTAAAAAATATGCGAATTTGTTTGTTATCTTATCGAATGTGAATATTTTCTTTTTATATTATATAATTTTTTTCCTTTTTATAGACAAGATTTAAATAATTAGGTGTAAGTGGCATTTATCCTTTAGGCAAGTTGTATGAACTTTCCGAAATGAGAATTGAGATAGAACTGTAACTTTTCAGATTGTGCTCATCATTAAAATGTTAACGATTTTTTATAATTCAACCACATTTCGTAGCCTTACACTATTTCTGTATGTTCGTTAAGACCATAAACTCCATCGTTATGCAAAGTTTTATTAAAATTGTATAACAAATTTTCTCTAACAATTATGAAGAAATGGCTCAGTGGATCTTTACCAAATCAGCACGACCTGAAACTGATATCTTTCCAATTGGTTTTGAATTTTTGACGTTTCCAACTCTTTAAAACGTGACGAAAATTTTTCATTAATATGCTAATTATAAAGAGCTCTGCAGATCCTCTCAAAAAACTTCACGAGTACCTATCGAGTTCTATCATATGGCTTCTACATTTTTGAAACCGGTTCAGCTATTTTGGAGAAAATGTTGACGACATGTCAAACTTTGACCCACATATTTATACTCACAAATGCTTATTTGAATTCTGGTTGCAAGCAATTTAGAGTGATTTGAAACATTCAGAAAGCATTAAATTAGTTATAACTAATAATTTATTTTTGGCGAAAACATGAACATTTTCTGCCAGAAGTCTTCATATAATATTATTATATGAGAGTAAATATTTAATAATGAACATTTCATTATAAAAATTATAATTCATTATAAATATTTTTTATTTTTTTAATAAATTACAATCTGTAAAAACATTCAGTATTTTCGAGGATAATTGCAATTTATCTAATTTACGAGGTCCAAGAACGCTGCTTTGTGGAACGCCCGATTTTACAGGACGTTTTGATGACATTACCTCTTATTAATTACATACTTACTATGTCTGCTTAAAAAGTAGGATTTAGCAATGAATCGGTTGGAAATATTTTTTCTGTCACATGTGTGACATAAAAAATAGTATTTTTCCAGTAATTTTTGCTGATACATTAAGTTTTTTTTATACATTTTTAACTAAATTATCTAATAAAGTTACCATGGCCCATGTGAATTGATATTATCGTGGCGATTAACGTGTTTATAATGAACGATCGATTAATTTAATGATTTATTCGTAGAAAACAATAAAAAAAATTAAATTGGAGAAGAAAATTTTTTGCAATTGACATACTTCTGCGAGGGGACCTACGACTTATAAATATCTTTAAATATTTAATACAGTTTTTTTAGGAATTTTAAAACAACACTAGCAGTAAAGTGTTAAGACTTGGAATTAATCAAATTTTTATCACATCTAAAAACTGTCCTACCTTGGACATTTCTGGATGAAAGTATTGGACATCACTGCTGCCTGAGTTGTCATTTTGTGGAATTAGTTGATATCATCTTATGCAAGTATAGGCAATAATTTTAAATTATGCAGTAGAAAGACCAAATTAAAATTAATTAGTCCACAATTACTGGATATTGATAATTAATGAAAGATCTTAAGTGTAATTACAAATAATATTTCTTCATTATTATTTTTACTTCTCTTGTACGAGTGACGAGCACGTTTTTAATTAGCTATAACTGATTGAAGTACGCATCATTCAGTATTTTCGAGGATAATTGCAATTTATCGAATTTAAGAGGTCTAAGAACGCTGCTTTGTGGAACGCCCGATTTTATAGGACGTTTTGACGACACTGCATCTTTTTTACTTATTATGAAATGCCTGTTTCAACAGTAGGACGTTAGCAATAGAGATAAATCATTTCGAAATATTTTAATAATAATTTAAGCTTGAATAATTATAAATTTAAAAAAAGCTAATATATATATATGGTCTACACTTAAGGAAAAGAGTGGCTGACCGCTGGGTTGAGGTGAATATGAGGTGAATATATAACACTGATGGTCGTTAAAAATGTATTACCCTTTTAGTAAGTTGGATTACTGGAATTTTAAATCAATTATTCCTCAACCTTCAGTGCTCACGGTCATCTGTTATCTTTATTATTTATTTCCGACTTCACATTACTTACGAAGGATCTAAAAGAGCTAAAAGAGCATCAAATCGCTCGGTCGGCTTATTGCTGCCTTTTGCTTGCGCGTCATTGATAAAATGACTGGTCGTCTTTCTGAGAAACGATAAACGGTTTTTTCGTTAAAACAAAATAACGAATGGAAAAAATAAATGAGGCGAACACATCATCTGGCTGCATTCTCGTACACACTCTTCAATAAAAGGGAAAAAACGAGAAATGCTCAAGCCAAACTAAATTGGTCTTTGTGGGGTAGAAGTAATAATTATTATTGTGAATGACGTGGTAATAGGTTTATATATATATATATATATATATATATATATATATATATGCTAGATGACCCGACGTTGTCCTGTACCTACGTCTACAATTCAAAAGTTTCAAATTTTTTAATATCCTATTCTACACTTTTTAATATACCATTTGATGTCCTGCCTTTGTGATTCATTTATGGTCTTATATTTTCCATATTAATAATAATCCTCATTTATTTAAGTATAAAAAAATATTTAATTAATAATGTTAATAAAACAAAATTTCCTTATTTTTTCCACTAATCTGTAATTATATGGTTGTTATCAATAAACAAAGAACAAACAATCGAATTAAATAATTAAATGATTAAACATTCGTAAATAAATGTTTCATATTTAATTACAGAACACGACGTTTTATCTTACAAATTGAGTTAAAATGGTTTCATTGATTTTTAATTTTTTTAATACAATTTATATTTCCTAATGACTCGACACGCGTTTTCATTCATAATTATTGAAGTAAAACTTCTTAGGTGCGACTAGGGTGTGAATCCGTACAAATGCAACGGAAGTGCGTTACGGCAGATAAGAGTCGAGTGCCAATAATTCGTCATTCGCTCTCGATGATATCATTTCTATACGGGTCGATTGTGATTAGTCGTCGTGTATGTGAATAGAGATTTGTCGTTGTATGCGTATCGGCATCAACAAGGAAATCGGCATTGATAAATGAACATTTTAAAGATACATTGTAGTACAAATCTTGATTTAGTGAAAAATGTCTGAATCAGAAGAATATTTTGCAATAATTTTTGAAAATAATAAAACAAATTAAACATTTGTGCCGTGTACTAAACGTAAGTTTATTGATTAGAAATTCTTTCGAAAAAATTATTCGTTATATTCGTTAATTATTATAAATTTTTGAAATTATTAAAATGGAAAATATTGTTTAGGCAAGACAGATATTACAGCTGTTCAAAGAATGAGTTTATATCGCTAGCGAAAAAGTAAAAAAAAATACAAGCAGTCAATGAATGTATGTTAATTTTAATTACATGAAGTTCATCAAACACAATTACATGATGAGTGAAATTGCGAAAACAATATTTGTTTAGGCGTTGTTTAACATAATCCACTGTGTGAACGAATATTATAGAATTTATAAATAAGCAATTACTTCATTTCTTTAATGAAGGTTCATTTCTAAATGCTAATTACAATGACAAACCGATCATGTCATATTTGAAGTATGACTTTAATTACATTATTGTTTCTGAATATTAAACATATTTTTAATGCTATTATAAATATATTATGACTAAAAATAAATAAAAATTTAACGATATTCTGAAGCTAAATATTCGTCATATCCTGCTTGTTAAAAATCGATTGTTTATAAAATTATAAACAATGATGCAGTTAATAACAAAATTACTGCTTCATTAGTAAATCTTATCGAAAAAATAATATACAATTGTACTTATTAAAAACAACACAAACAATTCTCGTCTGCTCTGTTTTTTAATATAATGATACAGTCGTCGTGAATATTTTGCGTCATTGCAAAACAAGAGTTGGATTTATGAATAAATGCATATTACCATTGCAATTAGTTTAATAGAGATAAACATTATATAAATATTATATATATATATATATATATATATATATTGTATCTTTTTATCATCTGCATCTATTTTTATCCTGAACGTCAGCAAATTTTTGGTCATTTGTACAAATTTACTTTTATATTGTAATTGATGTCTGTCAATTCTGATCTGAAAAACAAGACGATTCAACTTCGAAAATATGATTTTTTTTCAAATGTTCAAAATGAAATCAATTTCAAAGTGTTTCAAGTTTTTGTTAGAAGATATCCTACAATTAACACTTTCTTTCGACAATGATTTTTATGAAAATTATTTCATTTCAACTATAAAACCTTTTTAGAGTAAAAGCGATATTTTCGAAATTAATTGATCCAAATAAATTTCTTTAGCACTAAAGCGTTATCATATACCTGAGAATAAATGTTAAAAGAATCCCAAATTTCATAAAACTTAAAATCGGTATAAATTATAAATTATAAGTCTTGAATTCATTCATGAAATTACAAAATTTTAAAATTCTGAAATGCTGATGATTTTTTTGTTGGAGCACCAATGTTTGGTAAGGGCTACTTTTACTTGAAAACATATTACTATGAATGTTTTCATGTCAAAACCAATGTCACTTCTGCTTGACATCAGGCTGCCCAAAGGGATCAAACCTGGAACCTTTTATTGAACCTTCATAGAGAATTCATTTTTACTTAGAAACATGTTGTTATCAATATTTCCATGTCAAAACCGATGTTACTACTGCTTGACATCAGGCTGTTTTGGAACCTTTGATTGAATCTCTATAGAAATAACCATTAGCAATGGCGGGTAAGAGCTATTTTTACTTGAAAATATATTGCTATCTATATATTTAAGTGAAAACCAATATCAGTGCTGCTCAACCTCATACGAGAAGGGTATCAAATCTGGAAACTCTGGTTAGAAGTCCACTGCCTTAACCACTAGACATCGGGATTGGGGTTTTTAGAGTGAGGGGGGTTTTTACAAAAAATTACGAAATATCACATGGAGGAGGGAAGGGTATAGTAAGATATCACTTGTATTTATTTTTTACCTGTTTTTTTTTACAATTTACAATTTTTTCTCGCAACTAAAATACAAGTAATGTCTGTTTGGGGAGGGGGGTGTAATTTTATATATCATCACGTATCACCAAGGAGAGGGGGAGTCCAAAAATCCTTAAAAAATCGATCACGTGACTATTGGACGCCTCTTAAAATACATTTTTTGCATCAGGCAGCTTGATATCAAGCAGTAGTGTGGTTAGCAATATGTTTCCAAGTGAAAATAGCCTTTTGGATCATTTCGTACATCAATAAAGAAAATAATAGTATTACATAGTGATAAAACAACCGTTTGGGTTGCCATCTATGTAAAAAACACAGGTTTCAAGAAGTTAGCAAATAATTTATAGGACTTGTTAGGTTCTGATTGCTGTTAAATTATAAAAAATAACTATTTTCTGTCCCGAGTGTGAACGTGTATCCATTTTTCAAGATCTGAAATAGCGAATTGAGAAATGGATGCATTCATTATAATTATATGGCGACAAGGTCGTTCACACTGTGAAATGTTATTACAATTACATAAAGCACAACAATTATTGTTCTTTTTAATTGTTCACTGTAATGACTCGAAATCGCTGTGAAAATTTTTCTGAAAAAATACGAAACGGAACGGGACACGGAATTGGCGCAAGGATACCGATTTTTTAATAACTGTCTTGGGATTTTTGGGTCATAGATTATGATTTATTATAGCATTAATTAATTAGTTGTTAAAAATGTGTGTTTTTGTAATAAAAATGATTTATTTGCAAGATCAAAGCGTTGTATAGGGTTGGAGTAATGGAAAAATAACTTTTTTAACGCGTTATATGAGCTGTGTTTGATATCATCTTTCCGAACCTAGTATTTTTCTCGAAAGGGCAACTCAATGGTCAACCATTCTTCTCTTTTATGTAGACATTTAAAATGTGTATTCAAAATATTGCATATTTTGAATGTGTTTCTTATGGAACTAGTGGTGTATGGCATCGTGCCTTAAGGCAAATTGCTGTAACTTCCCGTACCAAAAATTAAATATTTATTTTGTCTTCATTTCATTGAAATTAAAACTTCATTCTGTCAATACAAGTAAAATGTTTTTTGAATTATTGAAATCGAACGCTCCGTTCTCACAATACTAAATTACCATTTTTGTTTTTTTTGACATCGAAACGTCTGGACCTGCCTTGTACAAAAACTAATCAGCATGTAAAATAATAGGATTTTTGGTATTGAAAGTATGGTTTAAACTAATGATATGTTCCGAAAACATAGTCTTATACTGATTTGGATTTTTGGAATTACAAATATGTTGGTTCATTCTCTTGTAGATGTATTGCGAACTTTCGCCGATATAACAACAATTACAATCATTACAATCCACTTTGTAAACATCAGTAATACGCTCAATAGAAGTTTTAGACTTCGAGGGAGTGAAAAGCGACTTGAAAGTATTGTCAAAATTAAAAAGTAACGAGCTGTAAGTGGAATTCTGTCTTAAGGCAATTAGGGCATCGTGCCTTAAGGCAAATTGCTGGAACTTCCCGTACCAAAAATTATTATTTTTTTTTAAAAACGATTAACATTTTTGAAAAAAAATTACTTTGAAAAAATAAGATTTTTGAGAAACTATAAATTTGACAAAAAATTACTTTTTTTTGAAAAAAAAAATTGAAAAAAAAAATTATTTAAAAATTTTTTTTTTTAAATCTTTTTTTGAAAAAAAAATGTTTTCTTTATTTTGACATATGTTGGAAGATCTGAACTTTTTTTCAAAGCAATCGTACTGCTTTAAATGCATAGAGACAAAATATAAAGCGCGTAAGCGCCGCGTCGCTGTCTAACGGGTAAACATTGGTACGGAACCCATAGGAATGTAAACAAAATTTATACTTATTGTTAAAATCTCTATAAAATATCTGATAATTTCATGTGCATATGTCTAACGATCATTTTTGACCGCCAAATGGCATTTTTTTTTACTTTTTTCGTTAGATCTCCGAAACCGCTAAACCTGCCCTTATAAAAATTGGATCAAATCTTCATCTTGTCAATACAAGTAAAATGTTTTTTGAATTATTAAAATCGGACGCTCCGTTCTAATAAAAACTGAGGTACCGTTTTTGGCACTTTTTGCCCCATATCTTCGGAACGGCTAGACCTACCTCCGCCAAAAACTAATCAGCACGTCTCCTTATCAATACGGATCGAATGATTTTTAAATTATTCAAATTGCTTCATCCGTGTTCCCGAAATCGTCGACGAAAATTTGTATCCGCACACATATACATACTACGCACACACACACACACACACATACATACATCCATTTTTTCTGAGGTATGCCAAAATGTTCAGAAACCTCTGAAACGTAAAGATATATAAAAATTTTCATTTTCGATTTTTTTGCGATTACTATAACTTACCCTACGGGAAGTTAACAAAAAACCTCCAAAGTGAGAAACTACCTAAATATGGTATCCAAGAATTGTATATATATATATATATATATATATATCTAGAAAATGCATTTTTTTAGTTTGGCGATTAAATGTTATCGATAAATACTAATTATAATTATTCAACTTTAATTACCATATTTATTTTAACTGCTTGATTGATTACATGTCACCATTATTAATTGATTGCTGACAATCTTATAATGAATGGCACATAAGAATTAAAAAAAAGTAGAAAATTAGCCTCGTAAATTTTAAAAAGTTATTTAAAATTTTAAATATATTGAAGTAATTTCACATGTTAATCCAGCGGTTTCCAACCTGTGGCGCCCCCCTCAGGTTGAGAATGAATCAGATTTTTATCATATGTATATAAAAATGTACTACTTTTGGCATTTTTGGATGAGAGTACTGGACATCACTGCTGCTTGAGAGTTGTCATCTCGTGGAATTAGTTGACATCATCTTATGCAAGTATAGGCAATAATTTTAAATTATGCGATAGAAAGACCAAATTAAAATTAATTAGCCCACAATTACTGGATATTGATAATTAGTGAAAGATCTTAAGTGTAATTACAAACAATATTTCTTCATTATTATTTTTACTTCTATTGTACAAGTGACGGTCACGATTTTAATTAGCTATAATTGATAGAAGTACGGTCCAAGGACGATGTTTTATTTTATTTGGGACTAATTAATGAAATAAGGGCTTTTTGTGAAATATTTAATGTCTAGTAATGCGTCGATTATGGAGGATAATTAGTCATTTCGGTAATTGGTAATAGTTTTAAAAATACGAACATATAAAATCTTATGATGAATTTTTTTTTTCACTTTCAATATTTATATATTACTACGATTATAATATATTAAGGCTTTTCCGAGCCCTAGTGGTTAGAGCTATGGGCTGTCAGAGTTCCAGGTTCGATAAACGCTAGGATAGCCCGGTGTCAAGCAGCAGTGATATCGGTTTTCACTTAGAGATATAGATAACAATAAAAAATTAATGAGTACTACTGCCTTAGGGGGCGTCTATTAATCACGTGAGCGAGTTTTTAAGGATTTTTGAACCCCCTCTTCTCCCTTGGTGATCCATGATGATATTCAAAATTACCCCCCCTCTCCACCAAACATCACGTGTATTTTTAGTTACGTGAAAAAAACTACAATTATTGAATTATTTTTAATGTTTGACTTTTAAAATAAAAAAATAGTTAAAAAACAAATACACGTGATATCTCAATATACCCCTCCCTACCCCACGTGATATTTTGTGATTTTAGTGTACAGTAATACATAATATATTTTTTAAAAGTTCAACATACTGAGCTACCGAAGTAAAATTATCGACGTGTTAAAAAATCCAATGACAAATCTCTACATGTTAATTCTAAAAATAAATACGCAAAATTCGTATTTACGTCTTTACGACCAAAAGTAATATATGAAAAATTTAAATCAATCTATAATAAAGCCACTTGAACAGTTTTTACTATTTTTTAGAACACTGAACATAAATTCAAATTCAGAGTCAGGGGCCAATTCTCCAATGTTATATTACGGGTCTATAATCGTATGAGTTGGTAGTCACAAAATGTCAAAAAGCTATGAATTTGCTGGGCGATCAGGCGTTTTACCTAACTTCACGTATGTATTATCAATGGCACATCAGAAAGATGCAGTTATGATAACATTGTTTTTTTACGTTAGGTTTTATATTAAAATCTTTTGATTGCACAGCAAGCATACACAATTTTAATAGTTTTTACTACCAATTTATATGAAAAAAAAAGGAACGTAACATAGCGTTGCCATAACAACGCTCCATTCACCCATGTGCAAAATTTCTTTGAATTTAATGCTTTTTGGGTTTAATACGAACATAATATGTTCTTATATTATACTGTTTGATGTGAGCGACACAGTCAACTGGTTAATTCATACTATTTTTACAGATATTTGAAGTATCGATATTCACAATAATTCTGACAATGACTTTAGTCCATTAGTCTCATTTGACCATTAGTGTCAAATCCGCTGACGTTGACCATTGTATGATTTTTTTGATCAGTTCATGAAATTTCACTATAAGCAAATACTTTCCTAAAAAAAATATTTTTATAATGATCAAAATCATTTGTCACCTTATTTTGTAAATATGTCACTGCATTAGTGAACAATTATGAATACGAATAATGGTTTGGACAAAAAAATAGTATTATATTTATGTTTATTTAAATAAATGTTTGGTGATGGACTTTTTTTTTGTTGGAACTAGAAATTATGATTTATGAAATGTAATAGAATGTCATTGTGGCCTAGGAATATATGAATATAGTCAAGCACATGCTAAATAGAGGGATAAAAAAAATCTATACCGGTATTTTGATATTTTTGATTGATCGTCAGTAAAATATCGGTATTAACCCTTTTTACTCGGATGCCGCGGATAAAATTTATATAAATTTCGGAATTCGCGAGTTGAAAGGGTTAATACTATTTTAAATTTGTGGTACATGGCATCGTGCCTTAAGGCAAATAGCTGCAACTTTGCGTATCGAATGTTTAAAATACCGGTTTGCGGAATACCGGTTTATGGGATACCGGTTTTCGGTATACCGGTATTGCATTACCTAGAATAATGGAATTGATCAGTTTCAAATTGATTTACACAGAGTTTTATTTATTTTCTTAACTTCCTGTAGGGTAAGTTATGGTAATCGAGAAACAAGCCAAAAATGTAATTTTTTATATATCCCTACGTTTCAGAGGTTTGTGAACATTTTGGCATACCTTACAAAAAATTGATGTATGTGTGTGAGTGTGTGTTCAATCAATTTGGTTCAACCAATTTGAATGATTAAAAAAAAACATTGCATTCCTATTGATTAGGGGACGTGATGATTAGTTTTTAGATAAGACAGGTCCAGCCGTTTCGAAGATACGGGGCAAAAAGTGCCAAAAGTGGTAGTTCAGTTTTTGAGGGAACGTAGCATCCGATAATTCAAAAAACATTTCACTTGTATTGACAAAATGAGACACTGATTAAATTTTTGAGAAGGCAGGTCCAACAGTTTCAGAGATCGAGTAAAAAAAAGTAGAAAAAAGTCATCTGGCGCTCAAAAATGATCATTAGACATATTTTATAGGGATTTTTATGAGTATGAATTTTGTTTACATTACTATGCGCTCCGTAGCATTGTTTATCTGTTAGACTGCGACGCGGCGCTTACGCGCTTTGATATTCGACTCTATGCAGCTAAAGCGCTGCGTTTACTTTGAAAAAAGTGTTCACAATTTCCAAAATATTTTGAAATAGATCGACCTTAGTATTTCATATGAAAAGGTAGTCATAAAGGCCTACATAGCAAGATTTAAATGGATTCCATCAACATCAAGATATATTTGTTTTCTAAAACATTTTATATAGAAAAGTGAGGTTGAGTTTCCAATAAAGTCCATTCCGATAAAAAAATGTATTTAGACAAACAATATAACGTTCAGAGAAGATTAATCAAAAAAACACTATCGCTTTGAAAAACAAATCGAATTGATTTAAATCATGAAATTTTCCTCTATTTCACGGAAATTACAGTAAATAAAGCGCAAAAAATGTAATCGAACGTTGTTTGATTTATTTTACTGCAAAAACGAATCGTTCTTTCTTATTTACATAGCATTTGTAAAACGAATGTATATGTAATATAATTTACTAATTTTTATTATAACATAGTTGAAGACATATTCGGATCTATATTTTTAAGTGAAACTAGTTGAAAGTGGAATTGTGCCTTAAGGCAAGTTGTTTGAACTTTCCGAAATGTGTAATAATTGACCGAAATTGAGATTTATTATTATTTATTAATTATTTATTATTTATTATTATTTATTAATTTGGATATTCAAATATCAGTTTTAACTGTTTATTTCGAAAATAAAGTTCATTTTTACTTAAATCTAAACATTGGTCGATTTCCAATTGATATATCTCAGATTTACAATGACGCGAGCTTGTATGTCTTAAAATTGTAGCTTATTATTAATTTAAATTTTAATGAATTTTTGCAGTAATGTTGAATTTCCTAAAAAAAAATGTCGAAATATTTTTTTAAAAAATTATTTTGTGAAATATTGAGCATCTGTTATAAGAAAATACTGGCAAGATATCGTAAATCGTGTACGTAGTTTTTGATCTTATTTAATCCTTTAAATTAATGGTAATATTTTTTATAGAGAAGTTTTGTAGACTACTAAGTAGGTGTCACAGATATAAAGAATTTCGATGATTAATTTCTAATTAATAAATAAAATTAATTAATTAATTAAAATAAAAATAAAATAATAATAAAATAAAATAATTTCTTTGAACCATGCATAAATTCAATCTTCAAATCGGATACTGCGTTCTCTCCGTATCTCTGTAACTGCTGGACCTGCCTTCCCCAAAAACTAATAAGCACATTTCCCTATGAATAGGAAACGAATGTTTTTGAAAACGTGGATGAAAAATTCCAAAGAAACGGTGTGGCAGATCGTCAGCCAAACCTAATCCCGATTTTTCCTTATAGAGTTTATTCCAATTGTTTGTAGAATCGGTTCAGCCGTTTTTGAAAAAACGTCGACAGAAAATCAAATATCGGCTCGTATACTTTTATCAACTTTGGTCTCATCCATTTTATTCTATTCCGAATGACTCGAAACGTCGAGAAAAAAAATTAGGGAATCGAAATAATAAATTTCTCTTTCGGGACACACACATCAATTTTTACTAAGGTATGCAAAATGTTCAGAAACCCTTAAAACGTAAGAATATGGAAAAATGTTCAATTTCGATTTTTGGACGACGTCTATAACTCACCCTACGGGAAGTTAAATACATAGCGTTTTGACAGTTTCTTACTACCAATTCATACGAATATAGACCCGTAACATAGTCTTACTATAACATTGAGATTTGGCCCCTAAAAACATATAAAAAGAAGTTCAAAACAGATTTTAAAATACATTACGATTATTATTATGATGCAATTGCAGCGATAGTATTATTCCGTCGACGTCGGCTTCCTTCCTTTTTTACATAAGCAGGTATCATGAATTACTGAAACAAATGGCAGTACTGTCGCACATATAATAAACGTTGTGCACGAGGTATTAAATTTCAAAGAACCGATACGCTGCGTTAGCCACGCATCTTTCCATAATTCTCATATAATTTAAAAATGAATAAATAACCATAGACGGGGAGCTACTCGGAGAAAATCGTGGTTGTAAGACAAAATAAAATAAAAAAATCGGACGTTCCATTCTCTTAAAAACTGAATGTTTGGCACTTTTTGCCCCGTATCTTTGAAACGGCTAGACCTGCCTTCGCCAAAAACTAATCAACACGTCTCCTTATTAATAGGAATCGAATGTTTTTTGAAATATTGAAATCGGTTCAACTATGTTCCCGAAATCGACGAAAATTTGTATCCGCGCGCACACACACACATACACACACACACTCACACACACACACTCACACACACTCTCACACACACACACATACACACACTCACACACACACACATACATCCATTTTTTTAAGGTATGCCAAAACGTTCAGAAACCTCTGAAACGTAAAGATATATAAATATTTTTATTTTCGTTTTTTTTGCGATTACTATAACTACGGTAAGTTAAAAATGGCATCCTGCCTTAAGGCAAATTGTTGGAACTTGCTGTACCGTAACTCAAAATTTTTAACAGTATATTTTTTTAAATTTTAGTCTTGCCTTTCCAAAATATAATTAACTCTTCATTGCGTCAATACAAGTGAAATGTTTTTTGAAACATTCAAATCGGACACTCCGTTCTCTCAAAAACTGAACTGACATTTTTGGCACCTTTTGCTCCTTATCTTCGAAACGGCTGTACGTGCTTTCACCAAAAACTAGCCAGCACGTCTCCTTATCAATAGTAATCAAATGTTTTTTGAATAATTCAAATTGGTTGACCCGTGTTCTCGAAATCGTCGACTGAAAATTGTATTCGCACATACACAAACATTAATTTTTTCTAAGGTATGCCAAAATGTTCAGAAACTTTTGAAACGTAAAAATATATAAAAAATTTCATTTTTGACTTTTTCGAGATTACTATAACTTTTACCCTATGAGAAATTAATTAATTAACTAGGTGTTCTAAAAACTGTTGTAATTAAGTTACATTTTACTAATATACTTTACTAAATTGAATAAATCTTTATCAATCCAATAGTTTTTTTTTCAATTGGGATATGTTTATTTCTAATTGTCATATTTTTCATTCGTTGCAGCAATGCCCCTAAATGATTATTTTCACTACAAATCATATTTTGTGAGATAAAATTATAGAACTTAAACGATAAACCATATTCTTACTTCGCTTGTCGAGGAAAATTATTCAATATATTTTGAATTTGTGGTGTTTTTGTATATTGAGATAGTATTTTAGTGAAAATTTTGAATTTATAATACATATATATATTTTTTAAATTATGTCTATAACCAAAATGTTTCGATTATATTTCACAGAATATTAGGTTGTTTAAAAATGATATGACGAATTTACAACATGGCTGATGTTTTTTCTTAATTTTGTATGCAAACAAAATTTTTTGTTATGGGAAAAATCCATACGAATTTCAATTTTGCAAACTTGTATGTTATGAAAGTTGATCGTATGAGATTGTTTTGAGCAATTACAATAAAACTATTTACTCATTTAATTCACAAAGAGAGCATTTGTTGGGACGGAATGGGTGGAATATCCCATTTTTACTTTGGGGGACACCAATTGCTCTTTGAACTAAAAAATAGATCAACTGTAGCAACTCTTATTGACCAAAAATGATGTTTAGAGTAGATATCTGACCCCGCATATATACAAGGAAGACTATCTAAGACAGCGGTTCCCAACCTGTGGGGGGCGCCTATACTATTTTCAAAAATAAACCAAAGTTTTTGAATTAATATAAAAAAAAAGAAAAAATAATCATATTTTTACATAATATTGCTTAGTCTGATAATATCAGTTGAGTATTTATGAAATAAAATTGATAAAAAAGTTAAGGGGGGCGCAACAATTTTTTTTATTAAAGTGGGGGGATGGTTGCAAAAACCACTGATATAAGACATCGTTGGGATGGATAGGACTTCAGATGAGGCATCTTGCTAATATGATCCGATACCAACCTCGGATAAAGATTTGTGAATTTGGATGATATCCAATATGACAATCATAGCAGTAGTCCTAGCCAAGTTTCTTCTTGTAATTGTTTTTGCTTTATAAAGATACATTTCGTCGTTTGATATCGCAATAAGATTATGAGTAAGGATTATCCACCTAATATTTCACCCAATTTGACCAAACATTTGTGAATTTGGTCAAACAAACAAACAAGTTGCATCCAATTTCTTTTAGTAATTATTTTTGTCATTTGCTATCGCAACAAGATTATTTATTTATGTGGGTGATGAGAAAAGGGTCAACGTTTACCTCAGGGCCGCCGATTGTACCTTCGACAAAGGATTCGAATCGTCAAATTAACGTGTCCTACTTGAACGGTCGTTAATTTTAACAAAAGCCGATTTATTAACTAAGCGTTTAATACGCAATAAAAGTGCGTGCGTGATGATTGCACAGTTTACTGTTTTGTCAAGAGGAATCAAATCGAAAGCTCTTTTGCAATTGATGAACACCTGGCAGGATAATATATAATTAAGTTATAGTGGTGGCAAAAAAATCGAAAATGAAATTTTTTATATATCTTTACGTTTTAAAGGTTTCTGGACATTTTGGCATACCTTAGAAAAAATGGATGCGTGTGTGTGTGTGAAGAGAGCGAGAAGAGAGAGCGAGAAAAGTAAAGAGAAGAGAGAGCGAGAAAAGTAGTGAGAGAGAGAGGAGAGAGAGAGAGAGAGAGAGAGAGAGAGAGAGAGGATACAAATTTTCGTCGACTATTTCGGGAATACGGATCAACCGATTTGAATATTTCAAAATTATTCGGTTTCTATTAATAAGGAGACGTGGTGATTAGTTTTTGGACAAGGCAGGCCCAGCTTTTTCGAAGATACGGGGCAAGAAGTGCCAAAATGGTAACTCAGTTTTTAGGAGAACGGAGCGTTCGATTTGAATAATTCAAACAACATTTTACTTGTATTGACAATATGAAGAATTTTTGGGAAAGCAGGTCTAGCGATTTCGGAAATCTAGTAAAAAAAATAAAAAACATGCCTTTTGGCGGTCAAAAATGATCATTAGACATATGCACACAAATTATCAGATATTTTATAGAGATTTTAATAATGTGTTCACATTTTATGTCAATTTTTTTCTGGGTTCCGTACCAAGATTTTTAATTTTGAAGTTGAACACGATGCCATGCACCACTAGTTTCGATATTAATGTAACTCGAATCATAAATAGACAATTCATCAATTTTACTGTAGCAATTCATTTTTCTTCATCAAAACTTTTGATACAAAATTTACCAAAAATATCAGAAACATAAAATAAAACAAGTATAATAATAATAGTGTTTGTAAATAAAAAATTGGATTATTTCGTGGATATCTTTTCCATTTACTCTTCTATATTTTATATATTTCTCTTACGATTGCAAATAGCAGAATAATGAAAGTATATATTTATGCAGATTCTTAGTCGAGTGTATTAATTTCAATAGATATAATGTGCTTTAGAAATAAATATTTGGTCTCTATTAGTGTATGTGACATACATATCGAGCAGAGGAGATTGTTCGAAGAAATATAACTCGATATCATTGATGTTCACGAACGATTAGAAAGGAGGAGCCACTTTCCATTTCGTAAGAAGCATCTTGGAATTGCTCGGAGAGGAATTTCTTTTTTTCCAGATTGAATGTTTATTTGAATCGCACAATGGGAAATGGTATTTATATGTGAAAATGGTCAATTGATTGTACGCAGTAGTTGTTTTTCCAACTATATTAGTGTTTATACATTTTGGAATTGATGGATTTTTTTTCCAGACAGAAAGATTGACAGAATTTCAAGTAATTCTTTGCTGGATTTTTAAAAATATTATCACCTTATTTAACCATCTTGGTATAGTTTGCAACGTTTTTTTATTTTCTTTAAATTTTTTAATTATTTGCTTTATGAGATCATATATTGAGATTTGTGGTGAATATGTGTAACTGACTCTGTGCAGTAGATTTTTTCTAATTATAACAATTTTCGGTCGTCATGGATTGTTCGGAATTTTTTTTTCTGTTTAACTTTTTTTATGAATTTTGTGCAAAGCAAAAATTTGTTGTTTTATATATCAATTATTTTTCTTATATTTTGTCCTTAAATCTATCTCTACTTTGAGCATGAAAGACTCACATTCAGGATCTTGAATTTGTATGATTGGTAAATGTTCTAAAACACATATATATATTTGTTTATATATATATATATATATATATATATATATATATATATAAATCCATCTATGTCCACCACTGTATGACAGGATTCATTAGAAAAACAATACTACCAATCGAGTCACGAGTGGATTATTTATTGATTATTCATCGATTTGATTATTTATTAAAGCATAACTAAAGAAATATTAAATATTACCATTAAGCAAAATAAATTATTTATTATGAACTCGTACATGTCATAGACAATTTTTAATACTTACAATTTTCTAAGAATCATCTCACGAAATACCATTTTACATTATGATTATAAGAAGAGTAAATTATGTTAATTTTATGTTGTATCAACCTCTCAAGTCATTCTGGAATCATTTGGCACAAACGATTTCCAAAATAGAAAATTTGAAAATCTATAGTATGAGGATATGGTAATGCACTACATTACGTAATATAAACATTAAACTTGTAATTATAACAATATGCAATTATGCTAACATTAAATTATCACAAAAGAGTAAATGTGCAATATATGTGTTTTCTGAAAACTAGTTGGGGACATAATGAAGAAAGGATTTTTTAAAAAATATTTTTATCATGGTTTTAACATGTGTGGAACTAATTGTGATTTTTTTTGCGTTTTGTATACAAATTTGGAAATACTATCTAGATAAAGGATATTCGCACAGCATATTGAGTTCATTGCGTTTATTTATTGTTCTATAGTTATAAATGGTTAAAAAAGATCCTTTATAGATTAGTCTATTGTATAAATTTTCCTCAAAAAGTAGTACCTTCGGGTTAAAAAAAATCTATATTGTGTTTTCAAGTGTTAATGTGTTCTGTAAGCATAGTTTCAAATTGTTTAGGATTTTTTAAATTATTTTTATGTTGTTGTAGTCGTTTCGTTAGATTCTGGCTCGTTTCTCCAATATAAATTGATTTGAAATCTAGGCAATTAATTTGATACACTAGATTTTTAAGACGTTCGATGTTAAAAGGGGTTTTAGTAAAAATACTTTTTTTTGGTTTGTTCATGGCAAATTATACACACAGTTCTTACAGCTATTTTACAGGTATATAGTAAAAATACTGTTATTCAATGTTCTAAAGTTCTTAACAAATTAAAGTCCTGATTTAGTTAATAGTTTTTTTCCCAAGGATAATAGTACATAGTTGTTCAATATATATGGTAGACAAATGATACCAGAATAGGTCCCTAAGTCAGGTAAATCATTTAGTTCAGTGGAATTGTTAATTTTATTTAACAGATAAAAAAAGGAAACCAAAAAATACAAAATACAAAACACATTTTATTAAGGTGACCATATTTTTACAAGTCAAAACCGCGATGGTAATTTTTAGTTATGTTAATCCAGGGCGAAGGGGGAGGGGTCAATGCTAAAAAATTTAATATGATTTTAAAATAACAAATACTATTTTTAGAATGCGATAAAAATCCGTCTTTTTAAACGAGTATTATTTTTGTAACAGAACTACTGACTAAGAACTTTATTATTTAATTAGATGTTATATTGTATCTTATATTTTTGGGTCTATATGTTTTTTCAGCTTTTAAAATAATTTCAAAATTTCTTCAATTTTTTCATAGTTATTTAAAACTAATTAGCGCTTACTCCAGGCAGTCAAGAAGTTGATTTTCATGATTTTTGTTAATTTTCGTAAAATTGAAAATAAAGGTTCAAAATTATGAATGTGAGAGGCTATTTTATATTTAAGATCTTAATCCGGGACAAATATTCCATCCTGTTTAATATTGGTTTTAGAAAAACCCGGGACACAAGGTGGAAACCCGGCCAAACCGGGATAGTCCAATTAAGCTTAAATTAGGTAAGAATCTCGGAATTCGAGATATCCAGCTGTATGTATGTCTGTAAATACTTGTATGTTCACACCCTGAAGTTGTCTCAAAACCTACATATGGTAGGGTGTCAATAACATATGTAGGTTTTGAGACAACTGTAGGGTGTCAATATACAAATATTTATAGACTTACAGCTGGGTATATCGAATTCCGAGGTGAACTTACTATAATGACTGAATTAGACGTATGGTCACCTTACTTCTATGCATAGAGACCACAAAACAGGATGGAATCCTTCTCCTGTTGTGGCAGAACAAACAACACCAATTGCGCGAATCTTACCAAAATTTATCCATCCACCTTTTGGCTTTGGTATTTTTTTAGACCCATTTATAAATCTATTACATTTATTGGCCATATCTGATCTGTTGTGTATACATAGTCTGAGATATTATTATTGGAAAGGAAAGGAAAGTAGTCTGCGTTCGGTACGAGACTCAGGTATCATCCCATCATCTCGCGTTACTACTAACACACTTGCATCTTGAGGAGAAAAAAAATGACAACTCAGTCGATTCAGTTCGAACGAGAAATATTTCAAATGTTTTGACGAGATCCGTCATCGGCAAAAAGTGGTCTGGAAATTATTGCAAATGAATATGGATAGGAGAATTATTAAATTTGCATACGACGTAAAAGAACTGTGTATTTTGTTTTGCTTTATTGGAGGAGATGCTGCATTTATTTTATATATCAGTAATTATTAGGAAACTAATATAAGAAGAGTTTTTTCTTCTACATGAATTATGTATTCTGGATTATTTATTTTATTGGAGAAGAATCTACATTTCTTATATGTATTTTTGAAAAACCTATATTTGAATTGGATTGAATACTTGCTACTTTTTTAAGCTTTGTCTATTATTGGACATAACTTAAACAAATTTTGAATTTAAATACATTGAATAATATTTTAAATACAGACTTCCGAAAGCTTAAAAATACGAGTAAATAACAAAATTCAGAACAAAATCTACTAGAATGATTAATGTTCATAATTATTATCTTGATAGTAATATGGAATTTATATGTATTGAGTTATTTTTGGATTTATATTTCTTAGTAGTAATATATATTTCTAGATTTATCAATAAAAGTAGTATGAAATATTATATGAATATCTGATCCCACCGCTGCCACCAAATGATGTATGTAAAAACAAAAACTATTTAAGAACTTTAGATTAAATTTTTAATTATTAGTTTTATAGCTTTGTGCTAACATTTAATGTACCTATAGGGGAGGTCTCCGAGTGCCGGACACCTAAAATTATTTATAAATAAATCAAAAAATATTTTACGAAATGTTTATTAAATTATGACTTGTTATATAACAAAGTTAGAAATCAAACTAAATTAACAAAAACGCAACCTTTGCTAAAAAATATTTAATACTATCAATCAAACTTTGGTATTTATCTATCTTTTGGCTGGGCCACCAATGTAGTGACCGTTAGCATTCATACAAAATATCAATATGTTTACTGTCCGGCGCTAAGGGACGACTTAGTGTCCGGTGCTAAGGGACAGACATGTTCGTTCATTGATTGAAATATCTAATAATATTCTACCAATTTACGGATAACAATCAAGTACTACTTTTATCTTTGAATGCCACTCAAATGTAAATGCATAAATATACTAGAATTACTTTCATTGATATTTAGGTGACGCCGTGATTTTGCGCTTAAAACAGCAAAGGGTTGCTCCCGCCGTGGCCGTGTGCGTCACTGGTGAGTCTTGGCACGTGATCCTACACCTGTGTGCCCCCCGCGCCTCTTTCACTTGTATTTTGATATAAAAAGATTCATACTCGTTTAAATAATACGTGTTAAATAGAGTGCCCGACATTAGGTGCCGTCCGGCGTTGCGGGACTTTCGGGTTAAATTTTTATTAACTCTGCAGCCCAATATCTTACTGCAGCCAGCTACCTGATTTGCAAAATTTTTAAAAAGTTTAAAAATATTGCAAGAATTTTATGATTTCAAAAATTGTGCAAGAATTTCATAATTTAAAAAAATGTACAAGAGTTCGAAAATGTTTGAAAATTGTGCAACAATTTCAAGAACCATAAAATGTATGATAATTAAAAAATATTAGGCATGTTTATAAATTTTTTAAATTAAATTTTATAAATATTTTAGACTTTTTGAATTAAAATTATTAAAATGATGAAGACTTTTTTAAGACTATTTCAAACAAAATTTAGAAATGTGTAAAAAAATTCAGTTTCTTTAGAACTATAAAAATTGAAATGGGCAAAAAATTCAAAACATGAAATTTGAAATATTTTCATGTAAAACAAGTAGAATAATCTTCACAATTAATTTCTTCATTATATCTATGTATTACATTCAAGACTTATTCAGAAGCCATTTCATATTCCTGCTGATCGGCGTACGATTCCATTTTTATTTCTCCTCACCACACGTAAGGAAACCAATCTCCAGACAATATCCTGGTATTAAATTACTTCTAATTTCCTCATTCTAAACGTTGATTGTAATTACAAATCCATTATTGTTAGTCAAAAAGGTCAGATTATCGCCACAGACAGAAGAAAGCAATCCGTCCAATTTCACTTTGAACTCTCGCCGAAGGTTCAAATTGTGCATATTGCATGCCGGTAGCTTCCTTATTCAGAAATCGAATTGATCGATAATCATCAGAGGAATTGGAAGAAAGCGTGCTAGGTTGGTAGTTTTGTTATGGAAGTAGAGGATAGTTTTTAATCTGGACGTTGCATCATCATGGTAAAGGAAGTGATTGAAGTTAACTGCCTTAAGTTACCATACATGGATAAGAAAATCTGTTAACTGTGTCCAAAGATATTTTAGCATCAGATGGTCTAATGTTGCCATTTTGAGTATTTTTACTAGGTTGAATTAAAAAATAGTATTTCTAAAGTAGTTTTTTGGTATAAATAGAGGATTTATCAGTGTTTTTATGGAATGAGTGGATACTGTAATCTGGACGTTACATCCACCTGGTAAAGGACGTGATTGAAGTTTTTTCCTTAATAAGCGTGGTAGGTTGGTAGTTTTGTGTTGGAATTAGAGGATATTGTTTAATCTGGACGTTGCATCATCGTGGTAAAGGAAGTGATTGAAGTTTATGCCCTAATAAGTCATCAAACATGGATAAGAACATCTGTTAAAAACTGTGTCCAAAGATATTACCATTAGACAGTCCAAAGTTGCCATTTTCAGCATTTTTACTAGGTTGAATTCAAAAATAGTTTTTCAAGTAGTTTTCTGGTGTAAATTTCATAGTAAAGAATGAGATTCAGTTTATTCCTTAATAAGTCCTGAGACATGAAACGATATTTTATTAAGAAGATTTAAAATCCGTGATTTGGATGTTGTGGCTAAACTTTTGTCCAAAGTTAATACTCTACTGATTCAGAGCATTTTTGAATGAAAGAAGTTTCTCATGTAGTGTTCTGGTGGAAATGGAGGATATGGACGTTTTTTGATAGATTGATATGATATTTCAATTCCTAGAGCTCGAAGAATTTTTTTCTGCACGTTGCATCACCATGGTAAAGGAAGTAATTGATGTTTATGCTTTAAGCCATCATAAATGGATAAGACAATCTGGTCAAATCCGTGTCATTTTTAGCATTTTTACTAGGTTGAACTTAAACAGCTTTTCAAGTAGTTTTCTGGTATAAATAGAGGATTTGACAGTATTTTTATGGAATGAGTGCTAATATATGATTTCAATGAAAAAAAAAAACATTCAGGGCATTGCTGTTATATATGATATGACTATTAGACAAAAATCTAATAATGAGAGAGGTTGCCTTCCAGAAACAATAAGTTAAAAAATTCAATACCTTGCAATTTATAATTTCTGAAATAATCATAGGTTGACCAAAATTAATATAATTTTGTAAGTCAAACATGGAACCATTATAGAAAAACAATATGCACAAAACTTAAACAAATAGCTATCAGTCATCTATAGAGAACATTATTGATCGATTTTGAAATTTTATGAGTAAACGACGATGCTATTGTTATGCCACCTGGCAACATCATCTATAAAAGAATTATAATCCTCTTCGAGCACTGGAACTCGACTAGGATCAAATATCACTTCTACCTCGAAGGGAGCTAAGAGATTTGAAACAGAAGAAACATTGAAGAAGCAAGAACAATTTTCTAATTTCTACGTTTTTAATATCCATTATAATAATTTAATAATAATAAATATGAGTTGTATAGAAAATTTCAAGTTACGAAATAAATGTATTGAAAGCGAGCTGTATTTAATTCATTAGTCAAAGTGATTCACTTCAATATTTTGCTGTCAGAAGTGGGATTCTGACCCACTATCTATTACCATTAAGGTTGTCCACCACTGTCGTCTATTGGATCCAACTAGAGAATTGGACGTATAATATAAAGTCACATTATATTGCACGTAGAAAGAAGAAGTGAAGGCAATGAAATGGAATGAAACGAAACGAAACGAAAAAGTGACGCAGCGTTCGGACGCTCCGGGCTCATGTCGGGCTCATGCCGGGTTCGGCTTACGACGACAGAAACACGAACAAATAATACGACCAGAGACCGGCCTACCGGGTCCGGTGTCCGGGTCGACACTTGTTCGTGTCCGCGTTTTCGATCATTAGAAATACTAATAATAACAAGTGAGATTAATGCGATAATAAATCCACTTTGTTTGTGCTAATCTGAAATTAACGTTTTTGCGGATCACGTAGAGTAGAGCGGGGCTTAAAGGTCCGCGGGTAAAACAAAATTAAGAATTTTTTAACAACAATATTCGAAAGTAGAGAGAAAAAGATGTATAACAATCCATCACCTTGATTCTTACGACGATTGTAGTGGGACATAAACAGCGATGTTTGAAAATCCATAGAAAAAGGCTGTGAGCACTGTTGTTTAGTTTACGAGACTTTAATATATAGTTTACGTATACGTTATTTAAATGTTACAAGATATATTGTTAGTATTAAGTTAGATTTAAGGGGCACAACTAGTGTAACCGCCTAAAAAAAGGTGATTTTTGGGAATTTATATTAAAAAAAAAACTACTTACTTCATCAATTATTTCAAAATTTTAGGAATATATTTATACATGTTTTAAGAATACATAGTAAAATTTTTGAAGAAAAAAATTAAATGTTTTTTAAGTTATCGTCGATCTCCAACGGCGCGACAAAAAAGGCCCTTCACTGCTTCAGTGATTCCGGCCTTCTACGTGGATGAAATTGAAAAAAAAAATTATCGTTAAACTAGATAATATTGTCTGTAAAATGAACTACGATAAAGAAAAAAAATCATAAGTTGACAAAATAACGGCGTTTTTTTTTTAAAGAAAGTCGAATTTTACCCAAAATTTGGTCGTTTTTGGACTTCAAAAATTTTATTTTTGATCCGATCAAAAAACCGATAGTTCATTTTACGGAGAACTATATATAGAACATGTAAAAAAAATTGATAGTGATCGGATCATTTATTTGAGTAATCGCTGCAGCAAATTCGGAAAATGCTGTTTCGAGAAAAACGCGTTTAAAGATAAAATGATCGTTATACTATATACTTTATATATACTCCTTAAATGACTGTAACTCAAAAA
>NW_020538040.1:11714451-11850695 GCF_003426905.1 Ctenocephalides felis
AATCAATATATATATATATATATATATATAAGCATGCATGCAAAACTGAATAGAGCCTTTTCATATTCGTTCAGGACAAACATTGACTTTATCGATTAGTACAAACAAATCCTTCAATCAAACTGAACACGTATCTCTGCACACAATCCAATAATTTATTTTCAATAAATAAATAAATATTAATGGCGATCATATAAGTTTTTCGTTACAGTAATTTGATATCTATATTAAGCTCAACATCGAAGTATGATTCAAAATTTTCTTAAACTTGTATATCTTTGTTGTTCTACTTTACAACTGATATCCTTGGTCAGAATTAAAAAAAATTAAAAAAAAAACATAAAAATGATGCAAGTTTTGATTAAAATGTTCTTTCTTTACATAAAAAACTCCTACACATTTTTACAATTGTTGAGAAAATTATTTGTAATTTTAACCTAGTAAAATCATAACAGGAATAATTTTGGACGAAGAAAACGTTCCATGTATCATGAACCATGGATTATTGAGGCATAAACTTCCTTCCAAATGATGGATGAATTATTATTATTACAACGTCCAAATTAAAATATCCTCTCAATCTACCAAAAAACACATTATTTTCTCTATTTCTGTAAGATAACATATGGCTTCATTACAAAAATTATAACTTTGAAAAGCATAACTTCATTTTTGGATTAAACCTAGGAGAAAATGCTCAAAATCATAAGAGTAATATAATAACCCTGGGCAATGCGTGAGATTTGTTGGGAAGAATCTTTAAAATTTTGAAAAGATTTCAAAATATTCAAAACATCTTCGTTTTTCAATATTTTGAACCATTATAAAAGCCTTTACCGCCCCTGCTCTATAAAAGACGTCGGAATTGCTCATACAATGTCTTCTCTTCTTAACCGATTGCGCCGAGTCACTCCGATACTCATATCTAATATAAAATATAATCTACTAATTAAAACAAGTGAAAACGCAATATTATAATTGGTTTTAATTTGATTTAATATAAATTATTTAATAACTTAATATTCCCCAGGCAAATCAACATGACATGACAATGCCATAAAGATGAAGTTGTAGTTCAAGGCGACGATCAAAAATTTTATTGTCAACTTGATTTATAATGGACAAGTTATTGGAATCAGGAACAAATTATTGGGTTATGAATGAATTTTATGTAATATCTCTGATGTTCTAACATTTTTTTGGTCTGGTGGAGTGTGGTCAAGTTTAGTAAATTGTGATCCTGTTTTCCTAATTATGGTGAATCAAATTGGGCTCAAGGTCACTACATTATAGTACAGTTTACCAAATTATAGTTAAATTCTTCAAATTATGGTCAAGTATACCTCGTTATAGTTAAGTTTACCAAACTGTGGTCAAGTTTATAACATTATTGTCAAGTTTGCCTAATTGTGATTCTGCTTTTTCAAAATATAGTTAAGTTTACCAAAGTGTGATCTTATGTTTCAAGTTATGGCCAAGTTTACCAAATTGTAGGCAAGTTTGCAAAAGTATAGTCAAGTTTACCACATTATAAGCAAGTTTACTAAATTGTGATCCTATTTTTCCAAATTATGGTCAATTTTACTACTATATGTGCAAGTTTACCCAATTGTAATTAAATTTACCAAATTGTGTTCAAGTTTATCACATTATAGTAAAATTTACCAAATTTTCTTACTGTTTTTCAAATTAGGGCTAAGTTTATCAAATCGTAGTTAAACTCACCAAATTGTCGTCAAGTTTACCACATTATGGTCAAGTTTGCCAAATTGTGATCCTATTTTCCGAATTATGGTGAAGTTTGCTAAATTGTGGTCAAGATTACCAAATCCTGTTTTTCAAAATGTGATCAAGTTTATCATATTGTTTTTAAGTTTACTAAAGTATGGTCAAGTTAACCATAATGTTTTCAAGTTTACCAAATTTTGATCCTATATTCCAAATCATGGTCAATTTGAACTACAAGAGTTGCCAAATTATGAGCAAGTTTACCAAATTGTGATTCTATTTTCCAAATGATGGTATAGTTTACAGAATTATGGTCAAGATGACTAAATTGCCAACCAATTTTCATAATTGTGGTTATGCTTTTTAAATTATGGTTCTATTTTGAATTGTGGTCCAAATGATGGTCATTTTTCAAATTGTGGTCAAATCTTTCAAATTTTGGTCAAGTTCCAATGATTAAAATTGCCAAATGGTTAAAATTTCGAAAGGTTCAGACTTTTCAAATTTAATATTTTCTTTGTAGTTTTCTCTCGTATAATTTCATTTGATTTTTTTCTGACTTCGATTCTAGTTTAAGATTTATTAACAGTATTATGGAGGTATCAAATTTTAATTTATCTAATAACTAATAGATAAATAAAAATATTATTTTTGTTATTTGATATTTGTTTGAAAAACGAAAATTTTTAGTAGTTTTTCTTCCTGCAAAATAACATGGTATTATCCATTAGTTTGATCAAATTTAGTTACTCATCCTGTAGAGAATTTATGAATGTTAATGGCCAAGAATTATAATATATATATATATATATATATATATATATATATATATATAAATCAAATTATACTTTCAAATTGTTTAATGACTAACTCATTACTTTTAGTTCCAAATAAGATACTTGTACATACGGACATTCTCTTTGTCCTTGGCCCAATTATTTAGGTTGATTATAAAACTTTTGAATAAATTAAATTATTGATTTAAAACGAAAAAAATCCATAAAGAAACTATATTGGGATTATAGGTGATATATTTTTTCTTTCTGTTTCAGGTGAGAAATTGAAATCGAAGGTAGAGACGCTATTTTTTACTTGGGTATTGCTGTGAGTAAAGTTACTTATTGCAAATATTACAAAAAACATTCCAAAAATTTTATTTATATTAATTACATTACAATACAACACATACACGTTATTTAATTTAAATTTGTAAACTTAAAATAATATTCTGTAATTTTTGACTTCTTGAAGATTCAAGTCATATGCAAACAATGCCTTCCACATTTTCACAATAAATTCCTGATCAAATTTAAAAAAATTAAATTTCTTTAAACAAAGATAGTAGTTTAATTAGTTGAAAACTCGTGAATTCCAATTTGTTTTGATTAAGTCGATTATTTATACAATTAGGGAAGTTTTTGCAACTTGCCTTAAGGTAAAAGCCATCGTTGGATTAAAATAATATACACTTGTAAATAAGCCAATGGCAAAACGTTATAAATAAAATATAGGTAAACAGTAAATAAGTTAATGGTAAAATGTTAAAAACAAAATGCAGTTAAACAGGAATGTGAATATATATATATATATATATATATATATATATATATAAAATAAACGCATCCGTTAATATAATTACTGTTAATTATAGCAACACCATTATTCCTTTCCAGCGTCACTAATTACCAGTTCTCGCCAGTTCACTTTTTGCTAATAGTTTTTAATTGTTGCTATTTATATATGATATTGTGAACAACAATAATTATTGCTATTGAGATCCAATCATCGACAAACGACTACTGTTCGGAGTTTCCATCTATCGTAAAAAAGTGATCTTTCGAGATATTTTAAATGCATTTTATTATGCAATAAAGATTTTCATCGAATCGTCTCGTTAGCTTAACGATGGTAGTGTTTTCTAACGAGTGTTAATTGCTAAGAATGTTTTGAGCAATTTTTATTAATTTATAACTAATAAGTTGTAATTCGTCTTTTTGGTAAATTATAGTAGGACTGGGTACGGTTGTGCCAGAGTACTGTAGTAACAGTCGTCGTAACGCTAGACTATACTGATTTTGAGATAGGGTCCAAAGAGGAGAAGATGAAGTATGTTTGTTCGAACAAGTTTTCATTAAAAAAATTATTTTGTCTTTGCTTACTCTGAGCATTTAGCCACCTACAACATATTTATTTATTTATTTACATTTTATATTATTTTTTATATCATACTCAATCTTATATATCCTATTCTATATTTTTATTCTTAATTATTCATTCTTCTTGAATTTTCTTCAATTATTGTATTCAATTTTAATTTTTTTATTATCTCTCCTCAATTCTTGCTCTCTCATTTCAAATTTCTAATTCTATTCAACTCTTCCTTCTATTTTATTTCTTCATTATTTTTTTAATCTCAGCCAGTTCTAATATTTTTTCTATAGCTATTTGAGTTCTGTAATTTCTATTTTTACTCCTAATTTTTTTTACTACAACTACAACTATATACAACTAAACAATAACAAAACAATAAGTTTATTTTTTTAATAATAATTCAACCAATTTATATCTACTTTAATTATAAATCATCATCAATACGAGTATATTGAGCACTTTTCTGAGTGAGAAAGACCAAAAACTCATCAAAGATCTTACTACGTTATTAAAATAAATTGTATTATCTGTATCAGCATAATTTCCAATATTTACAAATAAGATAAATACATACTATAATTGTTGAGTATTTTAATAAAAACAACATAATAGTTCTACATTATTTTCAAACTGCGATATGATTTACGTAAAATAATATTTTCTAATTATAATAAAAAACAAAAATATTTAATAATTCTTATGATTAATCTGCATAAAGTTCTAAAAAAAATAAAGATTACACAGTGGTAAAATATATTGGCGCAGATGTTACATTTTTACATAGGATGAAATAAACTTCATTATCTATAAGTTCGACTCTATTTACTTTGACAAGATATGAAGCTCTTTGGAAAGCAATAAATATTTAGTTTAATGACGACTTAAGATAATATTTTGACATTTGTTTATACTATAGAACCACTTAAAGATATATCTGTTTATGCAATTATCGAATTTAATGATAAATTTGTTCCGATAAATTTAAACTCGAGTGAAATAAGTATCAACTAGCACTTATATAAAAATACCGAAAATACCGAAATTTTTAAGGAAGGAACTGGTATAGATACCGCCAGAAATTCGATACACCGGTATTCCGGTATACCGGTATTGCATTCCCTATAAATCTCCTAATGTTACTGAATTTCTCTACAAGACAGATTATAGTTAACATTGAATAAAAAAAATCTGGCGCCTCTTTTACCATGGACAATACCGTCTGCCCCATAAACGATTTCTAGTCAAGTTCAAAAACAACAATATATCGATTAATAATTCAACTTTTATTCAGTCATAAATCAAACCGCGCGTGCCCGTGACTCAATTATTATTAATAATAAATGGTAACACTTTGCCAATCTATTTCAAACAGAACAGATACTGTTATTATTTATTATATATTATTTATTATTTATCGAAGGTAATAAAAGTAACACGACACAGAATTAGACTTTCTCTCATCTGTTAGCAATAACGCAAGAAATGATCAAATTCATTTCTTGTGATTAATCGGAGCGGTTGTCACCTCTGACAAAAACACGAATTCAATTAGAAATGATATATGTATATATATATATATATATATATATATATATATATATATATATATATTATTTATATATATATATATTGTATTGGGCTAGAGCGACTGGACCTGAATCAGAAGTCCCGGATTTGATCCCACTGACGTCAAGCAGTAGTGACATCGGTTTTCACTAGGAAATAAAGATAGCAATATATTTCCAAAGCGAAAATAGCCCTCATCCGACATTGCTGCATCAATAAAATATTCGTTCTATTACAGAAATTGTATTAATGAGATTTATCATGAAGGGATGAGACAACTGTTTGGGTTGCCATCTGTAGAACCGATATAGTATTAAGCCAAATTAGATTAACAGCTATACGATTATTTGATTCTGATTGCTGTTCAAAACAATAAAAAAAACATCATTGGGTATTACATTTCTAATATCATTATTGGTGATCTGCTCGCAGGCGAGTCCATGGTGTGACATCACATTTTAATTCATTTCCTTTCCCTTTATATTTTTATATTATATTATTCATATTTTACTTCTCAAACTTCTGGTTGTGTGCTTACGTGTCCTATTCTTCAGTTTTCAATTCCCTTTATTTTTGTCTTTAAATTAGTCTTCATTATGTGCGTTCTTTTGGTCTCTTTATAGTTGTCTTATGTTTCCTTCAATGAAATCGTGCAGAAGGCATTCTTTTTCAAAATGAGTTCAATTCTGTTTCCTTTTATTTTCAAAATCATATTTAATTTATATTAAATTTTTGTGATAAATAATTTTAAAAATTTTAAACAATTTAAGACTATGCTTACTGAACACACTAACAAATTCAAGGACAAAGGAAAATTTCAACAACTGCAACTCAAAGAAAATTTTTTTAAGGAACGGTTTGCCGAGATGTTTCATCCAACTACATAACGAAAAAACAAATAAGTGTGATGACATTTCATACCTGTGCGATACAAATAGTTGATTTTTGGATTGTGTTTCGAAGCTTGTTAAAAAATAAAAAGATACAGATCGTTTGTATATGAATATATATATATATATATATATATATATATATATTTATGTGTATTTGTGTGTGTGTGGGTGTGTGTAGACCGAGTGTAAATTTATAAATGATTGCACATCGAAGCGGCAACACGTTCCCATTGATGGAATTTCGCTTCTAGTTTCACCCGAGTCACGCAAATCGCTCATTTTTTCAGTTTGCATGTCTTTTGCATTTCAACAATTCTCTGATCTCTATTTCATATTTTTACAATCATATACAGAGTATTGTATAAATTAATCTGTATATATAAATATAAATACATATATAATATTAAAATTGAAATATATATGTATAATAGAGTAGTCCTTAATATGGATGTTTTTGAGTTTCCTTGCTCCCAGGAGCTCAAATGCTTCCAAATTGATAAAAAACAATTTTCTGAAAGTTTTAGCTCTTAATATTGACTTTTAGATAGTCCGCACTGCAAACAAAGTTTCTTGATTCTTCTTCCTAAATAAACACTTATTTTATAAAAAATAATAAATTTTTGTTGTATTTTTTTATTTGTGATCAAAATAAGCAAATACAATTTCATTCTCAATACTTTGAAAAGAATTGAATTTTACCCATGTTATTTCTATAAGAAACTTTGGATGGAGTGCGGACTATCTTGAAGTTAATATTAAGAGGTAAAACTTTCACAGATTTTTTTTTATCAATTTGGAAGCATTTGAGCCCCTGGGAGCAAAGATATTCATAAATATTAAGGACCACGGTTGTATTCTCTTGTTCTGGCAATTCTTTCTTCTATCCAAATTTTAATGAAATGAAAATTCGTGTACTTATATATTTTTTATGCTACTCTTGATCAATTCAGAAGATTAATTAAACATTTATGAATTATCAAATGGTCAAATATGCAAATTTTTAAAATTAATTATAATTTAATGTACGTCATTGCGTTTATTTATGCAAACTTTTATTATTTAGAATGATTAAAGACTATCAAATGTTCAATTTCATCAAATTTTACCAGAATTTTTAGAAAGGCCAGAAGGGTGGGTTTGTACCGTAAGGATTTTATTTTGCTGTTATATTATTGTTCAATAATATTTATCTTATATAAATTATAATTTGAAATGTCTTCTTGAGACTTTACTCAATTTTTCCGTTTTTATTAGAGATTTGTTGCAAGATCTTGATTTTTGCTCCAAAATTTACTTAGGGGGAAGTCCCCTAGTGGCGGACACCTAAGGTTATTTATAAATAAATCAAAAAATATTTTAAACAAAGTTAGAAATCAAACTAAATTAACAAAACCGCAATCTTTGCTAAAAAATAATTAATACTATCAATCAAACTTTGGTATCAAAAAATATGATTTTAAACAGTGGCACCTAGTACCGGACATTTTAAAATAACCTGCATTGATCACATATGTAGCCATCTTCACACGTTGGAATGTTTGTACATGTGTCTTCGACGAATATTCTTAGATATTGCAAAAAAAAAACACTATTTATCCACCCTTTTGGCTGGACCACACCGATGCTCTCTGCTGGAGCATCATAAAATTTTCATTTTTTGACTAGGACATACGAATAATGGGCGTATGCCCCCCCAGTGCCCCTTTCACTTGTATTTTAAAATGAAAAGATTTATACTCGCTTAAATAATACGTGTTAAATTGAGTGTCCGCTGCTTGGTGCCGTCCGGCGTTACGGGACTTTCCCCTATTTTTTCTTTAATAGAATTCAGTTTTTTATTATGGGAAACATTATTTCTAATCAATAAATTTAGATGTATTTATTTATTCCTAAGCAAGCCGTAATCAATATTAATAAATTCAGGCATTTACTTATTCAAAATAAGCAAATAAATTGGAATTGTTTTGTGGTATATTTATCAGCTTCACAAAGTTACTAACTTTAAGTATTTTTTCAAACCTTTAAAAGTAGAAAATAATTACATTTTTCTATTATTTTAAAATATTTGCTGTATATATCAAGACTTCCAGCAATCTTCACTGAAATCTTTTTTCGTCTTAATTGTTCTTTATTCTTGATGACTCAATTCTAGTTTTCAAAACAGTTAATGTTTTTTTAATGATCGTTAGCTTAATTTTTCAGAAGATCCAAATTTAAATCAAATGACAGAATAAAATAAACATTAATGTAGGTTTTAATGCTGCTTTATATTTCACTAAAATATAATTTCTTTATTGTAACAGACGATGTTGTCTGTCGAGTGTGTAATAGTATTTTATAATGTGAATTGTTACCATGATGGAGACCGAATTTATCTTAAAGACAATCTTTAGACTTGGTTGATCATTGATGTTAAATCATCAAAGTTATTTGGTTTTTTTATAAATACATTGTTGCTTTCTTGTCGGATTATATGTTACACAAATCTATCACTTGGTCTTCAAATTTTCAACAAGATTCCAAGAAATTTGTGGTTCAGTTTAATATATTTTTTTATATCTAATAATCAGATGCATTTATAATTTTGAAGTCCAAACGAAATGTTTGATTGTCAGATATGATTTTGAAATAATCGCATGATTGATTTGGTCTATTGATGATTTGATCTGAGTTTTTGACAGAACTTTAATCTAATACGATCAATATTTTAATACGCTAGATTTGTGAAATTCTTTATAATAGAAGTATTTTGATTAAAATGGATTGCATTCAGATTAGGAAAATAGTACTTGTTGCATAATATCATTGATATCCCTACCAAAAACTAATCAGCATGATTAGTTTTTTTGTAAGAAAATACATTCAAGAATATATAGATCTACTTCAAGAATATAGAGATCTACATTTAAGGAATTGAAGATTTACATTTAAGAACTATAAATCTATGTTTAAGAAACTATAAATCAACATTTAAGGAACTACAGATCTACATTCAAAAAAATATATGGATCCACATTTAAGGAAATATAGATCAAAATTCAAGAAAATATAGAAATACATTTAGGAAGCTTTTGATCAACTCTTAAAACACTGTACATTAAGAGACATTTATGTTTTTTTTTTGTATTTTTTAGAAATCTGTTACAAAATCTTTATGAATAGCCAGATTGGTAGATCACTACCGACCGCCAATCAGACGCAATTACTAGATCATTTCTTACTTTTTCCTTAGATCAATCTATAACTCCAGAGTTCAATACCACAAAATATTGGCACAATACAAATCTTTCGATTGCTTTCCGAATAATCTCTAACCGAAATCATAAAAAACAGCTAGATTTATGAAAACTGAAGATACACGTTCAAAACACTATAGATCTATGTTTAAAAACTAAGATTGAAAACTATAGATCTACTACAGAGCTACATTTAAGAAAATATAGATCAGCACTTGCAAAACTAAAGATTTATATTTGATAACTATAAATCTATATTTGTGTAAGAATTGATCAACATTTAGGGATCTATAAATCTACATTTAGGGAACTATAAATCTACATCAAGGGAATTATAAATTCACGTTAGAGGAAGTACAAATCTGCATTCAGGCATCTCCAAAGTTATGTGTAAGGAACTGTAGATCTTTAAGAAGATATAAATCGACATTTAAAAAAATACATATAAGATTTTTTTTATATTTTGTAGAAATATCTAATAAAATCTTCGTGGACAGTCATATCAACATACAAATCACTATCGCCATCGTAATTATTAGAACATTCTTTCCTCAAAATTGATCTGGATCTCGACATCAAAAGATTTAAGAAACATTTGCATAATACAGATCTTTCGATCTGTAACTAGAATCTGTAATTCGAAACTTATCGAATAATCTATAACAGAGATCATAAAAACTAAAGACCCACGTTTAGTGAAACTAAGGATGCTCGTTCAAAAAGCTACAGATCTAGGCTTTTGGAACCAAATTATAGATTTACATAGAAACTATGGAACTGCATTCAAGAAAATATAGAATTACATTTATTATACTAATTATTTACACGTAAGAACTATAAATCTACATTCAGGGAATTATAAATTCACGTTTAGGGATCTATAAATCAACATTTAAGGAACTACAAATCTGCACTTAGGAAACTATAAAATTACATTCAAGAAACTCATAGTAATAAATCTTGAAGCAAAGGCAAATAAATGTCGTTGTTTTTTGTTGAAGTATAAGCTCAAGGACCAGATAGAATTAGTGGCTCTATCAACCGTTTTAAATGTAAATATTGATTGATAACAAATAGATTTACACTTATTTATTTATAGAATATAATTTACACTGTTTGTATAATAAAGTTTTAGTATTGATATAATATTGGAATATTTGAATGTGGATAGCTTGGCGACCGGGTTAAGACTATATTGTTAGTGCCGGCTTCAGGTATCTAGCAGGACCCTTTGTAGTTGAATCTTGAGATGCAAATTGCCTATGCGTCGTTGCAAATGTAATATTTTCTTAGAAAAATATGAGTGCAGCGTTGTCACGTCTAATTTGGCGTGAACATTCTCCCCCCCTTGAAATAATATAGGGTATATGATTTCAAAATTAGAATTATAGTTTAACACTTTGAGTTAATAACAGTCTATTGGTTTGATTTATATTGTCTATTGTTTTGGTAACACACAAACTCGATTAATTGCACGTTTGAGTACACCATTTTGTGTCTTGATTGTCACAACACGCACAAGTCCATCATCTCCTGGATGTGTGTCAAGAATACGCCCCAATCGCCAGTGTAGTGGAGGTAAATTGTCTTCTCTGACCACTACCATATCGCCTACCTCAGCTGGTTGCGATGGTTGAACTTGCCATTTTGTTCTTGCCTGCAGCTCCGATACGTATTCTTTGTGCCAACGCTTCCAAAAATGTTGCACAAGTTTCTGTAGTCGTTGATACCGAGAAAGCCTGTTATCAAGGGTTTCAAGCACTGATGGATCGGGAGTAGATGTTAAGGATTTTCCAATAAGAAAGTGACCAGGAGTTAAGGGATCATAGTCATTAGGATCGGAGCTTAAGGGAGAGATTGGTCTCGAGTTTAATATTGCTTAAATCTGTGTCAAAACCGTATAAAAATCTTCAAAAGTTAAAATAGCATTACCCAATACTCGCTTTAAATGAGCCTTGCACGACTTTATGCCCGCTTCCCAAATTCCTCCAAAATGAGGAGAGTTTGGTGGAATGTGCTTCCATGACACGCCTTCGTTGGTCATATCATTAACAATCTTATTTTGATTTGATTTTGTTTGCAAAAATTTATAAAGCTCCTTTAATCCTGATGCTGCGCCTATAAAATTTGTTCCATTATCGGAATAGATTTCGCGAGGTTTTCCGCGTCGCGCCATAAATCGTTTAAAAGTGGCTAAAAAAACTATTCGTAGTTAAATCAGATACTAATTCGATATGTATTGCTTTTGTAACAAGGCACACGAACAAACATATGTAAGGCTTAAATTTTTTGTATCCTCTTGTTTGACGATCTCTTAATAAGATAGGACCTCCGTAATCTACTCCGCATATAAAGAAAGGTGACTGCGGTGTAACGCGATATTTAGGCAAATTGCCCATTACTGGATTAATAAATGTGGGTTTTACCTTAAAACATGTCACGCATTTTTTCACGATCGATCTTGTCAGGTTTCTGCCTCCGATAGGCCAATAAGTATTACGCAACGCATTTAATAACATCTGTGCTCCGCAATGATACAGTTTTAAATGCTCATGCCTAGTTATTAGAATAGTCAATTGATGATTTTTTGGTAGTATTATCGGATGGCATTTATCATACGGTAAATTTGAATTCTTTATCCTACCGCCGACGCGCAATATTCCATTTTTGTCTAAAAACGGTGTTAATGATTTTAATTTCGACGATTTGTGTAATGCTTCCCCACGCGCGACTATATCTATGTCTTGTTTGAATATTTCATATTGTGATATTTTTATTAACTTGTTTAGTGAATTATTGAATTCATCGACCGTGAGTGGGCCATACAGTTGTTATGCATAATTTCCCCGATGCAGCTTCGACTTAAATATATAAGATACACAGGTCCGATCTATGCCTATGCCCTATGGACCGAATCTACACGAGGAGCCCCGAATAGGACTCGACCGAGGTTTCCTTATCAAAAACACGATCTGTATAGCTCTCTTACACGTCAGATTTCAAGAAGCGAACAACAATCATACAAATATCATTTAATCATACTTTATAAATAAACTTTCTAAATCAAACCAGTGTTTCGAATAATTTCTTCTGTATTACAATTTAAGTTCTTTATTTCTTATTCACGCTTATGGCACAACAAATCTGGTGGCAGTAACGGTGAGATATAACCTAAAACTAATTAATAAAAAGGCCAGTGAAAAGAAAAATCAGAAGAACAGATAAATTTGGAAGAACTACTTCGTGAGCAGAAATCCATTATTTCAAGATTGGCATTGTCGATGGTGATGGCTGCCATATTGTCTTCTTGTTAGCAGATACTAGAAAGCACGGAACGAAGCCAAGCGCTATACCTACAGGACGACGGCCATTTTGGTTTGAAAGAATTTATAGAGTCGATTGATTCATGGTTTTTGTTTTTTTTTACCAAATTCTAGACATCATATTTTTTTTCGCTTCTTGATAATATTCATTTACAAATTTTTAGAAATTTTTAGAAAATTTTACATATATTTTAGAATTTTTTTTTGTGTCACGTGTTTTTTTTTCTTTTCTTGTAAAAGCATAAGGTTTTTAATTTTTTCAATTCAAACTTTTAGATTTTCAAACTTTTAGATTTTCAAACTTTTAGATTTTCGAACTTTTAGATTTCCAACTTTTAGATTTCCAACTTTTAGACCAACTTTTAGACTAACTTTTAGATTTTAGATTTTTTAGAACTTTGAGAATTGAATATTATAATTGAGAATTATAAACCTTATGATTAAAAGATTAATTATTGTCTAATTTATAGAATTTTTATCAATTTTTTTTTTAAAAATTATTATATATGTATTTTCAAACTTCATTTTACCAAATTTAGTATATATATTTATATCAATGCTAAATAGAAATTAACTCTAATATCAAATTCTAACTTTATTACCATTTTACTAATCCTATTGTTCAAAATCTAGTGTTGATGTCGGGAGAACGCGAAATTGCTGACCTTCTACTTCCAGAGCAGAGAATACTTTGTCAGCAGAATCCAATTTTGAGAGTCGAGTAACATTTAGTTTGGGTGAGAGTAACTTTGTTTTTTTTTTATTGCATAGTCATTACATCTAGATCTATTTTAATTCCCAAATCCTCCTTATTTCCTTTAATTCTCATAATTAAAATAAAACCAAATTGCTAACATGGCCCCAGTTTTATCTTTCGAAAAGGCCATGGATATGGTACCTAGATTTGATGGCTGTGACCATACTAAATTAAGCGAATTTTTATACACATGTTCATATATTTTTGATAATATTGATCCCAGTGATCATTTACCCCTATTAAATTTTATTTTACATGTAAAGTTAGGTGGTCGTGCAATGGAGGCTACACGATACAAAACTTTAACAAAATTTTCAGATTTAAAATCATGTTTAGAAAAAATTTATTTTAGTGTCAGATCAGTAGCTTCGTTACAAATTGAATTTAGTCAATGTAGGCAGGGCTTTAAAGAAAATGTTACAGATTATGCTTTTCGTTTTAGAAATATTTTAAGAGAATTAACAGATGCAACAATTAGAGAAAATAACAACCCTGCTACTGATGCTTTTTGTTCACAAATTTTAAATAAACAAGCTTATCATGTTTTTAAAGAGGGTTTACACCCTGAACTTAAGACTATTGTTAAATGTAAGTCCACTGATCTAGATTCAGCTATATCGATAGCAACGGAAGAAGAAGTTTCCTTAAATTCATCCTTAGTTTCGAATAGATATAATTTTCCAAGAACTCATTTTAATTCAAATCCCAACTTTAATTCTAATTCTAATTTTTATTCACATCCTAATTTTAATCCAAATTCCAATTTCAATTCTGATTCAAATTTTTATCCAAATTCTAAATTTAAACCAAATCCAAATTTTAGTACCAAAATTGATTCTAATCTTAATTCTAATTACAATCCTGATTCTTATTTTAATTCTAGTTATAATTACAATCCTAATCCTAGTTTCCATTCTGATATTAAACCCGAAGTACTTAAATGTAATTATTGCAAGCTTTCGGGTCATATAATTAAAGATTGTAGGAAAAGAATTTTCAATGAGCAACAACGCTCTAAAGTTAATTTTATTGAAAAGATAGATAAGCCGAACACCAGCAAGGAAGAGATTTGCAAAGCAGGTGAACTAAGAACAGTTCAACTTTCTTGTATTTCAAATAAAAATGATTTAGTTTATGCTAATTTAAATTTCCTAGATACCGAGAAGGACCAGGTTAACATGTTGGTTGACACTGGTGCCGAAATTAGTATCATTAAAATTTCCAAGTTAAAAGATAGCATAGACATTAAAACTAGTATAGAAAATAAATTTAGCATCACTGGTGTGTCGGGTAAGGCTGTAGATACTTTAGGAAAAACAAATTTAAGAATTTTATTAGGTGATAAGATAGTTCGACACGATTTTAGTATAGTTAGAGATGACCTCTCTATTAATAGTGATGGCATTTTAGGTTTAGATTTTTTAAAAACATTTAATGGTAAAATCAATTTTCCAGAGTCCAAGTTAATTTTTGATACTGTATATTTTAAATTAAATTTCAATTCAGAAACAAAATTAAATTCAAATTCTAAATTCATAGCTAGGTTAGTAAGTAATATTAATTCTTTAGAAACATTAGAAAAGTCGAATATTAGTAAAGATGTATATGTTCCAAATTTTCAAATTTCCAGAAACTCTGAATCTTCTAATTTTGTTCCAAATTCCTACAAAAATATAATTTTAGGTAATTTTAATTTAGATAGCATAGGCAAAATTTTAGATAGTGTAAGAAAAAATAAGATATTTTTAAAACAAAATTTTAAATTTAAAGACAAGTTTAAGTCAATAAACATTGACACGCTTAGTGGTATTTTAACAAATATTTGTCCACGTTCCTTTCATACTTTCAAACAAATTTTAGAACCTAATTTTATTCCTTCGAAACTTAATCCTCAGTTGTTTTGTTCACTTCCAACCAAATTTAATAAGTTTCATGCTAATCAAAATTTATATTTAGTTAATCACAATTTTATATTTTACAATTTCAATTTGAAAACCTTCATTTTAGAAGATAATTTTAATAAATTCCTATCACCAATTTTAATGAATGAACTCCATAATAAACCTCCTGCAAACCTTTATCCCCACTATGGCTATGCAAAGGATTTTAGATTTTGTTTTCAACCCTATAGTCGAGCAGCTAGTCCAATTTTATTTCAAAAGAGTATTTTGTTAAAATGTCAGAAAATTATAGATATCAAACTCTCAAAGGATTCAGCTGTCAACTACACTTTGCTCTGTGGGAAGAGGTCAGTAAAAGTTTATGTCAACAGATTAAAATCTTTTCGTTTAATAATTTTATTTCTTTTATTATACTCCAGTTTTTTGAAAATTGTTCATAATTTTAATTTTAATGTTGCTAATTTCCATTCCGTTTCAGTAAAGAATTCAGATAACAAAGTTAATTTCTATAAATTTATTCAAAAATTTAAGATAAAATATTTAATTAAGCCACAGTTTCGTTATTTTTATTATATCAAAATTACTAGATTTAAGTTTTACATGTTCTAGACTTGACATTGTTTTTAGTTTCATCCATTTATATTTTATTTTACTAAATTGTTAAAATTGTGTTATATTATATTGTCACGAAACTGTCTTTTTCTCATTGTTATATTTACTATATTTAAGAATGATTGTTATTGTTTTAGATACTTGTTCCATTTATATTCTTAGTTTTTATTTTTGCTGAAATTATGTAATTTTTTATTAGATTATAGTTTTAATTAATGATGTCTAGATGAGGTAAAATAAAACTATAATCTCATTAAGGGGGAAGGTGTTATGCATAATTTCCCCGATGCAGCTTCGACTTAAATATATAAGATACACAGGTCCGATCTATGCCTATGCCCTATGGACCGAATCTACACGAGGAGCCCCGAATAGGACTCGACCGAGGTTTCCTTATCAAAAACACGATCTGTATAGCTCTCTTACACGTCAGATTTCAAGAAGCGAACAACAATCATACAAATATCATTTAATCATACTTTATAAATAAACTTTCTAAATCAAACCAGTGTTTCGAATAATTTCTTCTGTATTACAATTTAAGTTCTTTATTTCTTATTCACGCTTATGGCACAACACAGTAATTCTTTTTCTTTCTTCTTTAGTTTTAAATTTTGTAAAAATCGATAACAAAAAGCAGTTACGCGCACGAGTTTAATAAGGGAAGAGTATAAGAAAAAATGTTCGTTATTGTTAAATTTTGTACAAGTCAAACTTGTGATTCGACTTTCGACATCAGTTTCAGGAATTGAAATATTGTCAGTTGCACGTCGCTGTGTTTCAGTTAGATTTTGTAGCCAAGATGGGCCTGCCCACCACAAGGATGAATTCAATAAATCATGTGTATAGCACCCGCGTGATATGAGGTCCGCTGGATTGTCTTCCGATCGGACATGTAGCCAGTTATTTGCGTCGGTTTTTGTTTGAATATCAGAAACTCTATTGGCAACGAAGGTTTTCCATTTATAAGATGGAGATCTTATCCACGAAAGAGTGATAGTGGAATCGCTCCAATAGAATTCTTTGTCAAACGCGATATTTAATGCAAGTTTCGTTATTTGCGCAAGATTTGCTAGTAGTTGTGCCGCACAAAGCTCGAGACGGGGGAGTGTAATATTTTTTAATTGTGCTACTCGAGATCTTGCCGCTATTAGTTTGATTTTGATTTCAGAATATTTGTTGATAGACCGTACATATATACACGCGCCGTAAGCTTGCTCTGATGCGTCAGCAAAGCCATGTAATTCTGTGTTTATACGATTATTACAAAATATATGTCTTTCAATTTTCAAGTTTTTAATAGATTTTATTTCGAAACAAAACTGTTTCCATTTATTTTCTAGTTCCGAAGGAATGGGCTCGTCCCATGATAAGTTTAATCGCCATAGGCTTTGAATTATTAGTTTTGGTATGACGATAATTGGAGATAAAAAGCCCATAGGATCATACATTTGCGCTGTTGCCGATAAAATTGATCTTTTACTAACTATTTGATTTATTTTTATATTTTTGTAGTCAAATTCAAAACTGTCTGTTACCGAATTCCAAGATATACCTAAAGTTTTAATAGTTTGTTCACCGATGTTTAAAGTTGGATTATCTGCATTTAAAAGTTTTGAATAATTAGAATTAAATTTATATAGATTGAATTTAGCTTGTTGTAAAATATTACAAAGGTTATTTTTAATAGTGAATAATTCGGATATGCTATCAGTTCCAGTTAATAAATCGTCAACGTAGAAATCATTTCTGAGAATTTCGCATTCCTTTGTATAGTTAGTTATGTTTTCTCTGGCTAACTGCTCCAAACAGCGTATGGCTAAAAACGGCGCAGATGCTGTCCCGTATGTTACTGTATTTAATTGATAAATTTTTAATTTGCTGCTAGGATTGTCCCTCCAGAATATTCTTTGCATTTTTCTGTCGTTTTCGTGAACCAAAACTTGTCTGTACATTTTTTCTATATCAGCTGTAAGTACAAACGCATGTCTTCTGAATCTTAGTATAATAGAGAAAATATTGTTTTGAATTGTGGGTCCAACAAGTTGTAGTTCATTCAACGACAGGCCTGCATCGGTTTTGCAAGATGCATCGAACACTACACGCAATTTCGTTGTTAAACTGTCTGGTTTTATCACCCCGTGGTGAGGCAAATAGAAACACGTCGCGGGTTCGGAAGATTCGTTGACTTCGCTCATGTGCCCTAGTGTTATATAAGTATTCATGAAATTTTTGTATTCGTTAAATAGATTTTTGTTTGTTCGTAAACGGTTTTCAAGTGAAATAAAACGTTTAAACGCGATTTGCTTACTATTCCCTATTTTTTTTATATTGTCTGTAAACGGAATTTTAACTATAAATCTCCCGTCGTTTGCCCGCGTTGTATTGGCAACAAAATGTTGTTCGCACTGTTTTTCTGATTCGGTAAAATGTTGTATATCGCTGCACGCTTCCAGTTCCCAGAATTTTTGAACTTGATTTTCTAAATTAGCCGTATGATGACATATCGTAAAAGAACTGGAATTGTTGAGAGGTACGCTGCCAGCAATAACCCACCCGAACTGTGTATTTTGTAAAATAGGTCTATTTTTTCCTAGATGAATATATCCTTTACAAAATATATTCCAAAATATTTCCGAACCTATTAAAATATCGATTTTATTGCTTTTATTAAATGTGGGATCCGCTAATTTTACATAATTTGGGATATTTAAAATATTTTTATTGAATGACACCGTCGGCAAATTATTTGTTATATTATTTAAGATAAAGCAGGATAGATCTAATGAAAAGTTATTAATGCACGATTTTAAAGTAATTGTTGTTTTTGACTTAATTTCCGTTGAATTTTGATTTATTCCCCGGACTGACATATTTATTGATTGTTTATGTAAACCGAGCTCATTAGCAAACTTCTCCGTGATGAAATTGGATTGTGATCCCGAATCTAATAATACTCTACATGCTCTATATCTATTATTGCTATCTAATACGTTAATTACTGCGGTAGATAAGATGATTTGACTTGAATCATTTTCGGTATGGCACGAAACATTTTGTGGTGCATTATTAACAGCTGGTAATTGGCTTGAGTCTATATGCAGAAGACTATGATGATTTGAATTACAAAAGGCACAACGATTTAAAGAAGTACATTGATCACTGTTGTGATTGTAACGTAAGCAATTCGTGCATAGTTTTAATTGATTTACTTTGCTTACTCTATCTTCTGGAGATAGTGTCCGAAAACCTTGACATTTGAGCGGTGAATGAAATGGCTCTTTGCAAATTGGGCAAATATTTTTGTGATTAGTGGATGTTGCGTAAGACTTTGTATGTTTTGTGTAATTAGGTTTTATATCTTTAAATTTACTGGAGTTTCCGATTCTTGTTTCAGTCGGATTAATTGCTTCTAATATTGTGCAGCGTTGATTTAAAAAATTACTAAGTTCGGAAAATGTAACTAGTTCAGAGCCTTTATTCATTAACATCTCCCACTCTTTATGAGTTTTCTTATCAATTTTAGAAATTACAAGATAATTTAATAACGCGTCCCATTGATCGACGGGTTGTTGTAACATTTTTAAGCATCTTAAATGTTTATTAAACGCGTCTATTAGATTACGAAGGTCTTTACCTGATTCGTTATGCATTGGCGGGTGATCAAATAATTTTTCAATGTGATTGTTTACGATTATTTTCTTGTTTTCGAAACGCGTTTTCAGTAAATCCCATGCAATTATATAATTATCGGCAGTTGCCGGTAGGGATTCTATAAGGCTTGCCGCCTCTCCTTTTACGCATGATTTTAAATAATAAAATTTTTGAGAATTACCGATGTTACAATCATTATGAATTAAAGAAGAAAACGAATCATAAAATTGTAGCCAATTTAAGTAAGAGCCGTCAAACTGAGGTAAATTGATTTGAGGTAGTTTTATGTTGTTCGAATTATTTGTTATAGTAGTGTCATTAGAATTACTATTCGAACTAGTATCCGACTTACTTGATGCTGCCTGACTAAGTTTAAGTAAAGTTGATAAACAATCATTATGTTTTTCAAAAAATTCATCTAACTCTATTTCTATTAAATTATTAATTTGACTTTCGTCTTCTAGTAATGCTGTTATACTAATTACGGTATTTTCAAAGATTTCAAACAAAGGCTTCACATCATCGATAAGGCGTTTTATGTCTGCAATATTTAAGTCGCAAGCAGGTAGTTCCGACATTTGCCTGCACACTTTTTCGTATTTTGTTAAACGTGTTTTAGTAACTCGCTGTTTCATTTTGAGTTTATTTAATGATTCCATTTTGACACAGATTGAATTAAAACTCTAAATATTAAATTAAGGAAAGATTGATAGGAAGGAATGCTTGACTAACCTGATATACTCGCTGCTTGCTGTGCTCGCTCGTAGGTGTAGCGCCAAAGTTAGAACTTTCTGTCTTGTTTAGAACTTTCACTCTATTTAATTTTTGATTTAGATTTAAGATTTTAATTATTTTCTTCGCACTGGTGACGCATCCGGTTCGTTTTGGACCAATGTTTTTTTGTTGAAGTATAAGCTCAAGGACCAGATAGAATTAGTGGCTCTATCAACCGTTTTAAATGTAAATATTGATTGATAACAAATAGATTTACACTTATTTATTTATAGAATATAATTTACACTGTTTGTATAATAAAGTTTTAGTATTGATATAATATTGGAATATTTGAATGTGGATAGCTTGGCGACCGGGTTAAGACTATATTGTTAGTGCCGGCTTCAGGTATCTAGCAGGACCCTTTGTAGTTGAATCTTGAGATGCAAATTGCCTATGCGTCGTTGCAAATGTAATATTTTCTTAGAAAAATATGAGTGCAGCGTTGTCACGTCTAATTTGGCGTGAACAGTCGTCCATGGACGACATTTGTAGTGAAAGATTTAAAAAGCTATTGATAAACATTTAAGATATACATGTGAGAAACATATATGTTCTTTTTTCGTATTTTATAGAAGTCTCTTACAAAATCTTTAAGCCATATCACCACCGCCAATCAGACGAAATTATTAGATCATTTCTTACATTTTTTTTTTCAGATCAATCTGTAACTCCATCGTTCAATACTTCGACATAAAAGATTTAAGAAACATTTGCACAATACAGATCTTTCGATCGCTTTCCGCCGAAACTTACCGAATAATCTCTAACCGAGATAATAAAAACCAAAGACCTACGCTTATGGTACTAAACATCTACGTTCAAGAACTATGTTTGAAAACTATAGATCTACAATTAAAAACAATGAGTGCGCGTAAGGTTCACAAGCGATTGAAGTAAAACTTATTTGCTATCGTACGAGATGGCATTTAAGTAAAAATAAATACATCATATAACAATTCTGAATAATATTTATCAGGAATATGGCAACACTCGTGATCAAATATGTCATGATTGGTTTGTCATTGTAATTAGCATTTAGAAATGAACCTTCATTAGAGAAATGAAGTAATTGCTGATTAATAAATTCTTTAATATTTGTTCACACAGTGGATTATGTTAAACAACACCTAAAGAAATGTTGTTTTCACAATTTCACTCATAATTGTGTTTGAAGAACTTCATGTAATTAAAATTAACATACATTTATTGACGATATAATCTCATTCTTTGAACAGCTGTAATATCTTGTTTAAAAATATTTTCCATTTTAATAACTTCAAAGATTTATAGAAACTGCGAATAATATAGAAATAATTTCTAATCACGGCACAAATGTTTAATTTGTTTTATTATTTTCAAGGAATAGGGTAAAATATTTTTCTGATTCAGGCATTTTCATTAAATCAAGATTTGTACTTTGATGTAACTTTAAAATGTTTATTTATCTACGCCGATTTTCTTGTTGATATCGGTACGCATACAACGTTGATGCCGGTACGCATACAACGACAGATCTCTATTCACATACACGACGACTAATCATAATCGACCCCTATAGAAATGATTTCATCGAAAGCGAATGACGTATAGTTCTGGCGTAACGCATTTTCATAGTCGCGCCTAAAGAAGTTTTACTTCAAAACATAGATCTAGATATAAAAAACATTTAAATTTTTATATTTGCTAGAAATCTCTGTGATAGAAAATTTAGTAAACAGTCACAACTCTACTCACTATAGCCTTCGTAATTATTAGATCATTCTTTCCTCCAGATCAATCTGCAACTCGACATCAAAGATTTAAGAAACATTTGCACAATACAGATCTTTCGATCGCTTTCCGCCGAAACTTACCAAATAATCTCTAACCGAGATCTTCACGTTTGGGTGATCTCGATTGTTGATGACTTAACTGGAGTTTTTAAAACAGTTGTTTGATTTTTTTCGGTTTTTTCTTCTTCCTCAGTGTTATAGTTGACTTCTTTCCTGTCTGTCCGTCCGTCAGTCTGTGTCTATTATTCTAAGCAGATGGACTTGTGAGATTAAGATGTAAATTTTTGCCTCGACTACTTGCACGCTTCGTTAAGCAATGACTTAATAGCAGAATTGTATTTATTCCGTATTCGCTGGCTATTTATTAGGTTTTATCGTAAAGGATCTTTTTAATGTTGAATAATGGACGAATGGACGGAGGATGTTGCTAATTCGGTAAAAATAGACTTATTAATTTGTCTAAAATGTTGAATTACTGGCAAACTTGTACAAGATCTATTGAGACAACGGAGACGAAAATACATAGATGTTGTACTTTTGTTACGTAGTTATAGAATTTATTAAAACTCTCCTTCGATAATTCAGGTTGTTGGGTTATAATTTAACCCTTATTATATAATTTAACCATTATTAAACACTGATTTGTTTGTATATTATGTATTTGTTGCAGTTCTAATTACAATCACTGATTTGTTACTAAGTTAAAATGAAAGAAGATATATCTATTTTTATTGATTATTTACATGTTGTTAAGCGGACTTTACTTTTAGAAGTGAACAACTCTACTAGGGGTAGCAACCATTCCGTGTAAAGCTTAATGCCCTGAAGTTTTGTCACATTCATGGTCAATGTAATAAAACGAAAAGACGTCCGAACAGATGTAGTAGTTTATTCAAATATCATTAGTCCAGAGGACATATTTATGATGTAAATTTTTTATCTAATTTCCATTTTTAACTTCTCCGTATCTCTCAATAGTTTTTTATATATAGATTTATAGTTTCCTAAATGCAGAATTGTAATTCTCTAAATGTAATTTTTTTAGTTCCCTAAATTTATTTTAATCAGATTAAATGTAGATCCATAGTTGCTTCTATGTAGATTTGTAATTCTCTGAATGTCGATCTAAAGTTTCTTAAATGTAGATCTATAGTTTTTTAAATGCGTATTTATAGTTTCTTAAATTCAGATCAATAGCTAAATGTTGATCGATAGTTTTCTAAATGGAGATTTATAGTATTCTGAATATAAATCTGTAATTTCATGAATAAAATTCTATAGTTTCCTAACGCAATAGTTTCTTAAATGTAGATCCAGAATTTTTTAAATGCAGATCTATAATTTCTCAAATGCATATCAATAGTCCTTTAAATATATATCTATAGTTCCCTAAATGTAGATTTATAATACTAGTTTATAAATGCAGATCAGTAGTTCTTAAATGTAGATCTATAGTTGCCTAAATGATGATTAATGATTTAATAAATTTAGTTGAATATGTATAGTTTCCTAAATATTATCTATAATTTTTTGAATGAAATTTTATAGTTTCCTAAATGCAAGTCAATAGTTTCTTAAACGTAAATTTATAGTTTTTTTAAATGCAGATCTATAATTTTTCAAATGCATAACAATAGTCCTTAAAATATAGATCTATAGTTCCCTAAATGTAGATTTATAATACTAGTTTCTTAAATGCAGATCAATAGTTCTTAAATGTAGATTTATAGTTCCCTAAATGAAGATTAATGGTTTACTAAAATTAGCTTAAAAATATAGTTTCCTAAATATTATCTATAATTTTTTGAATAAAATTTCATAGCTTCTTAAAAGCAGATAGATAATTTCTTAGATCTATAGTTTTCTAAATGTAGATCAATAGTGTCTTAAATGCAGATCAATATAAATCTATAGTTTCCTAAAGGTTGATCTATAATTTTGTGATTGTAATTCCATAGTTTCTTAAATGTAGATCCATAGTTTCTTAAATATAAATCTATAGTTCAACAGTTTTTGAACTTAGATCTGTAACTATTTTTAACGTGAATCTGAAAAGCATTCAACATAGACCTGAAGTTTTTTGAACGAGGATCTTTAATTTCATGATCGTAAATCTTTAGTTTCGTGGACATAGATCTTTAATTTCATGAAAGTGGATCTTCAGTTGGATGTTTAGTTTCATGAACGTAGATTTTTAGTTTTTGTGAACCTGGTTTCTGTAGTTTTTTGAACGAGGATCTTATATTTTTAGGAGCGTGGTCCTTTTTCAGTTTCATATACGTAGATCCTCAATTTTATAAACATAGATTTTTAGTTTTTACGAACGTGAAATTTCAATCTCATGAACGAGGAGCTTTAGTTTCATGGACAATGATTTTAATGTTTTGTAAATACAGAATGTATTTTTATCAGAAAAAAAGGATGTTATTAATTCGGAATTGAGAATGAAATCTCCTACATTCACAATTGATCTCTTTACTCTACCTCTACCTATATATGGTGCTCTATCTTTACTTTTACTCTACCTCTACCTATATATGCTGCTCTACCTTTACCTTTACTCTACCTCTACATATATATGGTACTTTATCTTTACTTTTACTCTACCTCTACTTATATATGGTGCTCTACCTTTACCTTTACTCTACCTATATATGGTGCTCTACCTTTACCTTTACTCTACCTATATATGGTGCTCTACCTTTACCTTTACTCTACCTATATATGGTGCTCTACCTTTACCTTTACTCTACCTATATATGGTGCTCTACCTTTACCTTTACTCTACCTATATAAATGGTGCTCTACCTTTACCTTTAATCTACCTATATATAGTGCTCTACCTTTACCTTTAATCTACCTATATATAGTGCTCTACCTTTACCTTTAATCTACCTATATATAGTGCTCTACCTTTACCTTTACTCTACCTATATATATGGTAGTTTAGCTGGTTATATTTTCTTCAATATTACATTTTTATAAATTAAGTTATTTGCTTTTTCATATATATTGTTGTTATTACCATTATTATTATTATTAATGTATTTTTCTGTCTATTTCAGGTGAGTTTATCGTCCTCCATATGGAAAACCATATTTTACCCTGGATCTTTTCTATTTATCTTGTAAGACCACGTGAGTAATGTTTTGAGTTTAGTATTGACTAATCTAAGAAAAAGTCTTTAAATAATAAAAAAATAAAAATGAGACTAATAAGATAGTAGGATAGAGAATGCTTAGAGGCGATGCAAACGCGAGCTTTTTCTTATTTATATTCAAACTTTTCTTATAGATTAATTTGTGATCCAATGGCACAAATTTTAGTAATTTGTTAATTAGTGACTTTGCTAATGAAAGTAGTGTGAAATGATAAGAAAACAAATAGTATTTTGGACGTGAAAATAACTAAATCAAATCAAATTTTACATTTTTATTGACTTTGGGAGTCATGGTACTGATACTGACCTACTCTTGTTTCTGTATGCATAGGCTTCCAGTTCTATTTATCATAATTTTAGCAAATTATGCTAGACACGTAGATAAATTTATAGATAATACATAATTAATTTATCAAAATTTTTTACTAAAAATATTGTCATTTGCTTTTCCAACTTCTCAATATAATTCCTGCTCTTCACGAGGATTTGTTTGAATAATCCTCAACTAAACCCTCGGTGCTAGAGTTAAATTCCAAAGTCTTAAGTCGGTTTAGTGTGTCTGGGCTACCTGTGGTATGCATACACCTGTGTATATGTATTACTTATATATACATATTTTAATAACCGTGTTATATCACTAACGGTAAAATCTGAATCGGAATATTATTTGCATATCATTGGGATTTTGGCGTACATCGCGTGTATCACTTTTAAATTTCGCGAATTCGGTGTATATATATATACATATATATATATATATATATATATATATATATATATATATATAAAACTTTTTATAACTAAAATATACATGATTATATCTTAGTGACATGTATTTTTCTTGTATCATAATTCCTAACATACCTAAATCAAAAGGACGCAATTTTCCTTGAATTGAATAAAATTGGTCATCCAGCATACTACTACTGAGTCATGAGTGCATCGGATAACATGGACGACCTAGTCCATATTTTAGTGATAAAATATGAAATATATTACATTAATGATGAACCGAATCTCGAAATGTTTGTAAAGTTTAAAATATTTAATAAATTGTGCAAAAAATAGAGTGCTGTGTGTTTATATTTAATAGTTATATAAGTATAAATATAAAATTAGACATTTATTGCCTTATGCTTTGACATATAATATTTGTCATCTGATAAATTTGGTATCATACAGTAGTGACATCAATTTTTACTTGAAAATATAGATCAATAATATTTAGCATCTTCCAATTGAAAATAGCTCATTTCGGGCACTGCCTTGTGATATGGCAATGGGAAATCTGACACTATTTTTCTTTGAATCGAGTTGGAGTTTAACTCAGCTCATACACCTGCCTTGGAGCAGCATTACCCATTATTTATTTTTTAATTCAATATTTAAATCGTAATTTTTCGAAAATTATGGTCGAGGTCTCGTTGTTACAAAGTATGAAACATTCGCTCTTAAACTAAAATGCAATTGTGTAATTAGGATTCAAAAAAATTTTGAAAAGAACTTAAATTAAATATTATTATGGGTTCATACAGCCGTAAAATAGACCAACGTTATGGCAAGGCTATGTTGCATTCGAGTTTTCATACAAAATGTTACTAAATACTGTCAAAATTCCATGTGGTTGCTGTGCAGTCAGGCGTTTTAGATAGAAAACCTATTCCAGAAAACGCACAATCTTATCATAACTGCATTTTTGTGATGTGACATGGTAACATATGAGTGTGGTTGCATTTTATTTGTAAAACGCCTGATCGCACAGCAAATACATGGCAGTTTGACTGTATTTAGTTACCATTACCATTTTGTGTAAAAACTGCTACGTAACATAGCCTTGTTATAACATTGGTCTATTTTAAGGCAGAATCGGCTCTTTAGTAATTATTTTATAAGATTTAGTTTTTGCAAACAAAAAGCCTATTTCCACATCCATGAAACATCAACCCAGTTGTGAGTTTGTCTGGCGCCAATTCCAATACACATCGAGTGCATTACAAAATGCTAAATAAAAACGTGACCACGATTTGCAAAATTATGCCGATCGTTTGCCAATTCTTATGAGAAAGACGAATATGCACACATATAAATATGTTATACTGTGAGAAATGCATTCTGCTATCAGATATTATAATATAAACTAACTAGTGGTGCATGGCAACGTGCCTTAAGGCAAATCGCAGGAACTTCTCGTACCGTAAATAAACATCCGAGAAATGAAAATAATCAATAATTGTTTTGAATAATTTCAAATAGATTTTTTATTATAAATACGTACATACTATAAACGTTTATTAAATTGGGCGACAAGCATATTCTGCACACAAATTATGTGTATGTTTGCAAGGAATTTGTTCATTAATTTTTTTTAATTTGATTTTTTTGATAGTTTTCAATTGTTTTCGAAATTTGGATTTTTTTTTGAAAGTTCGAAATTTTTTGGAAGTTTTGGAAAAAATCGATTTTTTTAATTTTTTGAGTATTTGGAAATTTTTGAAAATATTCTTTTTTTTTAAATTTCGAAATAATTCCAAATTTTTGTAAGCAGTCGATTTTTATTCAATCTTGATATTTTTTGAATTATTACAAAATTTAGTTTTTTTTTTGAAAATGAAAAATTTCAAAAATTTGAATTTTTTGAAACATTAAATTTTTTTTTAAAAATCTTGAATTATTTTTCGCAAATTTTCAAAATTACGATTTTTTTTATAAATGCAGTTTTTGCACACCGTCTAACAAGCATTAGGTTTTTTGAATTAATCTAATCGCATGATCCGTTCTCTCAAAAATTGCATGACCATTTTTACACCCTTTGCGCTCCATACCTCTAAAACGGCAAAATTGCCTTTTTAAAAATTTACACAAAATGTGTACTCGTACACAATATTAAAATCTCTGTAAAATATCTGATAATTTGATGTACATATGTCCAATAGACATTTTTGACCGCCAAATGGCATTTTTTTAACTTATTTTTATTGAGAGTCCATAACCGCTGGACCTGCCTTTCCAAAAATTTTATCAGTAGTTCATCTTGTCAAAACAAGTAAAATGTTTTTTGAATTATTAAAATCGGACGCTGCGTTCTCTCAGAAACTGAGTTACCGTTTGTGGCACTTTTTGCCCCGTATCTTCAAAACGACTAGACCTGCTTATGCTAAAAACTAATCAGCACGTCTTCTTTATTAATAGAAATGGATTGTTTTTTGAATTAGACGATAATCATCTCTCTGTCTCTCTCTCTCTCTCTCTCTCTCTCTCTCTCTCTCACACACACACACACACACAACATACATTCATTTATGTTAAGGTATGCCAAAAAGTTTAGAAACGTCTGAAACGTAAAGAAACATAAAAATTTTCGATTTCGATTTTTCTGCGGTTACTATAACTTACCCTAAAAGTTAACTAAAAATATTTTTTATGTCAAAAAACATTTGCCGGGCCAGCTAGTATATACATGTATGCACAACTAAATATTTTTGGGTTTCCATTCAATAATGAAAAAACAATTAAGAAGAATGTCTTACTCAGATACGATTCTCGATTGACGCGCGTCAATTTGAATTTACCGCGTCTGATTAGGGATTATTTACTAGAAATTAAAATCCGCTCATTGGCGTGGTAATAAATTTGACGTGAAGTTAGAAACAGTTCAACATGATATTTTAATAATCATATTTTTTGCATAGGTATGCTTATGACTAGTTAATTTATCAATATGCAATTACAAAAACTATATAAAGTACATATAAATAAATCTTTGATTGAAATTTTGTCAAATTAATAAATTATGTTGGTAAATCAAGTTGGCTCCTTGTGCGAACTTCACATCGCACACACAATTTCTTTTGATACGTTGTGAGTGCATTGTTAGAGTAGAAATTAAATATTTATTTAATTTCGTGGAAATAATATAATATAAATTTTAAAAAATTGCATTAATTACACGGCAAAGCTATGGATCCAAAACAAGTCACATCGTATGAAATTAAAACCAAAGTCACTGATGAGTATTTGATGAACTTTGCCGAAGCAATAATACAAAACTTACTGATACAATGGAATGAACCAAGATCAATACAAAAATTAATTTGGCTGGCAAATCAATTCAAGTTACGTGGACCAGTCTTAGAACAAACGTTTAAAACTTGTTTAGATCGCATCTATTTCTTGATACGATATGCCTTACTGATTGGAAAAAACAGCAACGATATTCATGTGCTCCTGCAAATATTAATTAATTTAAGAGTAAGTCGGTGGAATTTATCAGTTTTAGACAAAATTTATTATCGGGCTGAAGTTGCAAAATTTCAAGATGAGTTACCTGTGAAGCCAACATTTCTTTGAACCAGGACCATTAAAGATTAAGCATTACGAGCTGCACCAGAATTTTGCATGGACAAAATGAAGACAAAGGGAAAACTTCGTCTAAATCGTTTTGATGTATGAATATAGAAATTTTGTTGTAAAAAAATAATTGTATTTAATAGATAATAATTAATGTTAATTTGCTTACTCCAAGATTAAATGAATACTTTTAATAAAAAAAATATTACATAAAATTTTGTGTTGCTTATTTCTTACTTGCTATAGTAAAATAATGATTCTTAATTTCTTAAAACCTTCAAACTACTGTTAGTATATATTAGTGTTTCAAGTTTATCATTCATATTGAGTTGGATTTCAGGTACATACTTTAATTTTGCCATACTCAACGATTCAATAAAATATATTTTGTAGTTTAAATGCGCATAGAATTAATATTTTTTGTTTTTTTTTTGTTTTTTTATTTTCAGGATAAATTTTCACAAATAATTGTTTTCAATACATTTTGATTTATTAAAATCGTGTGCCAACGGGCTAAACCATAAGCCTAAACAGAAATTTTGAATTTTTTTCAATATTTTGAATTTTTTTTTTAAATGCGGAAAAAATCTTTTTTTTTTAATTTTTTGAGAATTTGGAAATTTTTATAAATATTTGACTTTTTTAAGATTTTCGAAATATTCTCAAATTTTTGTAAGAAATCGATTTTTTTTAAATTTTCGTTATTTTTTGAAATTGTTCAAAATTAAGATTTTTTTTTTGAGAAGGATGAATAATTTCTAATTTCTAATGAACATTTTTGACAGCCAAATGGCGTTTTTAACATTTTTTTATTGAGAGTCCATAACCGCTGGACCTGCCATTACAAAAATTTCAACAGTTCTTTGTTTACTCAATATAAAAAAAATGTTTTTTGAATTATTCAAATCGGACGCTCCGCTCTCTCAAAAACTGATCCACCATTTTTGGTTCTTTTTGCCCCGTATCTTTGCAACGGCTAGACCTGCTTCTGCTAAAAACTTATCAGTGTGTCTCCTTATCAATACGAATCGAATGTTTTTTTAATTATTCAAATCAGTTGATCCGTGTTCCCGAAATCGTCGACGAAAATTAACACACATATAGATAAATTTTTTCTAAGGTTGGCCAAAATGTTCAGAAATCTTTGAAACGTAAAGATATATAAAAATTTTCATTTTCGATTTTTTTGCGATTACTATAACTTACCATACGGGAAGTTAATAAATATATATATAAATAAATATGTAATGGTGGTGGTATAAATGAAAGGGGCACTTAACACAAATAGGGTTTACCCACAGCAAAGCATGGCACATATAAATGTTCATGGGTAATATTAATAGTCATAAGATATATAATACGAATATTTATTTACGTTTCGAGACTTGGTTTGACTCATCACGAAAGAAATAAATAATATATAATATAGTTATAAAATTTAAGAAACGGTTTTGAGATCATACCATTTTGAAATGTTTGAATACAATCAATCAATTTATTCAATCAAATCAATTGAATGATTGAATCGAATTAATTTATATATATATATATATATATATATATATATATATATATATATATATATATATATATATGTATAATTCTTCTGTAATGGTGTATGCAAGGAAATTCCTCCTAAACGATAATTTGGATTTCGATAAATCTTTCTGAAGTTTATTAAGGGAATTTGTTAGGATTTTTTTTGAATTCAAGAAATATAGTAAGATTGCATTGATTTCTACTTATTAAAAAAATTATTTAGAATTTTGTTTCAATATAATATATAAATACAATTATTGTATTCAGGTCTAAATATATCAAAGTTAGTTTGTTTTCTATCGCCAAGAATGATGAACTAATATTTCCTTGAAAAGGTTTTTGACTTCAAATTTTTTAAGAAATGCGTCGTAACAACACGTACTTGTAAGTGTTTTATTTATTTTTTAAAACAATTGCCTTAAATTACATTAGGCTGAAACAATAAAGGAAGCAAATGCTTTTAATCCAATTGACGTGATATCATACCAACGAAAACAGTCTAATAAACTTGAATAAATAGTCAGAATTTTTTATATTGTCATGAACGTTATCAGTGTTATCAGCAGGATTACCAGCTGCCAAAATATTTTATATATATATATATATATATATATATATATATATATATATATATATATATACAGGGATATTTAAATTGTGCTAGTGTTCCGCATGCGTTTAATACATTTTTAAGAGATCAGATGTATCCAATTTTTGGGAAGATTACATAGGTACTGTTTTTTATTCTGGATGAAGATTTTTGTTGCCGTCAGAAAACACTAGTTTTACCCTTTTATTTTTTTCTTTTTATTTCAAGTCATTCTGAATCGTTTGACACCAAAGTTGAGAAATGTTTATGTATGTATATACTTGTATGTGTATGAGCTGAAACTTGTATGTGTTTGACCTTTCGGTCGACGTTTTTTCGGAAAAAATGGCTGCACTGATTTCAGAAATTAAGAATCCATTCTCAAAAGGACTATCTTGTTCGGTCGAGCAAAACTGGCAGAAATGTGCTAAATTATTTGTCCAAAATCCTAACATATTTTGAGAATTTCATAACCGTCCACCGATATCAGTTAGGGAACACGATGATTACTTTTTGACCAAAACTGGTTGTCTAGTATCTTAGTAATTTTTTTTTCTGGCAATTCTGATAGTCCAATAAATGGACATATAATGGACACCAGAACAAAATTTGGATATCCAATTTTGTTTTTGGGTATTCTCATAAATTAAGATGCCTTTTACTTTTGCAGGAATTAAAAAGCAAAATATAACAAACATTTTCGACATCTTTCAACCAAACGAGAACTGACCAAAAAACTCTTCTTCACTTATGGACATCTAAACTGCCTACTATCTATTACCAAAATGGTATTTTAAATTTGGACTACATCAGCAAATCTAAAAATATAATTAAAACCATCTAAGCTGAAAACCGCACTTACTTAGTTGCCAACCGAATAATATATTATCGACTTGCAGAAGGTGATTTCATTATAAAATTATTAAATGATAAATTTTAGGATAATGGTCTTTGATCTTAGGACTTGCCTTCCTGTATTTTAGAATTTTTTTTTCTATTTTAATGTGAAGAATGTGGATCCTTATTTTCCCACATTTGGTCTTCATTGTCTTTTATTTTTTTAAAAGATATGAGTACTGGTCATGTGGTATTGATGAGAGAGTACCTGTATTTTTATCGAAATAACATTAAAGTGTACGTATGTGATAATATTTGGTGTTCCGTGTAAAAAAATTGTGATCTAATTTTTTCAATTCAATCAATATAAGGTGAGGTAATATAATATAAATAATGATTTATTTAACAAAATATTAAAAATAAATAAATAACATGACTAAAGTGATGAAAATACGTTTTCTCTTGATGAGATTGACGTTAAATGGCAGTCATGGAAATTGGAGATAATTTGTAAAAGAAATGTCTAAATAATTTTATTTGTTTATTATAAGTTGAGTTGCAGTTGATTTCTTTGTACTTTTTTATATTTATACGTAAGCATAAATGTATATATTTTTAACATACATACATTTTTTTGACCATGAAAATATTTTTTTTGCAAATATGTATTTTACGTTTTGGTAAGGTATAAAGTTCATCTCGTTCAACATGATTTCCAAATTATTATTTGTATCCATAACTATAAATTATTGTCTGAACACGTTAATTGCCACGATAATATCAGAAAAATTTCCATCTGGGTCATGGTCAATTTACTAGATAATTTAGTTAAAAAAAAGCATCAAGGAAAAGATATCACAGAATTTTTCTTTTGCCAAAATTTCTAGAAAAACACTGTTTTTTTATGTCACTCATATATGACTGACATGGTCCTATAGTAAAACTTTTTCTACTTCGACATAGCGATCAATGTGTTAAATATGTTTCATAATTTATTGAAAATATTGTTTTTGAATGAGTCATATTTTTTTCAAATTGTTTATGTTACATACAATATATTATCCAGTATAATGTTAAAAAATATAAGTTTATATTTCGATGAGAATAGAAAAGTTATGCATCCTAAGATGAAAATAGAAAAGTTCCTGAAGAAGGAAACAAATTTGATCTTCCGAACGTCATATACATAAGTTCAATTAAAAACAAAAACAACAACAAAATATTGAGAGATTTTTTATTAAAAAAACATTTTTTTTGTAATAAAATATTAATATCTAAATATATTTTTTGAAGATTTTATTTCTCTCGACTGCAAAGCCTTCCTTTTTTTTCAAAAAAATTAATTTTTATCTTAATCTTTATCGACATTTTGGGTATCGGTATTCATCTTCAGAAAGAAACTATATCAGAACAAAATATTTTTTACATATTTTTTATTTATTTATAATTGTTTCAAATGTTGAAAAAAATTAGTTTTATCTTCGAAAGATTCTGATTGTAAAAAAATACCTATTAAAATTTAAAATATAGATTTACTTTTTATATAGTGGTAATAATTTTGCAAAGACAACCTGTTTTTTTTTTTTTTAATTTAAACATAATTTTGTGCAAAAGTGGTGCAAAATTTGCTAATATTTGTTGGGCCATATCTAAAGGTTTATTTTAATCTCTTTTTTATATAATTTGAATATATTAGTTTGTTGAATATATTAGCTTTATATATTAGTTCAAGCTTTTTTAGTTTAAATAAACTTCCCGTAGAGAAAGTTGTAAAAATCAAAAACGAAAATTTTTGCATATCTTTACATTTTAGAGGTTTCTGAACACTTTGCCATACCTTAGAAAAAATGTGTGTGTGTGTGTATTTGTGTATTTACTATGTATGTATGTATGGATACAATTTTTTGTCAACGTTTTCGGGAGCACCGCTCAACCGATTTGAATTATTCAAAAAGCATTCGATTCCTATTAATATGGAGACTTGCTCATTAGTTTTTGGCAAAAGTTGGTCCAGGTTTTGTAGAATCGGAGCAAAGAGTGCAGAAAGTGTAAGTGGATTCTGTATACCGCCACGTAGTTATGGAATTTATTAAAAACCCCTATGCCAGGGATAGCAAACATTCTGTGTAAAAGCTCAATGCCAAGAAGATTGTCACCTTCATGGCCAATATAATAAAACGAAAATACGTCCGAACAGATTCATTAAACCTTCTACTTGTATTGACTTTTTACAAAGGCCGGTTCATCGGTTTCGGAGACCCAAAAACAGGTTAAAAGAATACTAATTTGGCTGTCAAAAATCAGATATTTTGTAATTTGAATCAACTAATATTAATGGGTACCAAAAACTTTCAAGAAATATCAAAGTTATCAAAATTTTCAAAAAAAAAGTCCAAAATTTAGTTTTCAAAAAAATTCTTATAATAGGTTTTCAAAAAATATCAATATTATTATAATAGGATTTTTTTTTTAATATTGCTTTGAGTGTGGTACTATACACCACTAGTTTCATTTATTATTTATTTATTATATATATATATATATATATATATATTTTAAATGGCAAAGATTATGAAAAATCCAAAAATTATACAGGAATTTTGTTTCGTTTTGTCGTTCACTAATTCTTATTATTATAAATAATCACTTTAAAGAATTATACAGACTTGTTTTTAATTCAGAAGTTTTTGTTATTGTTATATATCGGAATAACATCTTTGTTATAAAATGCAGATTAAAGAAACAGAATGTTCGATTTATCAATTAATAATATTTTTAAAGATACCTTATTAATACTACACCCAGGCCTCGCTATACGGCCGCTCTTTATACGGCCTTTCGCTATAACGGCCCTCTTTAATTAAGGAACGTTTTCGATATACGGCCTAAAATGTTTCGCTATAACGGCTTTTTTAAATTCCCGTAGCGCAAGTTATAGTAATCGCAAAAAAATCGAAAATGAAAATTTTTATATATCTTTACGTTTCAAAAGTTCAAACGTTTTGGAAAAACTATAATATCAAGGATGCTGTTGAGAACATTAGTGAATCCTGGAAGGAATTGAAATCGACAACAATGAATCATGTTTGGAAAAGAAATATGGCCAGAATGTATAAAAACTACCGATGCAGAAGTTAATTTCCTTCCTGAAGTTAGACAAAACATTTTGGATTTAGCACATGATCTCGGTTTTGAAGATTTAAACGAATCTGATGTGCTGGATCTACTTGCAGCTAATCAGTTGCAAGCAGAGCCGGCAATTGATGAAGATACAGAACGTGTTGTATCCAAACAGCTAACATCAAAAATCATGTCGAGCGCTTTTTCATATTTTGAACAAGGAATAACATCTTCCTTGAAAACGATCCTGACGTCGAACGTAGCGCTAATGTCTCTCGAGGAATTAACTCAGCCATTAGCTGTTATAAATCACAAATCAATCACATCATCTAAATTTTTCAAACCACCAGCGCAAAATGATGGTGACAGTGGTCTGTATTTAAAAATTATGGAATGTTTTTGAAGATTTTTATTTTATGTAAAATTTATGTTCTTGTTAAATATGTTTATAATTTAAACAAATAAAAAAATAAAATGCATTTTGAATGATAAACCATATTATATATTTATTAAATTTGGAACCGATCCCATTGAATTTGTATGAATACGTATTAGAATAATTGATTCGTTATACGGCTTTTCGCTTTACGGCCAAGTTTTGCGGAACGTATCTAGGCCGTAAAGCGAGGCCCCAGTGTATTCAGATGTTTTTTTTTTGGCTTGTTGCCATCACTATCATTTTGATAAATTCGAAGAGATATCTTTGTCAAAATGAGTATGATATTGATAGACTCTTAAATTAACTTTTATCATAAAGTAAATAGAATTAGGCATTTTGTGCGTTGATGGTTTTGTAAACGTCTAAAATTAATCCACATTTGAATTTTACTGTTCAATGGCGAATAAAATAAATACTTAAAAAAAAATCAAATACTTTAAAATTTTAAGTCACTTTTTGAAGATCAAATTATCATGGAACGTTAATTAATAACAAAATATTTTTTAAATATTTCCATTACCATATGTTTATTACATTTGTTTACTTCAGCATAATTTTACACATTGTTGATAATTCCATCCATGTAACAATTGTTCTATATTTTTTAAATTTATTATTTGTTTATATATTGTTAATTGTTAATGAACACCTATATGGATACAAAATGTATGTTTTTGGGTCACTTGTATTTTTATATCGAAAATTTCGTTATCATTTTATTTGGATTAGTTTTTTATCAGTATGTAGTTTGGAGTAGTGATTTTATTTCAGTTTTATTTTTAATTTATGGGTTATTAATTGTAATTTTTTTCGGTGTTTTTTTGTTGACATAAATTCGTATAAACCGATAAGAATTATTTTCTAGTGATTTATGAAATTTCTGTGATTTTCCAAGACAGTGAAAAATTATATGTTGAATCGTGAGTATGATTTTTGGTAAAGATTGAATTTTCCAGGGCCTAAAAGACTAGCGGACTGATTCATAGTTTTCTTAGTTTAGTTTCCAAAGATTTCATTTAATACATTTGCTCTTAATATAATTTTTATATATCTAAATTAAATAATATTTTTTTTTGTATTTTTGTGTATTCTATTACAATTTATGTGCCTTGTGGAAGAAAATATATGTAGTACAGGTCTTTGATTTGTGAGAATTTGTGAAATTATGTTAAAAATTAAAGTAAAATATTTTTTTATGGATATACATACATTTTCAGTGCGAGTATCTAATGATTTTCATGTTCATATATTTATTTATTCTTTATTTGAAAAATTCTGTACCAATTAAATTGTATTATCATAAAAGTTTTAACATATATTTCTTGCGTCACATATTTAACATTTAAAATATCAATTTTTATCGGCATGTTGAAGATTACGAAATTGTGATATGATATGATAAATTTACAAATTTTCATCAATATAATTATTTTTGTTATTTAAATAAATATTTAAAAAATGTAACTATTTATTATTTACTAGGTATCATCAAATGCAGTTTTATCAATAGAACAACGATACATAATAGGTTCATATTACATAAAATATTAAAATAATACTCTTGAAATTATTGGGTTTTTGTTGGTCTTAAATATTGTGTTGTGTTAGTTTTGTCTTCTCGAAAAATATACTTATTATTTTATATACATACGAGTATATATCAAATAATGTATATTTTTGTTTATTATTATATCTATGCTAACTAAATTTCCATCTAGTACACTTATTTCTTATACAATTCCATTAATTTTTTCACTTAATTTATTTTTTTCGGCTTGATTGTATTAATGTTGCCATTTGGCCAATGCCGCGATGTCAGTCATCTTGGCCACTGTGCCAGCCATCTTGGCCACTATGTCAGCCATCTTGGCCACTATGGCAGCCATATTGGTCACTTCGGCATCCATCTTGACTACTATGGCACTCATCATGGCCCCTTTACCAAACATAGGAACGATTTAAGCAAACATAATTAACGTTTAATTTTGGTGGAATGTTGTAGTGAAATATTTTAGCAAACTGTCAAAAAATAACCAATAATAAGTTTATCAACGGTATAGTAAGATTATCAAAGGAATTTAAGTATCAAAGTTTTGGCCATCGTGGTAGCTATGTTGGCCGCAATGGCAATCGTTTGGTTATTATGGCAATCATTTTGGATAAAATATTTATTTCCATCCATTTTAATCGCCATGACATTATAGTAGCCATTTTGGCCGCAATGGCAACCGTTTTGGTCATTATGGCAACCATTTTGGTCATTATGGCATCCATTTTAGTCATTATGGCAGACATTTTGGCCTTTATTGCATTCATTTTGGCCATTATGGCACTAGTATTTTGGTCTTTTTGTACATCAAGGTAACAATTTAAGCAAACAGAATATAATGTCATATATAAGATTTAGATTTTAACTTTTTAGAATTGGCTGCAAATATAACATTCAAGAACGTCATGGCAAAAAAAAATTATTCACAGGTATACAAAGGTCATCAACGATATTTCCAATAAATACATTTATAGGGCCAGTGACTAAATTTGTCGTAGGCATAAACTTCCCCATCATAAATTCAAAAGCAATATTCATTATATTTTGATCCCCATGATTGCCATTTTGGCCACTACCGCACCCATCTAAGTAGCTCTCACTGTTATTTTTATAAATTATAGAAATAACAGTGGCAATACATCATTCCAACCAAACCCGGTGTTTTACCTTTTGCATAAAATCAAAATTCTCAAAGTACTTTCTCTAATGAAGAATCATCTTGTGGTACGTTGGCGTTGACTCGTATTATGAATCTTAGAACTTTTATATAATAAACGTGACTGCAAAAACGACCTTTCGTTTCTCCCATCTCTCGGACACATTTAAATACACACACATAATAATATTCACATTCATAGACACGCGAACATTATCAAAATATTATTATAATATCATAAATTCGAAATGCCATCGTGCGATTACAACGACCACTTTTTGTATAGAGATACATGATTGCAGGTTTTGAGAGAAAACGAAATAAAAACTTTGGTAATAATGGAAATATTTTAGTTGGTGAGGGTTTGTGATTTTTTGGATCATGGATATTAGATTTAAGAGCCTGGACTAGCACCAACTAGTTCCGGGTTCAATTCAAACTTCGGCCAGCTCTATATTAAGCAGTGTGACATCGAATTTTCACCTGAGTTCATATACCTCGAATTTAATCTTAAGTGAAAATCTTCAGAAACCAAAACTTCTATCACCCTTAACGAAATCAATCATCATTACCACATCAACATCTTGAAATATTTTAATCACCATAAACAATATTACATATATAATTTCTCCTACTGACCAGTTTTATATAATTTCTGCTAACTGTATATCTATGATATAACTCTGCAATATTTTGATCGATAAAACATATCACATAAATAATAAATACTAGATCTAGTAGTGAGCATACATATAATCTTGTTATCGTCCACTATTAAAAATGAGTTATCAGGATTTAAGATTAATATGAACTAGATTCAATAACCTGTACTGGAAAATAATAGAGGGGGCGCTAGTGGAAAGTTTGTGAGAAAAAAGAGGACTATTACAATCTTTGTTTTGTATGACGACCGTTGGGTTGCCTTCTAATAGCGTTCAGAAGTAAATGGAACTAGGAGTGTATGGCATCGTGCCTTAAGGCAAATTGCTGGATTTTCCCGTACCGTACCGTAACGAAATGTTCCAGGAATATTAAATATTTTCAAAGAGATTATTATAAATACTGCAATATTGTCTAATATTTATAAGAATTATATAAATTGAATTGCAAAGTTAAAATTATTTATTTAAAGTATATAAGTGAAGCAGAAAGTTTTTTGAATCATTCAAATCGGATGCTTAGTTCCCTCAAAAGCTGGAATTTTTTTGCACTTTAAGCTCCGTATCTTCGAAATGGCTGGACCTGCCTTTTCCAAACACTTCTCCCAATCATTACAAATTGTTTTTTTGGATAATTCAACTCAGATACTCCGTTCTCTCAAAACCTCAATTTCTATTTTCTACACTCTTTGCTCCGTATCTCCGAAACATCTAGACCTACTTTCGCCAAAAACTAATCATCAAATCTCCCTATCAAAAGGAATTGAATGATTTTTGAACCATTCAAATCGGTTTATCCATTTGCCCGAATACGTGGACGAAAAATTGCGGACACACAAAACACATACACACACCCATTTTTGTGTGTATGTGTGTGTGCGGATACAATCTTTCGTCGACGATTTCGAGAACACGGATTCACCGATTAAAATAATTCAAAATACATTCGTAAAAGAAACAAGAAAAGATTCGTATTGACGGGAAAACGTGCTGATTAGTTTTTGGCAAAGGCAGGTCTGACCGTTTTGAAGATACGGGGCAAAAAGAGCCATAAATGGTAATTCAATTTTTGAGAGAACGGAGCGTCCGATTAGAATGATTCAAAAAACTATTTATTAGTATTGACGAAAAAAGAACCGATGGAATTTTTGGGAAGGCAGGTCCAGCTCTTTAGGAGCATCAATAAAAAAAAGTGAAAAAAATACCATTTGGAAGTTAAAAATGATCATTAGACATATGCACATCAAATCGTCAGATATTTTATGGATATTTTATAAAAATTTTAATAGTACAAATTTTGTTTCAAATTCTTTGGATTCTGTTGCAAGATTTGTAGTTTTTTGAGTTCACTTATATAGTTTAAACAAATTTCCTCTTTTTTAAAAAATTACTTTTTTTCAAAAATTTTAAAAATTTCAAAAAAGTCCAATTTTATCAAAAATTTCAAAATTCTAAAAAATCATTTTTTTTCAGAGTTTTCAAACATTTTTAAAACTTTCAAAAGTTTTAAATTACGGTACGGTGAGTTCTAGCAATTTGCATTAAGGCACGATGCCATGTACCACTATTTTGTCAATCTAAGATTCAGCAAAATATTCTTCAAGAAATGATTGACTGTTATTAGTTTCATCTTCCTATTTTGTTCCAATAATTAACACCAATTATTTATTTAAAAAACTTCACTTTTATTTATAAACCGTTCTAAACTATATTTAATTGCGCTAAACAAAACCGCGTAATGAATCACGAATTACAAAAACTTGTCGTTAAAAGTGGTTAAATTATTAACAAATGTTATAAATTATTATTACAATTTTTACTTTCATTCGGAATTGACACTTTTTTCGATAAAATTACGTGATACAAACCGCTTATGTTTCAATATTACATATTCGGAGAAATATGATACTTTCGACATCATCACATCACAATGTAATGTGTGCCATAAACGATAGTGGATTATCGATTAATTGAATAAATTGATTTGGTTTTTATGTTTGAACATTTTACACATGTTTTAAAATGCTTTCTACAATACTATAATCATATTGAGCGGGGCTTAAAGGTCCGCGAGTAAAAAGGTCCTGCACCGGTAGCTCAAAAACAAGTAAAGTTAAGCATTTTTCAACAACAATATTTGAAAGTAGAGGGTAAAAGATGTATAACTATTCTTCACCTTGATTCTTACGACGTTGCTATCAGGAGATAAACGGCAATGTATGAAAATTCATAACAAAAGTATTTTCTTGCGTTATTTGTTTTGACTGTGAGCGCTTTTGTTTAGTTTACGAGACCTTAATATAATTTTTAACTCTACGTCATTTAGTTGTTTTATAAGATGTATTGGTAATCTTAAGTTAGATTCAATAGTTTTTGTTAAATTACATCTAGAAAAGCTTACTTCTGTGCGGGGTAAAAAGTTGTTATACCCTGGCAAAGGTGTAAACAATAAAAATAGTAAATTAAGTTAAAAAAGCAATTTTACAAGGGATGCATTAAATTTATATTAGTTATTCCAACTCTGCTGATGAATATTTGTGCCAAAATACCAGATCAAGGTTATGTACAGCGTTTTCTCTTTAAAAAATGTACACAAGGAATTGATATTTTGAATTTGTTGAATAATGTTTCAACATATTGTTCGTCGTCCAATCGACGTGTCGTCCCAATATACTCCGCTCATGGGGTAAAAAGGACCATGCGACTAATGTTTGGAAAACAGCAAAATACACATTTCTTCAATGATGAATTAGCTGGGAATTTTACTGAACATAGTCAGATAGTTGTTTGTTTGATATGTGTAATTTGTTGTGATCTAATTGGTTTGGTTTTTGCAATATAATTGGTCAAAGTGAAATTGGACCTTTGTGCCTTGTCCTAAGCAACTATATATATATTTAAAAAATTATAAATGGCAATTAGATTAAATTAATTAATTATTAAATCAATTTTTTAAGATATTAAGGAAAAAATAAAATAAGGGTGATATTAAAAAAAAGTATCAAGGCTATGACAGGGATATAGGTTAACATGTTTTAACTTTGAGATCATGTCTTATTATTGTTAGTAATTTATTAGATAAATTTCAATCGAATTTTGAAAATTGACATTACCATAAAAAATACTAACAATAAGACCTGTTTTCAATGTTTCTGCTATAAAGACTTAAAAAATAAGGGTTTTGTTTTAAGGGATTCTTTTTAATATGACTGTGCGCCTATTCTATATGAATCATTAGCTAATTTTTGGTTGTACATGGATTTGGAATGCCTAAATCGAATGCCAATTCGATTGGTGTTTTTGAGTATTAGGTCTCTCCTTTGATAACTCAGGTTGTTAGGTTTTAATTTACCCTGTGTAGCTGTGGACTGTACTATACACTGATTTGTTGGTATAATTTTTATATTTGTTGCAAGTTCTTATTACACTAATGATTAAAACATATGTTGCTACGCGGACTTTAGTTTTAGAAGTGAGTAAATAAGTCCTATCTAAATCTGCTACCCTCTCTACAGGGTAAAAGCTGAATGCCATGATGATTACCGCCTTCATGGCCGCCAATATAATAAAATGAAAATACGTCCGAGCAATTGCATTTGCTGTAGAAATACTTGCTCAGCAAATATGTTATAATACATAAAAATAGCCTAAAATATCCATAAGTCTAAAATGCAGACGAAGTCTATATTAAGACTCTACCTCTACTTTTCTCCAGCCCCTCGTGATCGTCAGTTAGAAAAACCGTTTTAACCGTAAGATTTGTAACTAAATCAATAGTAATAAAAATCTTCATTGATATTTATCGCCGATTATCATTACAAATAATTTATTATCATTACAAATCTGCAACAGTATTCTGATCTAGATATGAGACAAGTACACAAATCAGAATGGTCGTTCAGATGTGCGTGCGTTATATATCGAGTTATTTTAATACGCACTTCCCAAGATCGAGTTTAAAGCGACAAGCTGTAAACTACAGGTTATCAAGTTGATTTTACAGTTTACTCGGATGCATCGTTTTCTTATTTTATTATATTTCTTTTTTTTCGAAAAATGTTGCGAGCAATTACACTAACCGTGCAGAAAACCGATTCGAGACATATGCTGAAAAGGAGGTAAATTATTCAGGTGGAGGATCGAAGTTTGAGCGAAACATTTATGAATAGATGTGGAAATTGAAAATTATGGATTGGTATGAGTTATCAAATATTACAAGAATCATAGAAATGTCTAAAATTGTAAAAATATTAGATTGGCAACTAAGTAAGTGCGGCTTTTACTCTTAAATGGTGATTACAAAAAAATTGTTTGCTTCGATTTGTTATCTTCAACCAAAGGGTCAATTCTAATGTCTACATAAATAATGTGACATATGATCAGTCGGGAGAGTCCGCGACTGTCGTCGGCAATGTTCGCTCAGTCATGTGACGTCACATACTCTTCTATGTTTGAGCACTATATACAACGGAATGAGGACTAGCAGTTCATGTAGTGTAATGTCTATGTATATGATCCAACATTTTTATAATTTTAGATTTTTTAGAATTTTTTTATAAAGACTGACATTGGATAAAAATTGATTTTTTTTACTTCCAAGCAGTCAGAATCAATTAAAAAAATGCCATTGTCAACAAACATTTCTAAACATTATTTTCAATTTCTATTAATACTTTACAATGACCAAATTAGAAAGTACTTATTTACAAACTTTTCTTAGAAAGTCGATTCTTCAATTTATTCTTGTCAACATGAAAAATACAATAAATGTTAAATTATATATATGTACGAATTGAATGAAGTAGTAGGTATATGTACTCATCAAATCTTTCTAAATCACTGTTCCCGTAAAATATATATTATACTTGTTCATGATTGAGTGAACAAAACACATATTATTTGTGTTCAGCCAAATAGCAAGAAGAAAGTTGCCGATGGAATGTTAGAAAATCCCAATAATTGGATATATTTTTAATACATTTATACATACATTATAATATGCATATATACGGTATATAGATACACACACACACACACACACACACACGAACACATATGAAACATATTCTTGAAATATAAACAGCCAAAAAGTTAACAGTAAATAAAACATAGGAAAAGCGGGGCTTAAAGGACTTAAAAAGATCCAGCACCGATATCTCTAAAGATAAGAATTTTTTAACAACAATATTTGCAAGCAGAGGGAAAACGATGTATAACCAGCCACCACATTGATTTTTAAAACGTTGTTATTAGGAGATACAAGACAATTTTTGAAAATTCATAACAAAAGTATTTTCTTTCGATTTTAGTTTTCTGGCTGTGAGCACTGTTGTTTAGTTTTCGAGACCTTAATATAATTTTCAAGTATACGTTATTTAGTTGTTTTATAAGATGTATTGTTAATTCTAAGTTAGATTCAACCTTTTTTTCATATAATCTCTATAAAAGCTTACACCAGAGTGGGGTAAACAGGACTACCTAGACATTTAACTGGCTTTTTTCGACGATTTTTATGATTTTATTTTGACGGTATATACCATAGTCTTCTAGATCATACTAAAATATTACGACCCTACGACAAGTCGTCTAATTTTGAAAATTCGTCAAAGTTTGCAAAAATTAGTATCGTTTTTTTGGCATTTGTCAAAATTAGAACTTTCATCGACGTTTGCCCAAAAACGTCTGAACCGATTTCAGAAATTTAAAGGCCATTCGATGCATCACAATGAGGACTATCGTTTGTTAGTTTTGTGCGACTATATCTGCCCAGCCGTTTCTTTGTAATTTGTAAAAAAGTTTTAAACTTTTCGTGCACATTTAAGCTCATACCACCGAATCGATTTACTGTTTGAAAGATATTAGTTGGGAATGTTACTGATTAGTTTGAGGTGAAAATCTGCAGAGCCGTTTTTTTTTTGTAATTAACTGTTGAAAAAAAAATTCAAGCCGATTTTTCTAGAACTTTTTTTGGCGATATATATCATGGTCTTATAGATCTTACTGAAATATTAAGGCCTTACGAGAAGTAGTTTAATTTTTAAAAAATCATCAAAGTTTAAGAAAATTATTAGTTTTTTTGACGTTTTCTAAAAATAAAATTAGTCGACTTACTTGGTAAAACGATAAAGTACTTGGTCTTAATGAACATACTAAATCATTAAAGTTCAACGGAAACTGGTTCAATTATAAAATTGTTGATTTGTGAAAATTTGCTTTTAGAAAATTCCCCGAGTTAACGTGTTCGTTCGTTTACAATTATGTGTAATAAATCCACTCGGAATACTGTTAATCACTCATAAATTAATTAATTTTTTATTGATTAAGTCTTTTATTTATACATATCGGGAAGTTCATGTAACTTGCCTCAAGGCAAAATGCCAATACCAACTATCTTGATTCAAGGAGAAATATATATTGTAATTGAACAGTTTACATGCATTGAATATATAATTCCTCAATGTTTGACTATGACACAAATTTTCCTCGACCAATGTCGAATATCAACATCCATTATTAAAACTACTAAGCCAATACTCGTATATGTCCAGCATTGTCCATATTTATCTATCCATATTCTGGTGTTTATTTATAAGGTAACAGCAAATATGAATAATGGCAGAGTCATCAATTTTGTTAAGTAATTGACTCGGTAGTTCAAACATTGTCTTATGTTATCTGCAAACACATACGAATGCGAAAATAGCGAAGCCTATATGGAAATTCTACACCATATGTGTATGATGTACATACGTTTATTAGCCAAGAGAATTGCAAATATTATGTCAAGTTTATGTTGGACACGATCTGCATGTCATCCATATACGTAATATAATATTATATATATATATATATATATATATATATATTCGGGTGGTCCTTAATATGGACATTTTCGAATTTTCTTGCTCCCAAGGGTTCAAATAGTTCCAAATTGATAAAAAACAATTCTCTGAAAGTTTTAGCTCTTAATACTGTCTTTTAGATAGTGCGCAATTCAATCAAATTGTTGTATGGAAATAGCATGAAAAAAATTTCAAAATTTTTAAAAATGTTTTCTAGATAATTTAGCGAACAAATGAATGAGTTTTATTCAAAATTCAACGCTCTACAAAACAAATTATAAAAAACCTGTTTTGCAGAGCGTCGAATTTTCAATAAAAAATGACACGAATTTTCACTTTTAATTCATTTGTCAATAAGTTATACCTAAAAAAATTTTTTTTTTAATTTTCAAATTTGTTTCCATGCTATTTCCATACGAAGTTTGATTGAATTTCGCACTATCTAAAAGTTAATATTAAGAGCTAAAACTTTCAGTGATTTTTTTTTCATCATTTTGTAAGCTTTTAGCCCCTAGGAGCAAAGAAATTCGAAACCATCCATATTGAGGACCACAGAATTCATTTCAGAGGTATGGTTTCTTCAACAAAATATCTTATTTTGATCTCTAGAATTTAAAAACCATATGTGCCTAAGTGACTTTTTCTTACCCATACAAATCGACCCGCTCTAATATATATACTACAAGGTTACTTAACTTGTACCCCTTAAAAAATAATGCTGTAGTATATAAAGCAATTAATTTAGAAGAAAATATTTTGCGTTTATTCAATTTTCATTAGGTTAGCTTATCATTAACAATTACTATCTTCTTTTTATTAAAATAGTAATTTTTATGTATTTCAAAAATGTGCTTATCGATTAAGGCGCCTGCTTACTAATTAGTCCTACTACTTACTACAGAATTGTCTGAGATCAACTTTTCCATAGTTATCATTTTTCAAAAAATTAAATAATAACTGAAATAAAAATTACTAAAATACGAACGAATGTTTTTTTAAAATACAAATAAATAGAATATTGAGCGATGGAGCAGCTCTGATATAGTTTGTAATATTTCCACTTGAAAATACAGATCAAAAATATGTTCCATAGTGAAAAGTTAAATTAAAAATCATTGGTCCATCATCATAATTAAAAACCATTTGGTTATCTTCTAATAGCCATTAACAATTATAAGTATACTATGCCAAATTTATATAAAAAAAGAAAACAACCAAAAATTCAATCTGGTGACGAGTACAATAAACTCAACGAAGTGAATCCTATTTCTGTAAGTTTATATGATAATATTGTTAATAATGCATCTTTTAGAGGCTGTCTTCAATATGAAGATCTTCTGTTGGAAATGATCTAATATTAAATATAATCATAATATTCCTTCAAATTAACTGAATTTTTTTCCAATCTTCGAAATTATTTGTATTTTTTAACATCTTGAATTCACGGATTTGGATGTTAGTTAAAATCAATAATAATTGAGCTTTGAATTTAGTAATTTTTTTTATTCATTCAATATTATACAACCATCAGAGTTATTGAGAGAACTCTATAAGATATAGGACTAAATTACACATAAAAGTAATAATAATAATTATCACAGAAAGAAATAAAGAAAAAGTAAAAGTAATAAATAATAAATAAATATAAATAAAAATGAATTAGTTACTTTTTATGAATATGAGAATAGTCATATGTGATAATTGATTGAAGTATGCAAAGTCGATATGAAGGAATTTTAATATATATATATATATACACCTAAGTCTGTTTTTACACGGTCTTTTTGTACACGGTTTTGATATAACACGGTTTGAAAATTGAATATTTTTAATTTTTTTACACGAATTTATTCCATTTAGCACGATTTAAAATTTCATGTACCTAGTTTTTTTTTGTCAAATTAAATTTTTGCGAAGTATGTTCAAATCACAAAAAAGAATTTATGAAAGAAAAAATTCTGAAATCATCGATAGTATCGATAGTTTGCAAACACTAGCTTAAAGATTTAAGTGAATTCCCCTTTAGCGCGTACAAACAATTTTTACTGGTCAAAGCAAATGTGAATAGCACTAATTTAGGGAAATACCCTTAGAATTCTTGTTTTTCACTAATTTTAATAGGTTTCAGAGATTAGGAACAAATCACCCATTTTTGTATAAGATCAATGTCTTTTTTTACACGGTTTTCTTTTTTACACGGATTCTTCTGGAACCAATCTCCGTGTAAAAACAGACTTAGGTGTATATATATATATATTTGTGTATATGTATATATGTGTATTATAATCGAAATAAATATTGATGAAACAGCAAAACAAAATGTAATCATTGGTTAAGTAACGGGATTTTATGAGATACAAGTTTTATTACCTCAGGATGAAATATTCGAGCTTGGTCACGTAAACATAAATATACGCGGTTACTATATTTATATATATATATATATATATATATATATATATATTGGATTATGTGACTATTTGTTCAGAACTTCAAAGCCTCCGTTATTATCAATAATCAATATTGTGGCTACATTACTACATACTTGGTTTGCATCTTATCCAGTTTAAATTTTACAAACTTTGTTAACAATAATATATATATATATATATATATATATATATATATTTATAATTCGAATGTCATGTAGTTTGTCGCAATACTCCTCCAAAAGTTTTGACCAATTTTTCATGATTTTTTTTCATTCACGTTCACCAAGACAGAGGGTTGGCCACTCCTAAGATTTTTTTTCATTTTGGGACCAATTTTCTTTATTATTTTTTTAGAATTTTTATTTAAACACATACGACCCTAAATTTTCACCTTCCTACGTTAAACCTCTATTTCATATCAGTCGATTTTATTAATCGAATCACTTTTAATCTGATTTCAGACAGTGAATATTTTTTACTTAATTCTAATTTAGATTCGTTTGAACTTATGGAATCGCTTAAATTTTACTTAAGAAAATGATTACGATTTGTCCACTCCTAAAATGTTTCTGAATTTTTTTTTTAATTAATTTTTTTATGCTGAGTAAATGAAAAGTACACACAATACTAATTCTTCACTGTATTTTTTAAATTTTAATTCAAATTTGCTTTAGCTTATGGAACATCTTAAATTTTATTATAAAAAATTAACTAAGATTTGCCCACTCCTAAAATTTTTCTGAATTTATATTGAAATATTTTTTTATACTAAGGAAATGAAAAAATCACAAAACTAAATTTTCACTTTTTTGCTAATAACTTGTATCATAGGTATTTCAGTAATCCAACCATTTTTTATCTCGCTTTTCCCGAAAAGCTCAGATTTAATTTTAATATTTAAACTTTTTTGATTGTTTCTTCTTCTACTCTAGTTAAAAATTACTGTTTTCAATTTTCCCTCTCTTACCACAAACTTCTATTTTGTTGGCAATAATTTAGTTCTTTTTGCTACTCTAGAAATTCTCTAGAGTACTTGGTTTCCAGTTTACATGGTAAAACAACGTTTGCCGGGTCAGCTAGTATATACATATAGTACTAGTTTTGTCTTACTGTTAGTCTTAAAATCTAAGGATATATGTAAAAGTTAACTTTGTTAATAAAAATTTTGTTTGTATAAAAATAAGAACCAACTTTTAAATTAAAATCAAATGGAAAATAAATTCTCATGAAAAATCAGAAGCTTTCATGTTCACAAAATAATCTTTTCTTTTTGTAATTTTGGATCTGTATTGAATCAATTTTCCAGATAAAATTCAACAATTTCATCTACCACAAAAATAATCATATAATTTTTTACAACCTTGTCTTACAGCTCTTGTTTTTTTTTAATTTAAAATTATGCGTATATACAGACATTTTTTGCATGATTTAAAAATTTGAGCATACTATTGGAAAAATTTCACAAATAATACAAAGAAATGATTGAATACAAAAAAAATTGGGTCATGTGCAATGCAAATGAATATATGAAATACTAAGCTGTTGCATAATTATATTTCAATGGATTTATTATTCATTCAATACTGTAATCTGATCATCAATTTTAGATTTTGTGATATGATACTTACATTTGTATATATATATATATATATATATATATATATATATAATATAATATACATACAAAGTCAATAAATTTAATTGTAGCATATTTATATCAATAGGAAAATATACATACAAAGTCAATAAATTAAGTCGTAGCATATTTTAGTGTCAGATTTTTAATTTTACTGAATGAAGGCTAAAGCTACATATTTCAATTTATCACATTTATTTTTGTTTTCTTTTTGGACTATAAATCAAAGCTTAAGGTAGAGTACATGTTCAAATTGATTGATTTCTACTTCTTTTGGACATCAGATGTTCCCGTTGTCGGATTTGGAGATCTTAATTTTATAGAAGAAAATAATTCAAATCTTGATGCCGACCTTCCATCAGTGGTAATCAGAATGATTCGCTGAAGTCTCCAATTAAATCTGGTTCTACAGATGATTGTGCTAAAGCTTGTTTAATGATATGTTCATGATCTAGCAAAGATCTTTGCAAAAATCTTTGCTTATTTTGTGGTTCTGGATTTTTCTCTATATTTCCTTAGCCAAGAATATAATCCTGGTGTTGAAACTGCAGTGTCGAGGCTTAGTGGACGATAAAACGAAGGCTTCAAGGTTGTTTGGTGTTTTGACAGCTCTAATATCACCAGATAGCAATAAGTTTGAGTCACAAACGTCATCTGATATATGATATCGATGTTGCCTGAAGTACTATTCATATTTTGAACGAATGCTCATCTCATTAAATTGTCCATGTAGTTCTCAACATAATAAGTAAGAATTATTTACCATGGATTTGGTTCTACTTGGTCCAGTTGGTCGTCGACGCTTACTTATTCAGGAGGTGGTCCAGAAGATTTTTCAAATGCATCTCACTTCAAATCATACGAAGCAGAAGTACTGCCAATAATACATTCTTTTGTTACATAACAGTGAGTTTTTATCACAACCTACCATATTATATGGTGAACGGCCAAATTCATAAAATTCTTGAGTGAAATGATCAGTAAAATTAGTGAAATATGGCCAAATAGCCATTCGAAAACCAGGGGAATTAATATCATAAAGCGCAATGAAATCTAACATAACGCTTTTGACATGTCTCATATCAGTTTGATGGCTGAATAGAACATTTAATTCTCGATAGAGCCATGTACATAGTTCATACTTTTGAGCTGGATTCTTCTCATGCAATTTAGCTGAGCAATACATAAAACCACCAGTTACATCAGGTAAAGGAATTGTCCATAAATTAGATTCATAAATATTCGATCTGAAAACATCAACTCGTGGTTGAATGATTCTAGTAAACCGAGGTTCTGCTATAACTCTTTTTGTCGAATCATCATCATCGTCTCATCGAACATTATGATTTAAGAACTTAAAAAATTGATTGGATAAAGGACAACCTGATTTAATCTTATTCCATTGCAGCAAACATATATACCAAAACTCATGAAGACATGTGCTTGTAAAGCACTTGTTTTCGCTATTGTACAACAAATAGGACACTTTGGGGGTGGTGAAGACTTGTTATGAGATTTCTTCGATGCATTTCATGAGAATGTTAGAATTGATTTACCAAATGTCACTCCTGCTCATCCAAATCGGTCCAACGGCAACTTTGGCACTTTCGGGTTCCATTCAGGCAGCGCCACTAACTTGTGATGAAAATGATTCTATTATTTGTGTAATCACTGTTGTTCTTAACGCACAACATGATAAAACTCCAGATAAAAAATTTCTAACAAAAAATCTTTATAAAAAGAATCTTTATAAAAATTAAATTACAAAATATTTTTCTACAAAAATAAATTTTACGACATGTCATATTTCATTTGTTCCGATTCGATGTCGTGTCTGCTATGATCCCACAGTATTAATCGAAATTTTGTCAGATCAGACTTTTTTGGAATTTAGGTGTTATAAAATGTAATTGGTTGGAAAGTAAGTAAGTGCGGTTTTACCTTAGATGGCTTCAATTGAATTGTTAGGTTTACTGACGTAGCCCAAATGTAAAATACTATTTTGGTAATATATAGTAGGCAGTTTAGGTTTCAATGATAACAGAACATTTAAAACTAAATAATCATGCGTTCAATTTTTATGACGCAAAGGTTCTTCATCACGAGTCGAAAGTCTTTCGAAGACGCTTTGCGCAATCGGCTTATATTTTTCTGAACAAATACAGTATTAATAAACGATCTGATACTAGTTTCATCTGCAAAAATTACCAATATGTTCTAAATAATGTTTCCCAATTTATATCGAATACCTAGCACCACGATATGCCCAACACTATCACACACACTTGTGCACTGTGTTTATTACAAATATGTTTTTTCCAAAATTTCGGCCTTGCAATTTAGATTTTTATAGAAATTTATATTCTGGGATGAGCGGGTGCTTACGTATAATATTTTATTTATCAATTATTTTTTATTCTTTATAAAAAAGAAATTACTGACATTTGGTGCTTGTTTCCAATTATTAATTATTTACAAGTTGTTGTTAATATGTGTAAGTGATAATCTAAGAATTTCAAGTAATGTTTTATGCATTAATTATTTTAAATTTTATTTTTTTATTCTAATTGCTCATTAGTAATCTGAGCTCTTGAAATATATTTTGTATAACATAGCATTATTAGAAGACCCCAACTACTTGCCTTCTCTTTGAGATGAAATCAAACTTGTCCCAATAATCCAATGCCCCAAAATCAAATTTTCCCTTTGAAACATGTTTGGGTCTATATTTTCATACTTGCAACCATATTTTTCATCCAATTTTTATGTGAAGTGTATATAAATTGTCATAAACTTAACTATTATCATAAAACATAATAAATAATGATGGTTATTGAACTGTTTCGACATTGCCATCTCGTCCAGCTATTGGAAAATTATTCACAAACCGGTATAAGATTAAAAATAGATATACTAAACGTGTACTTATTGAACATAATCGAGACGATTACTAATTCCACATCGGTTTGAATTTTAAATTCTCTAGATAATATTCGACTTAGTCATAATGTAAAGAAAGACGAAGGTTAAAGTCTGTTCTGTGACTCACTTGATATGAAAATGCTGGGCAGTTAATGATATATATTTTGTATAGAGTTGGGTTTTTTGTGGATTGTTTGTTAGAGAAGTTCCAGGTTTGATAAGCGCTTCGGACAGCCTGATATCAAGGAGCAGTCACTTGGAAATATAAATAGCAATATGTTTCCAAGAGTAATTAGCCCTTATCATCAATAAAATATTAGCACTGTTACAGAAAATGCAATAACTATATCACATAGCAATAGCAATATGAAATAGACAGCAGCAATATTGAAAGTTGTCTTTTTATAATAGTTATAAGGATTTTGATATCCCTATAATAGAGATTAGGATTTTGTTATAAAAGTGTCATTTTATTAAACTATTTGGTTGGAAACTATGTAAGTGCTGATTTTTGCAAATTTTCTAGAAAATTGTCCTTTTCCTGTTTATGGATCTAAATAAATTTATTCTGAAATGCTTTATTCATTTTGATCACTGACTTGTAGTCATTCTTTGAACAACATCTTTATACCACATTCATAAAACTTCTGGTTTTTATTAGCAAAAATCTGAATCGGATACGAATTAACACCATCAGCATTATTCTTTTTTTTTTAATTCAAGGAGTTTCGTAAAGATTGAAACTGAAGTAATCAGATGGTGCAAGGCTCGGATTATATGATGGATGTGGCAAAATATCCCAACCAAGCTTCAATAATTTTTGCCAAGTGGCCAAATATATTGATGTTAATAATGGAATAAATCACCGTTTTAATTTGCCAAATTCAGGCCGCTTTTTTCAACTGCATTGTTTAACTTCGTTAGTTGTTTAATGTAGGCAGAATTGATAGTTTGGTAACAGTTAAAATTAGAAGGTGCCTTTTTTAATCATCTTTAACTGGTCGGCCAGAGCGTCTTTCCTCTTTGAGTGAAAAATCACCAGAACGAAATTTGGCAAATCAATTTTGACAATGTCAGGCTGCATCACCATAAACACCTCATAACTTAAGATGCTTTTTTATTTTTGCAGAAATTAAAAAGCAAAATGTGACAAAAGTTTTTGACGTCTTTCAATCAAACCAGAACTACGAAATTGACAAAAAAAACTCTTCTTCTCTGATGGACATCTAAACTGCCTACTATCTATTATCAAAATAGTATTTTACATTTGGACTACGTTAGTAAACCTGACAATTTAATTGAAACCATCAAAGCTGGAACCTTACTTACTTTTCAACCAACCAATTACATTTAATTTACACCTGAATTCCAACAAAATTTTATCTGATAAAACTTCAAATTAATACTGTGGGATCATAGGAGACAGGACATCAAATCGGAACAAATGAAATATGACATGTCGAAAAATTTATTTTTGTAAAAAAATATTTTGTAATTTAATTTTCATAAAAATTCCTCTTTTTATAAAGATTTTTTAAGAAAAATTTTTATCTTGAGTTCTGGAGATCTTTTATCATGTTGTGGTTTAAGAACAACATCTATTATACAAGAAATGAAAAATCATTGTCGTCACAAGTTGGTGGCGCTGCCTGAATGGAAACAGAAGTACTGCCTGAATGCGAAACAGAAGTACTGCCAATAATATATTCGTTTGTTGCATAAGAAGTTTTTATCATAACCTACCATATTATATGGTGAACAGGCAAATTCATAAAATTCTTGAGTGAAATGATCAGTAAAATTAGTGAAATATGGCCAAATAGCCATTCGAAAACCAGGGGAATTAATATCATAAAGCGCAATGAAATCTACTATAACGCTTTTGACATGTCTCATATCAGTTTGATGGCTGAATAGAACATTTAATTCTCGATAGAGCCATGTACATAGTTCATACTTTTGAGCTGGATTCTTTTCATGCAATTTAGCTGAGCAATTCATAAAACCACCAGTTACATCAGGTAAAGGAATTGTCCATAAATTAGATTTATAAATATTCGATCTGGAAACATCAACTCGTGGCTGAATGATTCTAGTAAACCGAGGTTCTGCTATAACTCTTTTTGTCGAATCATCATCATCGTCTCATCGAACATTATGATTTAAGAACTTAAAAAATTGATTGGATAAAGGACAACCTGATTTAATCTTATTCCATTGCAGCAAACATATATACCAAAACTCATGGAGACATGTGTTTGTAAAGCACTTGTTTTTGCAATTGTACATACAAATAGGGCACTTTGGGGGTGGTGAAGACTTGTTATGACCATTTTGCGATGCATTTGAAGAATGTTCAGAGTTATTAGTTGGTGCATTACACGTATCTGGACCATCCTCCTGAATAAATAAGCGTCGCTGACGAACTGGACCATAATGAACCAAATCCATGGTAAATAATTCTTACTTATGTTGAGAACTGCATTGGCAAATCAATAAGATGAGCCTTCGTTCAAAATATGAATAGTACTTCAGGCACTATCTATATCATATATCAGTCCATATTTATGACTCAAACTTATTGATATCTGGTGATATTAAAGCTGTCAAAACACTAGAAAGTACCTTGAAGCCTTCGTTTTGTCGTCCACTAAGTCTCAACACTGAAGTTCAACACCAGAATTATTTCGTTAGCTAAGGAAATATAGAGGAAAGTCCAAAACCACAAAATAAGCAAAGATTTTTGCAAAGATCTTTGTCAGATCATGAACATATCATCAAACAAGCTCTAGCACGAGCACTTGCGGAGCCAGATTTAATTGGGGACTTCAGCAAACCATTCTGTTTACCACTGATGGAAGGTCGGCATCAAGATTTGAAATCTATTTTAACAAGTTTTTTTGCTGCTCTGATTCGTGGAGAATTTAGCCCGTTACTCAGGCCTATGTTGCCTTTATAATTTTATATTTTAGATTTTTATTAATAATAAATAAATATATAATAATAATAATTGATAATAAATGAAAAATTTTGATATCTATTGTTTATTAATATTTTTTTATTCTATATTTTATTTACTGTCCAGTTAAGCGTCTGATTTGTATGATTCAAAAAACATTTTATTTGTATTCACGAAATGAACTGATATAGGCAGGTCTAGCGGTTTCGGAGATCCAATAAAAAAGTGAAAAGATGCCATTTGTCGGACAAAAATGATTATTAGACATATAAACATCTGATTATCACATTTTTTCTGGATATTTTAATAATAGGAACAAATTTTGTTTACATTTATATGGGTTCCATATCAATATTTTTTCGTTATACTGCGACGCAGCGCGCACGCGCTTCAATATTTTGTTTCTCCGCAGCTAACATATAGTGATTGCTTTGAAAAACAATTCAAAATTTCCAAAGTATTTTAAGTATAAAAAATCAAATTTTTCAAAAAGGTCAATATTTTGCACAAATTTTAAAAAATCTCAAAAATCTTTTTAGAGTTAGCTTTTCAGAATCTTTTTTTAAAATATAAATTTTTGGTACGGGAAGTTCTAGCATTTTGCCTTTAGGCACAAATATTCAATTTACAATAATTGTAGACGTAGTTATTAGTTTTTGGCAAAGGCAGGTCCAGCTATTTAGAAAATACAGAGCTAAATGTACAAAAAAATGGCAGTTTTTGAGAGAAATAAGCATCTGACGATTCAAAAAACTTACTACTTGTGCTGACTAAATAATAGCTTTTGGAAAAAAAAATTTTTTATTTCAATTTTTTTTTATTATTTTTTTTTGAATATCGAAAATAATTCAGGTTTCAATTTCAATTCTGGTTAAAGTTCTAGTCTCACTTATAAACTTTAAATGAATAAATTTAAATTTGTAATTTACTTCATATAATTCGTATAAATATTAGACGATATTACAGAATTTATGATAATCCATTTGAAAACATTTAATATTCCTCGAACATTTTGTTACGGTACGAGAAGTTCTAGCAATTTGCCTTAAGGCACGATGCCATGCACCACTAGTTTAATTTCAATCTTATCATTTTCTCATCGATAGATCGAATATTGTATATATTTCATCAGTTACATCGATATTGAAGATTTTATTATTGGAATACCTCAAACGAAAAAAAAACTGCAAAACAGTGTTGACCTCTACTCTGTGTAACCTTAACCTGCGCGAGTCGACCTGAGCGAAGCGCACCTGAGCAGAGTTTGTACAAGAAGAAGTAATACACGATGGATAGATATATTCATCGATTATTGGCAGAAACTTGGAGATATTTATTTATTTAATATTTTTTAACAACATCAGTAGTAAGTGATCTATGAATTTTGTTTACTATATTGCATCCTAACCCAGCCCTTTTCTGGAGAGGGCAACCCAGCGCTCAACATCTCTTGTTTTTCATGTTCAGATTATATGTTATAATAATTGATTTTTTTTATAATATCTATCTATCCTTGCTCCTTCAGCTCTTGACTCTATAAATTCGGTTTTAAAATATTTTTCATATAATTCACATATTCAGTACAGTGTCAAGAATTGGAAGAGAGGAAGCATTGGAAGTTGGCGTTTCATTTAAAAATTTGATATAATATATAATGAAAATGTGAAAATGTATTAGTTATATACTTTTTACATTTTTTTTAAGAAATTACACTGAAGATAAGACTTACCATGGTCTCGAAACGTCTGTAATTTATAAAATAAAGTGTGTGAGAAAAAATTGTGTGTGATATGTATATCCAATAGCGTAATATATATATATATATATATATATATATATATATATCTGTGTGTGTGTGTGTGCGTGTTGCAGCAATGCCTATGAAAGGCGATTTTTACTTGAGATTATATTTGAGACTATAACCTCAATTGAGAATTTGGTATCATACTGCTTGATATCACATTCGTATATCTTTATCTTTTTGACTGTTAATCATTTTTAACTTCCCGTAGGGTAAGTTATAGTAATCGCAAAAAATCGAAAATGGAAATTTTGGCATACCTCAGAAAAAAGTGATGTATGTATGTGTGTGTGTGGATGCGTGCGGATTCAAATTTTTGTCGAACATTTTAAGAATACGGATCAAGCGATTTGAATAGTTCAAAAAACATTCGATTCGTATTGATAAGGAGACCTGTTGATTAGTTTTTGGCAAAGGCAGGTCTAGCCGTTTTGAAGGTACGAAGCAAAAAGAGCCAAAAACGGTAACTCAGTTTTTGAGAGAATGGAGTGTTCGATTTGGATAATTTAAAAAATATTTTATTTGTATTAACAGAATGAAGTTTAAATTTTTGGTAAGGCATGTCTAGCGGTTTAAGAGATCGAGTGAGAAAAGTAAAAAAAATGCCATTTTGCGATCAAAAATGATCATTAGACATATGCATATCAAGTTTTCAGATATTTTATAAAGATTTTAATAATAAGTATGAATTTTGTTTACATTTCTGTGGGTCTCGTATCAATGTTTATCTATTAGACTGCAATGCGGCGCTTAAGCGCTTCGATATTTCTTCTTTAAAGCAGCCAGGCAGCACGATTGCTTAAAAAAATGTTTAAAATTTTTAGAAAAATTCAAGGTATAAAAAAATTCGAAATATTAAAAAAAAATAAGCTTTTTTAAAAAAATTTTTTTTTTTCAAAAATTTCAAATTTCTCAAATATCTTATGTTTTAAGTTTTAAAAAAATTTTGAAGGTTTTTCAAAAACTTTAATTTTCAGTATGGGAAAGTTCAGAAACCTTTAAAACGTGAAAATATACAACAATTTTCATTTTCGATTTTAGGCCCATTACTATAACTCACCCTACGGAAGATAAAAACATTACTCACAAAAAGCTTTTATATTTTTTGACCCATTTATGATATAAATATTGAATGGTTAATAATAACTGACTTAATAACTCTTTTTAATAGGAGAATAATTAAACAATTTTTTTTCAATCAAACCATTCCTAAACTTATTTCCTAGTATATATAACACAAATTTAGTCTAAACATTTTATTTTGTATTCTAATAAACAATATAAGCTTATAAGTGCAGTAGAAGTCCTTTAGTCCGTCACCCAACAGCTCGGAATGCCCCATAGTCCGGAATTTTTTTAATAAAAAAGTCTTTTTTTTTTCAAAAAATTCAAAATTCTTAAAAATCTATTATTTTCAAAGTAGTCATTTTTTTTTAAATTTTAAATTACGGATTCAGCAATTTGCCTTAAGGCACCATGCCAAGCACCACTAGTTCTTACTATACCGCCCTGGGCAGTAATCTTGTTTTCCTATTCCTCATTCATAAATCAATTGCCCCCAGCATCCGTACACCCCCCAGTCGGTCACATCAACCTCGTTTTTTTCCAAAAAAAAATCTTAGGCGACGACTGTCTCCTCTCGGTGCCACCAGAGCAGACCAGCCATCCCGCCATCCCGCCATCGGCAAGTACAGGTTCATTGCTTTCCCACGCCCGGACAGACGTCGGACAGAAGATAGTCGATTGTGAGCATCGCTCCGAGTCTATTGTACCCACACTTTATATGCAGATGATACTCCTGAAGTGTAATAGTTTTTGTAAGAGAACGCCGCTATTGGATATTGGATATTGGATAACAATCGATATATTGATTGCCAATTCGATAATCGAAAATATCACGCGAAATCGGGATAAATCTCATGGGCGAAGCGGCTGCCGACTTTGGGATCGTGGAATAATTATTTTTTCATCGATGGGGGGATATATACTTAAATTAGCTCATGACCTGATGATTTAGTCATTATTAGTATTGAAATTTATTTTTGCTGGAAGATAAAAATTGCTAAAACTAGTGGGCATGACATGTGTCTTAAAGCAAATTGTAGGTACTTCCCGTGCCGAAAATTAAATTGAAAAAACAACTTTAAAATTTTTTCAAAACTTTGAAAAAAAAATACTTTGAAGAATTTTGAAATTTTTCAGCAAAATTGCTTTTTTTGCTGCAAAAAAGAGGACGAATATTTTTTCTTGAAGCAAAAAACCTTTTTTATTATTAATCAAATTGAAGAACTTCATCTAATTATAAAAACGACATTTCTTACTAATTTTGTCTAAAAATATCGATAACATTGTCTAAAAATATTTGTTTCAACTGCAGCATCTCCAAAATAGCAAAAAAATAACCTTTTTATAATAAAAAAAAAATGATTTGTTTATTTCTGTATCCATTTGTCTGATTTTTTTAAATCCCAGCCAAATAATGAAATTTGATTTATTTTTATAGCATCTTTTTCAACTGTAGCAAATTTCTTGCTCCAAGAAAACAAAAAATAGTCTTTTTAAAATGCAAAATATTGTTTTTTTACTTCTAGATCCATTTATCTGATTTTTTTTAATCCTAGCCTAATATTGTAATGTTACAAATAATTATTATATTATTTTTTAAAAATAATTATTCCCAAAAATCTAGGAATAGTCAAAAAAATATTTCACTAGTCATAAATTAGGTGTTCCTTTTTTTTCGCTCCAAGAAAAGCGGAAAAATTTCTTTTTATAATGCAAAAAATCGTTTTTTATTCACTTCTATATCCATTTATCTGATTTTCTATATTGTATTTTCTGTGGACGAAAAATTGTATCCGGACAAAATACACACTCACACACTCATCCATTTTTTCTAAGGTATCCAGAATGTTCAGGAAGTGCTGAAACGTAAAGTTATGTAATATTCATTTCCTATTTTTATTTTTTCCCTTAAATTTACGAAACTATATAGGTATTTATTTTTTTAATAATTGAATGGATTTAGGACTGAAAACTTCATCTTCTATTTTTATTATTACAATACATATATATTATTAAATGTGCATTAGTTTATTGTCTCGTATCTTGCGAATCTTAAAGTTTTTCATTTTTAATTTTAATTTTTTCATACCAATAATTAAGAATTTTTAAATTATTAAAGATTTAACCATTACTGTGACCCTTAATTAGCCGAAACCAACTTGAGAACAAAACAACTGATTTCTATATCCATTCAATGGCATAACGAATAATATAACAGAACTTTACAATATATAATTTTCACCTTGTGCGTAATAATTACAGCTGTTAATTACAAAATAATAATTATACGTACACACAATATCGATTTTTATCTAAAATTTTAGAAAGTGTCCAAGGCAAATCATTAATAATATTGTGTAGACAGAAAATAATAACTGATCAATAATTTGTGGGTATTATTAGAATTTCTAAGAACTTAATTATACATTTAAAATCGTACGCATGGATTTGTTAATATATTTTGCTGATTGGAGAGGAATGATGAAAAAAATAATTATTTTGCTATTGTTGAAATAATGATTAGGACAAAAGCCTACATTTTGGTTTGAAAAAATATTTGTTATATTTTTACTATCAAATGTGCGGTTTTTACTATCAAACACACACACAATCAAAAATGGATGTGTGTGTGTTTTGTGTATCCGAAATTTCTATTGATAAGGAGATGTGCTGATTAATTTTTGGCAAAGGCAGGTTCAGCGGTTACGGAGATATGGAGCAAGGAATGCAGAACATAGAAATCGAGTTTTTGAAATATATTGGTTGGGAATCGTGCTGATTTGTTTTTGACCGTTTTCTTGTAATAAAGTGTTAAAAAAAAGTTTTTTTTACGATTTTTATGATTTTTTTGCGGTAGTTACCATAGTCTTATAGATCATACTTAAATATTACGGCTCTGCGACAAGTCGTTTAATTTTAAAAAATTTTCAAAGTTTGTGAAAATTAGTATCGTTTTTGTTGGCATTTGTCAAAATTAGACGTTTGATCTACGTTTTCTAAAAAACGCCTGAACCGATTTCAGAAATTTAAAAGCCATTTGATATATCTCGATGAGGAGTATCGTTTCTCAGTTTTGTGCGACGATCGGCCGAGCCGTTTCTTTGTAATTTGGGAAAAAGTGTTAAACTTATTGTCCACATTTAAGCTCATACTACCAAATCGATTTTAAAAAATCAAAAACTGTTCGAAAGATTTTAGTTGGGAATGATACTGATTAGTTTTAGGTGAAAATCTTCCGAGCCGTTTTCTTGTAAATACCTGTTGACAAAAAAATTTAAGCCGATTTTTATGGAACTTTTTTTGGCGAGATATATCATGGTCTTATAGAACTTACTGAAATATTGCGGCCTTACGATAAGTAGTTTAATGATAAAAATTTATCAAAGTATGAGAAAATTAGTAGTTGTTTTGAGGTTTGTTAAAATTACAATTAGACGATTTACTTGGTATAACGATAAAGTACTTGGTCTTAATGAACATACTAAACCATTAAAGTTCTATGGAAACTATTATAAAAATTATTGATTGTAACAGTTATAAAAATTATTGATTTGTGAAAATTTGTTTTAACGCGTTCGTTAGATTTCAATGATGTGTACTAAATCCACCCGGAATACTTTCAATCACTCATAAAATAATTTATTTTTTATTGATTAAGTCGATTGTTTACACATATCGGGAAGTTCATGTAACTTGCCTCAAGGCAAAATGCCAATACCAACTAGTTTTGGAAATGCTTCACCGGATAGAGCGGATAATTTTAAGCTTTTTAATAAGCTCAGTAATATCTTGATCAAAATTCAGTGAAAGACATTCACAGAAAGTTTCGTCCAAATTGAGACCAACATCATGATACGATAAATTTTACCCGAAACCTTTGATTGGAATCCCATAGCTCTAACCACTAATCCCCAGGGAATTTCTTCCAAATTTATCACTTAAAAATTACAATGATTGTTTCGTTTCATTAAATTGGTGGAACATTACATTAACTTTCGGAATGTCGAATAGGTAATCCAAAGAAAGTAAGTAACACCTTCGTGAACGCTTTATTTCTTTTTTCGCTAATGTTATTGTTCTTTATATAATTGTGCGAAACGAATACACACAGCTTCTTAACTGTAAGACAATAAGATAGATCTCATATTAAATAACACCAGTAGTAACATTTTGCATATACAGATCTTTAGATCCGTATAGTGTTTGCTTAATCTTATTCCATTGTTATTACACAATCGAAAATGACATTATGTAATATCTAGATCGAAAGTGACTCTTCTTAGAGAAATAATATTTATTGTTATTAAACAAAAACACACTAGTGGTTTATGACATCGTGCCTTGAGGCAAATTGATGGAACTTCTGGTATCAAAAATTAATTGTTTTGAAAAAGCATTAAAAAATTTTTGAAAACTTTGAAAAAATTGAGATTTTTGAAAAAAAAAATCGACTTTTTTGGAAAATCTGAATGTTTTTGAAATTACCATTTTTGGCTTGTTTTGTCCCGTATCTTCGAAGCTAGACCTGCCTTCGCCAAAAACTAATCAGCACGTCTCCTTATCAATACAAATCGAATGTTTTTTGAATTATTCAAATCGGTTCAATCGTGTTCCCGAAATCGACGACAAAAGTTTGTATCCGCACACCCACACCCACACATCCACACACACACACGCACACACATGCATCCTTTTTTCTAAGGTATACCAATATGTTCAGAATCCTTTGAAACGTAAAAATATATAAAAAAGTGAACTAGTGATGCATGGCATCGTGCCTTAAGGTAAATTGCTGGAACTTTCCGTCCTGTAATGAAATATTCGAATTGTACACGTGTACACAGATTGTGATGAAGGATTAATGAAATAGTTGGCCAAGATTAAAAGTGATTTTTTTAACGTCCCGAAGTAGAGTTTCATCTTTTTGCCAGAAAATCCGAATTGCTAATTTTATCATTTCTTAGACTTTGATGTCATTCGATGAAACTCTGTAAGGATCCGCGTTGATTAATTTTTAATAGTATTTTTTTTAAATAACACTTTTTTGTTATACTTCTAATTACAATCTGTCATACTAGGATATTCAGTAATTATTTTAATTTTTGGCGTTATTGGATGGCAACCCAGTAGTTGTTCAATCCAGTTGTAACTAATTAACTGTACTCGAAGTGTTTGTTGACATTTTATTATTCTATATGAAACTATAACCACGAGAGGCGATTTTCACTTGAGATCTATAACCTCAATCGAAAATTTGACATCATAGCTGCCTGATGCAGACTTGGCTCTGGCTAGGATCGATCCAGCGAACCCGGGATTAGTTTGTGCTGGTTCACGTCCGAACCAATTATGTCACCGTTGGGTGACATAATATAGCATATGAATGCCAATTTTTTTTCTAAAACTCCTCAACGAATTTTGAAAATCCATCAACTGTAAAGATATAACATTAGGATCGTGCAGATTAGTTTTTGATGAAGATCGGATATCTTTCTAACGGTTTTTAAATATTTAAAATAGTTTTTGGAACGTTGACCAAACCTTTGTTAATCGGTTCGTTTAACTCTAGCCCAACTATTATTTAACTCTTTCCAATCTTGCCCAAATCCGGTAATTTGTAACATCTGATAATATCAAATCCTAAGTCATTTACTAAAACAATGGCCTAATGAGTAATTACAACAAAACTAACTCGATTTAAGATTTTACCACTTGATAAAATTCCATAAGAGGCAACGGTATTTTTTTATTATAAGAACTGCGTGAGAATAGAATTATTTTATGTTAACGTTCGCCAAATTTGTAATTTAGACAAAAATTTTAATTTTGCTATTAGTGCGGGTCAGTTAACTTTTAACGGAAGAATATATTGTTCTTGACTCTCAAAAAAAGTTTAAATTATTTTTTAAGATATGAAAAATATAAGGAAGTAAAACTAGTGGCTGTAAAGAAAATAGGCAAATAAAATTGATTCATAAATTGAATTTGAAATACACATTTAAATTATTCAGTACATTCATAGAACAGTGGTACTCTGACTGAAAATAGCACGTTGCTTTGACATACGAGCAAAATTTGAGATACGAGTACGAGTTTTCGAAAATGTTAATAACAAAATAAAAATTAATAAAAACTACAATGCTGAGCGAATCAATGGCATTTCGTTGTATTTATGTGGGAAAAGTTACTTCGAGATATGAACAGATTTATTTTTGCAGAATTAAAAATTTTGGCTTGGTATTTGTTTAATGGTCTACAGCAGTGATTCCCAAACTTATTTCACCTACCGCCCCCTTTCCAGAAAAAATGTTACTCAGCGCCCCCCTTACAAAATTTCCGAAGGAGAAATTTGTTTTCATCAAAAAATCCGATTCGCTAATTTTATGTTTTCTCGACGTTTTAAGCCATTCTGAATCGAATGAGACCAACAATTGGAAAGCAGTATGTGTGTGTGTGTGTGTTTAGATTTTTTGTCGTAAATCGTCGTTTTCTCAAAAACGGTTGGAACGATTTCAGAAATTTAAAAGCCACTCGATGTATCTCGATGAGGACTAACTTTCTCAGTTTTGTTCGACGATCGGCCGAGCCGTTTCTTTATAAATCGCAGAAAAGTAAAAAAAAATTCGTCCACGTTTTAGACCGCAATTCTGAATCTATTCTGAAAATTTAAAAATTGTTCGAAACATATTGGTTGGGAATCGACCTGATTAATTTTTGGTAATGATCGGCCGGGCCGTTTTCTTGTAATAAAGTGTTTTTATTAATATAAGTAGTAGTAATTAATAAGTAGTAGTAATTTTTTAGACAATTTTTATGTTTTTTTTTTGACGGTAGATACCACAGTCTCATAGACCATACTAAAATATTTCGGTCCTACGACAAGTTAAATTTTGAAAATTCGTCAAAGTTTGCAAAAATTGGTATCGTCTTTATGGCGTTTGTCAAAATTAGAACTTTCAACGATGTTTGCTTAAAACGCATAAACCGATTTTAAAAATTTAGAAGCCAATCGATATATTTCGATTATAATTTTAATGTGAGGGAAAAGGAATGATGGGGGGTGCGCTCGTACCTACGGTAAATTTGTTCGCAAAAACTAATGAAGGAGTCGCGTTAAAATTCAAGCAATATTGGATTTAGACTCGGAAATTAATACAATATCAAAATCGCTATTCCAAAAATTACGCATTAAATCTCAATCCACGAGCCTTAAGCTCCACGGTGTTGTTGGAATTTCAACGAAATCGAATAATTTTACAAATTTAGAAATATTTTTGAAGGTGGTACATTTGTTAAAAATATAAATGCTTTTGTGCTTACGAAAATATCAAGTCTACTACCCGCGCAGCAAATCCAAATTTCTGAACTAAATCTTCATAATGGATTAAAACTTTTGGATTCACACTTAAATATTCTGTGCGAAGTAGATATGTTGATAGGTGTTGATACGTTTTTTGAAATTTTAGGTAACGAAAGAATTATACTAGGCCCCGATAAATCTATTTTACAAAACGCGGCATTCGAGTGGACAGTTACGGGTAGAGATCAAAGAAATATAATTACAAATAGTGATCATATATCACGACAAATAGTGATCATATATCCGCCAATCTTACAGAATCTCTTACAAAATATCTCTTAAAGAAGCTCTTACAAAATTTGATAAAGTTACTCAAATTGTCAACACACAAAGAAACGTATGAACCATTCTTTTCATTAAACCTTTTGCGAAACAAGAATTGGCGGTGCACAGCCTTAAAACGGATGTATTTACTAATACACCTATGCAGATATGTTTGAATAACTTTAACTAAAATATTATCTTTATATAATTCAGTGTTAATTTTAATCACTTATTTATATATAATATTATTATTATAATTTTTTTTTTAGTTTTGTGCTTTAAACGCCCCTTACAACTAAGCATCGCCCCCTAAATACACCAAAGGCCATCACCGCCCCCCAGAATCGCCGCAGCGCCCCCAAGGGGGCGCTGGCGCCCACTTTGGGAATCACTGGTCTACAGTATTAATTTTAAATTTTGAAGTTTTTACATATTACTAATGTTTAATTAAATTAACAATTTAAATTTTATAGTTAAAATTAATTTTTTAATTAATACAAGCAAATTTTTGAAATATTTTGAGTATTGAAAATTTATTCATTATATTAAAGTAGTGGTTTAATATTTTTTTCCAAAATCTAACCAATACTAATTTTAAATTAAGCAGTTTTTAATTTTTAATATTTTTAGCAGTTTAGCAGTTTTTAATTTTGTTTTTTTTATATCCTCAAATTTATTTTTATCTAGTTTTATTTTACTCTACTCACCATAACAACTTATAGAATATGAATTGCTATTCTGAATGTTGTATAATAAAAAATAAATAAATACTGCCTCAGGGCAGGTCCCTGAGCTGGGTTAAACTCCAACCCGATTCAGGGAAGAATAATGTGAGATATTTTTCATTGCCCTTTCACACCGCAGTGCCCACAGAAAGCGGCCATTTTTAATTGGAAACATGTTTCTGAAATATATTTTCAAGTAAAAATTGATATAACTACTGCATGACATCAGATTATGCAGTGTGGAGGTTTGAACTCACGATATCTATCAACACAAGGCAGTGCTTAACCATTACGCCATGGAACACACATAAAAATTTATAAAATTAGTTATAATAATATTAAAATCAAGATTCAGAATGTTCGCTTACAAATTATTTCTATTGTCCAAAGTATTTTAAGTGGGCAGCTGTGTGCAATTTTGTTGAACTTTTAGTTGCCTTCATTATTTTCTACTTCTTCCACGGAGTCTTCGAGTCGATTACAACGATTTTTTTCCTCGTAATCCAATAAAAACCATTTAAATTTTTGCACAAATCTGCAACATCATCATAGTTTTTCTCCATCGATACAAATAATCATTACACAAACCCATCTCGTAATTACGAACTCGACATCAGATCAGCCTCGAGGTACGACCAAGTACGTGATCGAACTATTCTATGTATCCTCGGAGAAAACGCTTCGGAATTTCAATTATTTCGCTTAAATAATGACGATTAAGTCATGTGTTACGACTTGTGCCATTATTCTTAAAGTGGTCCGTAAGTCGTCACCTCGAATTTCTACATTTTTAGACGCCCAAAAAATATTTAATGCCAAAAAGACGGACGCGTGTCGCATACGCGATTTTGAGACGACGATATCGCGGCCCACATTCAAGGAGTTCTGTTTGGTGTCAAGGTTTTTCTCGAATTTATTTGCTGATGGAGATGAGGACTTCATTAAGAGACTGATTGATTTAAGAGTTTCCTCTAGAGGTGTTGACAAATCCGGATATAAATGAGAAAAACGTATTTTTTTATATATTCGCCTTTCATTACCTCAGAACATTTTGACATATTTCGAATAAATTTTAGTTTGTGTGTGGGTATGTTCCTTGAAACTTGTTGAAATCTTTATTAGTTTAGGTTGTAAATGGTCGTTCGTTGATATCTAAATAAGTTTTTTTTAAATATTTCCATAATTGGGCAGAACTGGGCACTAAGGTCCAATTTGACTTCAAGTACATACACTAAGTAAACCAAATGACTACATCACAAAAAAAAAACTATAGAGCAATGTTTAGTAAAATTCTCAGTTAATTCCTAATTAAAGAAATGTGTTTTTTACTATTTTTCGAAAAAAAATTATCTGTCTCTTTTTACCCTACAGACAGGATAGCCAGAAAGCAAACAAATTCAATATCCTAATTTTATTTTGAAAGCAAATTTACGAAATAATAGCTACATTTGTCAAAAAAACGCAAAGTATAAATTTTATGGACACATTTTTCACAAAGATAATATTGATCTGGTATTTCGCCAAATATATTCATCAACAGTATCAAAATAACTATTAATTTGATTTATCTCTTGTAAAATTGTATTTTTTAACTTAACTTATTTTTTATTTAAAGATATATTTTGTTTTTTCTTACAATTTAGCAATCCCTAAATCATTAAATAAATATTTGTTTAGAAACTTGACTAGAATTTTTTACTTTATTTAATATATTACAATCTTTTTAATTTCATCAAGGACTTAACTGTATTCATTCAAATGTTTTTAAAAGCATTCACTATTTTTTTCTGAAGTATTTAAATTTTAAAATTCTTATGCTTCAGACTTTTTACATTTTTTGCTTCAAATTTTACATATTTTCAAGTTTTTCCAATATTTTATAGGTTCTCAATTTTTTTCCAAAATTTTACAGGTTCTCCATTTTTTTTCAAAAATTTACAAGTTCTCAAATTTAGCCAAAATTTTACAAGTTCTCTAATTTATCCAAAATTTTAGAAGTTCTTATATTCTCATACCCAAAATTTCGCAGGTTCTCAAATTTTTCCAAAATTTTATTAATACACAAATTTTTCCAAAATTTTATAAGTACTCATTCCAAATTTTACACTTTCATTTTACTGGTTCTCAAATTTATTTAATTTTACAAGTTACCAAGTTTATTGAAATTCTACAAGTTTATAACTTCTTCTTATTTTGAAATTTTATGAGTATTTTGTTATTAAATGATACTTGCTTTCAATTTTCTCATATGCACGTATAGAAAATTTTATTTATATGCATATGGAATTTTGGTTAATTTTTTAAAGTTTCCAACCAATTACGTTTGAAATATTTCTGTTGCTTCTCTACATTCTTTCTTCTGATATTTATTTAATTGATTGATTTACATCAATTTGCTAAAACATGCAACATCCACATCACTAGATCAAATATTTTCACAGGGTCAAGGGTATGGAACAAATCCTATTTTCCTACACATTTTTTACAAGTTTTTTACTCTTATGTCTGGAACGTATCAACCGTGCAAAAATAGAATTAGAAACATGGTACATATATATTTCTATGTGTGCATGTATACATATGTTTATGTATAATTTTTCTATACACCTACTACTATCTCTTCTAGTTCGTGTATAAATAAATAAAAATATAGAATAAATGAAAATCCAGCAGCTTCGCGTGAAATAGAACGTGATAACGCGTGTATACGGCTTCATTCAAAATTAGTCACGATATCTGTTATTTCTCACTGAACATCTTAATAGGCCCCGAAAGCGTTATATAGAACACAAATGCCGACACACACATTAAATTAAATTAAATTTATTATATTTTAGTATAAATAATGTATAAGTTTGTACACGTGGATATAATCGAACGTCTGAAGGAAATCGAAGATTCTTAAACTAATCAGCTAACCGATCATCAAATCGGTTGATCCGTCTTCTAGAAATCGTCAGGCAAATTCCTGGAGCTGTCCCGTACCAAAATATATTTTTTTTAAAAAAAAGATAGAGGGAAGTCCCGTAACGCCGGACGGCACCTAATGCCGGACACTCTATTTAACACGTATTATTTAAGTGAGTACAAATCTTTTCATTTCAAAATACAAGTGAAAGGGGCACTGGGGGGCACACAGGTACAGGATTACGCGCCAAGCCTCGCCTGTGACGCACACGGCCGCGGCGAGAGCAACCCTTTCCTGTTTTAGGCGCAAAATCACGGCGTCACCTAAATATCAATGAAAGTGATTCTAGTATATTTATGCATTTATATTTGAGTGGCATTCAAAGATAAAAGTATTACTTGATTGTAGAATATTATTAGATTTTTTAACCAATTTTAGTAGGTGCCATCAAATGAACGAAAATGACTGTCCTTTAGCACCGGACACTAAGTCGTCCCTTAGTGGCAGACAGTAAACATATTGATGTTTCTTGTGAGAATTTACGTAATTTATTCCAATTATTTAATTTTATTCTGTATGAGTGCTAACGGCCACTACATACCTAAATTTTTTGTATTTCCTAGTCAAAGTATGAAAATATTATGATGAATGCTCCAGCTGAGAGCATCGGTGTGGCTCAGCCAAAAGGGTGGATAAATGTGTTTTTTTTATTGCAATATCTAAGAATATTTGCCAAACACACATGTGCAGACATTCTAAAGTGTGGAGATGGCTACATATGTGATCAATGCAGGTTATTTTGAGATGTCCGGTACTAGGTGCCACTTTGTAAAATCATATTATTTGTTACCAAAGTTTGATTGATAGTATTAATTATTTTTTAGCAAAGATTGCGGTTTGATTTTTAACTTTGTTATTTTATAATAACCATTTCGTAAAATATTTTTTGATTTATTTATGAATAACCTTAGGTGTCCGCCACTTGGGAACTCCTCCCTAATTGTCAATTAGAACTATTATATTAACATTATCCTAAATATTAGATTTTTATGTTATAAATCAAATAGCATAAAAAATAGTAGCGTTTAGAAAATTGTCATCATATCTTATTATTATATTTATCAAATTTTATCAAACATGTTTCTTATATTATCTCTATGCCTCCTAATTATTTCTTTGCAACATATTTGAAATTTTTCAAAATTTGTAATCATGTATGTTTTTTGTTACAGAATCCTGATTCTGCAATAAGCTGAGTCGTCGTAAAGGTTTGTCCAGAAATTATTTTAGCATGATTTATTTTTGCATGTATATTGTCATCACCTATAATATAATAATCATCGTATATTATCATCTTTTGATATAATTATGTAATATCATCATTATCATCTTAGTGTTTGTTGGTAATTTATCATATTTGCACTATTTTTATTGTATCGCTTGCAATAAAAAATAAGATAGAATATAAAACCAATTTTTAATCTTTTTAATCTTTTTAATTGGTACATTGGTCAACATTGGCATGTTGACAATTTGTCAACACTGGCTAAAACTAATTTACAAATTTTTGATGGTCAAATTTGATGTCCAAAATGATCGAATAAATCTAATTCGTGTAAATTGGCGAATTTTACTTGATGTTGTCCAAAAGTCAATTCTATGACCATTTCCTGCACCATTCTGGTTGGAAATATCTTAAAACTCTAAACCACCAAATAGAAATTGAATTATTATATTATTATATATCGATTCCGTCAACATTGGCATGTTGACAATTTGTCAATACTGGCTAAAACTCATTTACAAATTTTTGGTCGTCAAATTTGAAGTCAAAAATAGTCGAATAAAGCCAATTCATATAAATTGGCGTATTTTTCTTGATATTGTCCAAAAGTCAATTCTATGACCATCTCATCCGCATACTGGTTGGAAATATCTTAAAATTCTGAACCACCAAATAGAAATTGAATTATTATATATCTTCCTCAGGTTTCTGACCCACGGGCACGATTCCGTGCAATGTATTTCGAATGATCACCTTTTGCACCGTATGAAATCGCATAGAAAATATTTCAATTTGAACAGAATCCATAAACTATTGCATTTATAACCCATTTCATAGCCTTTCCTTCGGGCTGATTGAAAACTCGTATAAAACTTCTTCTTATCTGTGTAAACTACGAGGAACGGACATGGGACATGGATTATTAATGGAAGAAGTTGATAATTAGTTAGAGAAATAATATTTTTATATAAAACTACATAAATCCATTCATCTTTTTTGGAATATTTGATGCCAATAGGTAATGCTATGTTACGGGTCTATAATTGTATGAGTTGGTAGTCACAAACTGTCAGAAAGCTATGTATAAGTTGTCAGGCTTCTTACACATAAAACCTAACCTCCAAAATGCACAATTCTCAAATAACAATTTTATCACAAGTGAAATTTACTGGTGTCTCTTTGATAGCACATACTTGAAGTTAGGTTTTTTGATCGCACAGCAAATACAAAGTTTTTTGACAGTTCTTGCTATCAATTCATACGAAGGTAGACCCATAACATAGCTTTACCATGACATTTCTATTTTATCCGAGAATTGACCCAATAGATGTAATCGTATAGTAAAACTAGTGGTGCATGGCTTCGTGCCTGAAGGCAAATTGCTGGAACTTCCCGTGCCAAAATCTATTTTTGCTAAGGTATGCCAAAATGTTCAGAAACGTTTGAAACGAAAAGATCTTTAAAATTTTTTATTTTCGATTTTTTTTGCGATTACTATAACTTATTCTACTGGAAGTTAAAAATTAATGGAATACATCTATGTAATTATTTAAAAAAATAATTTATTCAAAGTGGAATAATTTATTTAAAGAACGTTACAATCGAGAGGCAAAAATTATTTTCTTGCAAGTTCGATCTAAAAATACTATACATAATACAAGTGTGTGTGTCCATAAGTATGTATATATGTATGAGTGTATGTATGTATGTATGTGTGGATGTATATCTTCATCCGAGACAAGAGAGTAATTTAAAAAATACCGGAATACGAATCACCGAATTTAAAATTGCCAAATTCAAATTTTATTATCTCCAAATGTATTTATTTGGAACAAGTCGAATTATTTGAATATCGTATTACAAAAGAAACTGTCGAAAACGAAAGTGGCTGCGGAATAATTCTCAGTTCGGACGTAAAAAAGTCGTTAAATTTTTTATTGTTTCAAAGTCTAGTGAAAAAATAACGAGTGCAAGATTTATAAGTGCACTGAAGGTTTTTTAGTGATTTTATGTATTTCTCAGTATCATGTTTGTCACCCATTGGATTAGGTTGGCAAGTAAGTAAGTGCGGTTTTTAGAGTCGAGATGGTTTCAATTGAATTTTTAGGTTTGCTGACGTAGTCCAAATGTAAAGTACCACTTTGGTAATAGATAGTAGGCAGTTTAGACTTCTAACAGTGAAGAAGAGTTTTTTGGTCAATTTCGTAATTTTCGTTTGGTTGAAAGATGTAGAAAATTTTTGTCACATTTTCTTTTTTAAATTCTGCAAAAAGTAAAAAGGCATCTTAAGTTATGAGGTGTTGTGATGCAGCCCTAAAACCTAAAAAAACGACAGTGGCAAAATTGGTTTGCCATATTTTGTTCTGGTGACTTTTTACTCAAAGATCAAAAACGCTCTGGTCGACCAGTTGAAGATGATTAAAAAGGCATTGTCTACTTTTAACTGTTACCAAACGATCAATTCTGATGTCTACATTAAACAACTAACGAAATTAAACAATGCAGTTGGTGAAAAGTAGTCTGAATTGGCAAATACAAAGGGTGATTTATTCCATTTTTGGCATTACAGATCTTTGACCAATTAGCAAAAACAATTGGACCATGGTTGGGATGTTTTTCCACATCCTCTACATAGACCTGATTGCACCTTCTGATTACTTTTAGTTTTTGTCTCCACAAAACTCCTTGATTTTTTAAAGAAATCTATAATGATGATGGCGTCAAATTGTACTAAATGCAGTTTTTTGCTAATAAAAACAAGAAGTTATATGGAAGTTGGATAATGGTGCTTTTGTAACTGTATATGCTATATTGGTCAGTTGAGTATGTTACTATATTTATATAGTGCTCGTCGAGACTTTTCATTTGATACCCCACATGCCTATATTTGTTGACCTCGAGGTTTTGCAACCCATTGGTCGACAATTTATTGTATTTCTTGTAGCTTTCTAACAGTTCGTCCGATTTGAATGCAACATTCGACAAAGCTGTGTTAAATTACATGAGGTATATGATTGTCGATTGGTGTTTGTGTAACCATTTTAATTTGTTCAGTTTGTTACTATGATATTTGAATAGAGCTTGTCGAGACCTTACATTTGATACCCCACATGCCTATATTTGTTTATATTAATGAAAAATGACGAAAAGTTATTGATCATAATGGACAACGCTTTTCAGAATAGAGTTTTTTAGAGTCTTTGATTTACGAACAAAATCTCCGCACCTACTTAGTTGCCAATCTAATATATTGTTACTTACGTGAGTTACTGTACTGTTTTTCAATAAATTTAAAACCAATAAACGTAAATATGTTTTGGATTATTTTGCGTGCTTTATTAATGTGTTATGCATAAAACTACATTGCTTCATATTTCATCCATCCTTTTTTTGAAAAATCCTGAAGCTTTCTCTTCCAAACAGCATCACAATTTTCCAATCCATCAACAGTTGCACAATTCAACTGATTCATTCATAATGTTTATGACTATTGCAAGATTTCAATCGCGGTATAAATCATGACAAAGCTTCCATCAAAATGTCATATTGTGGTTTTTTCATGATTGTAATAATTTGAAATTTATAGACGATTGCTATATTAATTATTAATTATTGGCATTGTTCAATTATTGATTGAATATCGAAGACTATATTGGTTACAATGTTTTGTAATTGGATTTGAGACGAATCGGTTGTGATATTCTAAGATTATGGGTGTTGTAATTTGCGTTAACATACTTATGAAATTAGCTAGTAATAAAATTGATGTGAAAATAAATTAAACGTTGTTGAATATAATGCAATTTTGTTGTTTTCATATACAGAAAATTTTGAATAAAAAATATGTATATACATTAGGGCGGGTCAATTTTATGGTCAATTTCTTCACGTTTCGAAGGTTTCTGAATATTTTGACATATTATTTACTTTATTATGGAAGTATTACTATGATGTCCAAAACTCGACACATTCACAAACAAATTAATTTTTTTTCCGCAATCCATTTCCACACGATTGCGCAAATATTCATAGATAATCTATTTTTTTTTCAGCCCACATATTATTATAATATTCATTCGCAATTCGCTGGTAAAAGGCGGATATACGCAACTTTGGCCGATAAAAACATAACAAAATCGATAAATAAATAAAAAAGTGAAATCAAAAGGATTGTCGCGTATTTTCTCTTCGGTGAATTACCTCCTCTTTTGCCGATATTATATTATGTGCGTAAACGTTATTTGCAAACTGCAAACAGAAGAAAAAAATCGAATGAAAATTATGATTAACTTTCGTTTCGTGTTGGTAGGTAGGTAGGTACATTGAGTTGTGTCTTGTGTGTGTCGTTACCGCATTGCCGCATTCTTGGAGAAACGATTTTTACTTTTAGCCACGACTAGGTTAAGAAAAAAGTCATACGATGGAACTGCTTTCAGGTTGGAAGAATAAATTGGACAGAATATCAGATTTGGCGATTTTATTGCTCTCGACCTTTTGAGTTACTTAAGAATTTGGGGCTCTCCCTTGGATTGGTGGTTAGAGTTATCGGATTTTAATCAAACTCCCCAAGTTTGATACCCGCCTCGGACAAGGCGGTAGTGACATCGGTTTTTACTTGAAAATATAGATAACAACACGAGTAACCTACCTATGAGTACCTTCTTTATAAAGGATATAAAAATAAACAACTATAATATACAAACTAGTAGTGTGTGGCATCGTGCCTTGAGGGAAATTGCTGGTTTTCAAATAGATTATTACAAATAATCTAACTTTCATTATTTATATTTCATAGGTCATATGAGTTAGTTAAATGAAGGATATTGTATAATATTTATAAGAATTATATAAACTGAATTGCAAAGTTAAAATTAATTTTTGAAAGTATATAAGTGATGTACAGAACTTTAGCTAGAATTAGAATTTCGATATAAAAAAATTGTAATATTAAGTAAATCTTTCCCCAAAAGTAATCGTCTCGTCAATACAAGCAGAAAGTTTTTGAATCATTCAAATCGGATGCTTAGTTCTCTCAAAAACTTTAATTTTTGCACATTTAGCTCCGTATCTCCGAAACGGCTGCATCTGCCTCTACCAAAAACTAATCACTTTTTCTCTCCATCATTACGAATTAAATGTTTTTTGGATCATTCAAATCGTATGCTCCGTTCTCTCATAAACTCGATTTCAATTTTCTGCACTCTTTGCTTCGTATCTTCCAAACGGCTGGACCAATTTTTGCCAAAAACTAATCTGCACACCTTCTTATCACCAGGAATTGATTTTTTTATCATTGAAATTGGTTGTTTCGTACGCCCGAAATCGCCAACGAAAAATTGTATCCATGCATGCACATACACACACACATCCATTTTTCCTGAGATATGCGGAAAATGTTCGGAAACCTCTGAAACGTAAAAATATGCAAAAATTCTTAATTTAGATTTTTGGACGATTACAATAACTTACCCTACGGGATGTTACTAGGTGTAAGTGGCATTTCGCCTTACTTAAAAAAAATTGCATGAACTTTTCAATAAATGTGTATAAAATCGACTGAATAAATAAGAATTAAAAAGTAGCTAATAAGATAAAATTTTCAACTGTTTATTTCTAGATTTTTTTTTGACTCTAGACACAAAACATGGCGAGCATAGCTCACTTGGTAGCGATCCTGTCTTTGAATCGAATCCTGTCATTGTCTTAGAATTTAAGAAAATATATATGTATAGTTAACTTGAAATTGAATAAAATTGTATTTGTTAAGTAGAAATTGAATAAAAAGTTAATTCCATTAATTATGTGATCTAAAAATGTATTTCCAAACTTATTATGAATTATTATGAATTTTGATAAATGCAATCACTTTTTGCCCAGACACTACCACCATTTAAGAATTGCATTTTTTTTTTCGAAAAAAAAAACGGCTTAGCTGAACCAAAAAGTAATTAGCACAATTTCCTGATACCTTCGGAACGGTTTTGAAATTTTCAAAATCTTACAATTTTTGATGAAAATTTCTACACTAAAATCTAATCAACAAGAGTCAAAGCAAAGGGATCTATCTGTATACAATTAACAGTTATTATTAAACGAATTCGAACATGAAAACTTACTTTTGACTCTTTAGAAGCAATGCGGTCTACAAATCATATTAATGTAGGGAGCTGTCTAAATGCAATAATGGAAACTTGTTCGAACAAACATATTTCATCCTTTTCACTTTGGACCCTATCTGGAAATCAGTATAATTTAGCTGCGATGACGGCTATCTCTACCATACCCTGGCACAACCGTACCCCAATTTCCTCTACTCTTATAACATAGTACAAATTAGACTAAATACACAAGATAATCACTGAATATTAAAAATCACGTAATAATTAATAAGGTTTACAAATTGCAACATAATGTTACATAAATTTATGATTCTAAATATTTCCTAACTCGAATCAAAATCATTAGATAACCGTTCGATATTTGAAGCCGTTTCTAACGGACTTAACATCATAGAATATATTGATTGATTAAATATGCACTTAACTGGACTTAAATATAATTGCACACATCGTAAATATATATATATATATATATATATATATATATATATATATATATATATATGCAGATATCGGTTATATAAATAGCGATAAATGCAAATAATTATATCGGTGAGTCCGTTTAACTGTTAATGAAACATCATAACTTATGGAAATTCTAGTTGGAACTGTCTTGGAATTTTATATTTTTTCTATGGAAACGCCGATGAGAAATTAATTTATATGAAGTGCAATGTAATGAGATCATTTTCTTGGCAGGAACTATGAGAAATTCTATTAGATGTGTTCTTCACAAGGTTTTTGTTATAAAAAGTGTTTGTAAAAAACTTATGAATTAATATATTAATTTGTTAATTAAGATTATTTGCACAGCTTGTCAAGGCAGAATGACACTTGCACCTAGTGTAAAATTGAAATCATTTCATTTGTGGAGATTCTTTAAATCTGAATTTGTAATTGATGTGCTTTTAAAAGTTTTTGTCGTAAAAAACTCATAAAATTTATTGATAAACTAATTAAGATTATTCACACATGTCGCGATTCATGAACTTGCCCTAAGGAAAAATTCCACTTACACCTAGGCAAATTTTAAACAATTTTATTTATGAAGCTCCTTTATGTCTGAAGCTTTGAAGAGCTTTAAGAATTTGTATTTGTTGTGCTTTTTAAAGTTTTTGTTGTAAAAGCAAATGTTTCATTCATAACAAACTCATGAATTAATTTTTTAATTTTTATTTATTAACTTTCATGAAACTATTTTTTTATTATTAAGTTATAGTAATCGCAAAAAAATCTAAAATGAAAATTTTTATTTATCTTCACGTTTCAATGGTTTCTGAATATTTTATACCTTAAAAAATGGATGTATGCATGCGTGTATGTGTGTGCGAGTGTGTGTGTATGCGGATACAAATTTTTGTCGACGATTTTGGGAACACGGATCAACCGATTCGAATAATTTTAAAAACATTCGATTTGTATTGGTAAGGAGAGGTGCTGATTAGTTTTTGGCAAAGGCAGCTTTGGCCGTTTCGAAGATACGGGGCAAAAAAATCTAAAAATCGTAATTCAGTTTTTGAAAGAACGGAGCGTCCCAAGTGAATAATTCAAAAAACATTTGACTTGTTTTGACTAAACGAAGAACTGTTTAAATTTTTGGAAAGGCAGGTCTAGCGGTTATAGACTCTTAATAAAAAGTAGTTAAAAAATTGCCATTTGTCGATCAAACATGTTTATTAGTCATATGCACATCAAATTATCAGATGTTTTATAGAGATTTCAATAATGTGTACACATTTTGTGTAATTTTTTTTGGGTTCCGTACCAAGATTTTTAATTTTGAAGTTTATTTATATGGTTCAAACAAATGTCCTCGACATTTTCGACAGTGTGGAATAATCGATTTGTATTATTGAAAAACCATTCGCGGTTCGTACTCGATTGCGAGACGCTTTTGCAAAAGGCAATTTTGCCGTATGGAGCGCAAAGGGTGTAAAAACGGTTATGCAGTTTTTGAGAGAACGGATCATCCGATCGGATTAATTCAAAAAACATTTTGCTTGTGTAGGCGGTGTGCAAAAAATGGTTTTACAAAAAATTTCGTAGTTTTGAAAATTTTCAAAAACTCAAATTTGCCAAAGTAATAAAATAATTTATATATGTTTTTTTAACATCGCTTATCATATAAAACTTGATGAGCATTTCAACTCAGAAATCTATTTATAATCATTATTATTAATAATTTTACACCAGTAAGGAGACTAAAGCCAAAATCATCTTCAGATTTGTCAAACTTAATTAATTAGGATTGCTACATATAATTTTATAAGAAAATGTTCTCACTAGATAAGATAGTCCAAGCATGATGTGATCAACCCATAGACTTCTAGAACTTACATATTTCTGGTTGATCTAACAATAAAACTATAAACCTAGCACCAAGTACCATACATGTACCTGTCTCAGACTTGAATTGTTTATAAGAAAAATCTCTTATGTAACATCAAAATCCATGTATGGTCCATGTTCGATTCTAATTTTATGGATAGAGATTTTGGTCGGTGCGATGCACTCCCATGTGCTTTTTCACGTGTTGAGAAATGTTTTTATACATATTTCGTGAAGTCCAAGATCATTCACTACAATTTCTCGATTGTACAGTTAAGTCAAACGATGGAACCAGTTTTAAGACACAACATCAACGATAAATACTACACGGTCGGACACGACCGGCCAATTGCCGCCGGATATATTGTTTATAGAGAAATATTTATATTAAATATATATATATATATATATATATATATATACTTATTTTAAAATTAATTGCAGACAGGGTTTGGCGTCGTTGGAACACTGCAAAGTTGCAAAATTGTGCTTAGACGTTTTGTGGTCAATAGACAATATCCAAAATATGTCTCCAGATCTCTAACTTTGTCCAGACCAGAATAAATTGCATAACTAGAGTTGGCGTTGGTATTTTGCCTTGAGGCAAGTCACATGAACTTTCCGATATGTGTAAATAATCGACTTAATCAATAAAAAATAAATTAATTTATGAGTGATTAAAAGTATTCCGAGTGTATTTATTACACATATTTGAAATCGAACGAACACATGAACTCGGAGTATTTTCTAAAAGCAAATTTTCGCAAATCAATAATTTTTATAATTGAACCAGTTTCCGTAGGACTTTAATGGTTTAGTATGTTCATCAAGACCAAGTACTCTATCGTTATACCAAGTAAATCGTCTAATTTTAATTTTAACAAACGTCACAAAAACTACTCATTTTCTTAAACTTTGATGAATTTTTAAAATTAAACTACTTGTCGTAAGGCCGTAATATTTCAGTAGGTTCTATAAGACCATGATATATATGATGCAAAAAAAAATCATAAAAATTGGCTTAAATTTTTTATATATTTTGATTTATAAACTAGTAGTCTTTTTTACTGCATTTTATGTATCTATGAATTTTTATAAAGTTTACATTCAAGAGTTAACATGATTCACTCTCAACAAATATTCAAACTATTCGAGTAAAACTTTCGAATTTAAAGTTGATGGAGAATTTAAATAGTCAATACAGAATTTTTAATTATTTTTTGGCTCAGTACGAATAAACATGAATTTTAAAATTTAGTCTAAAATTCAAAGAATTTTTAATTACAGTTCAGGTTCACCAGTGTTTCATACAACTATACAATTTTTTTTTTAATGTAGCATTTCGTATGCAAAACTTTTTGTCCTATTAAATTATAACAGTTTAGCTTATAGAAATTATGTGTATTTTTGATTGCTAAATATATAGTGTAAAAACAAAAAATATATAACTGAAACAAAGGGTTTTTAGTATAAGCGTACATTGATCATTACTTTTCAAGAATATTCAAGAATTCAAGAAAAAAGATTTTCAAACAAGAACCTCGAACTTTTGAGAAATATTCAAAAACTGTTCATATTATTAATTAAAAATTGTGCTGATTTAATTTTGGTTTACATCGGCAGGACATTTCTTCATACTTAATAGTTTTAGAACATGATCGATAGGATATTTTTGATAGGATAAGATTTGTTTAGAACAAGATTTATTTAGGATAAGATTTGTTTAATATATAATTTGTTAAATATATAACGATCTGTTAAAAATTATGTAAATTATCTGTTGGGCAATGTCTTAATACTACGTCGGTTTTACAGATGGCAACTCAAACAGTTGTCTCATCTCTGTGATAATCTTAATGATTACATTATCTGTAATCGGGCGAATATTTTTATTGATGCAGCAATGTCGGATTTTGGATATTTTCACTTTGGAAACATATTGCTATCTGTACTTCTAAGTGAAGAGGGATGTCACTACTGCTTGACATCGAGCTCCTCGAAGCGGAATCGTGTTCAGGATCTCTGATTCAGGTGCAGTCGCTCTAGACACTTGCCAACTAGTTTAGGATATGAATTGTTTAAGATATTATTAATAGGATTTAATTTGTTTATGATGTTATTGATAGGATTTCTTGCAATTTTTAATCCTTATCTCAGATTTTCAATTGTGATCCTCTCAATTCAGTAGTTGATGTCTGCTCTACTAACATTTTATGTCAAACCTAGACAAGTACAGTACCAACTGTATATATTATTGATACATTATAGTAATTTGAACTTGAACTAAAATAATAGTTCCAAAGCAAATAAATTATCTGCTCTCTCTCTGGGAGCTTTAACGTTATTTATCATATACGAGTATATATGTGCCGTCGTATATAATTATAATAATTGTTGTTGTAGTTGGCAGTAGGTATAATTTTGCATATGTCAATCATTGTGGATATATGTGGAGCGACCTTGACATCTCAAACAGTCCATTTTAACATCCGTTATATCCACTTGACTCCAGAAATTATTTCTTTGCATATATTATAATAAAACAAACGTTAACCCGAGACCATCTGAGAATAGAGACTGGAATTAGAATATCACTGAACTGGCCCCAGGCGGATTATTAATATGTAATTTATTATGAAAAGAAATTGCAAATCACGAAAGTGTCCAACAATGAGTACACTGAGGGTTTAGGAAAAAAATTAAATAATTTTATAACTTGGCCACTTTGCTTGGCTTTTTATAGATGGCAACCTAGACAGTTCTCCTATCTCAATTGCGAAATTTTTATCATTGAAGGTCTCTTGATCATTTTGGTGTACTTTGGAACGAATAAATTCATGTATTGTAGGATTTATCTACTACGATTTGGTAAAAACAGCTGAACAGATTTTGTTGCCAATTTTATTAACTTATAGAAAATGAAATTATGTATATATGTTTATTTCAAAGGTTTCTAAACATTTTGGCCCTAGAAGTGATGGATGTGTGTGTGTGTGTGCGTGTGCGTGTGCCTCGTGCGGAAACACATTTTCGAGTATATGCAGGTAGAGCAATTTAAAAGCAGGTAGATTTAAAAAAAAGTCCAAAATATCCAAAACATCAAAATAAAATAAAAATTTATTTTTTTCAAAAAAGTCGATTTCTTTCAAAATTCTCAAAAATCTCTTTTTTTTCAAAGTTTTCAAAAAAACTATTTTTTTAAAAAAAATCTTGATTTTCGGTACGGGATGTTCCAGCAATTTGCCTTAAGGCATGATGCCATGCACCTCTTGTTTTTCAACTTTTTTTGGTACTTGCAAATAGCTAGGAGTTTAAACAGTGTGCAAGTAATTAACACAGTATTCTTTTCGAAAGGGCAACCCAGCGGTCAACCAGTCTTCTTTTATATTTAGCTCGGTTTGAATTGAATTGCCAAATAAATTGTCTTCATACCACTGCTAATAAAATATTCTTCATTATTGTAAAACTTATATTGGCATATATTTCGTGCTATATGATTTCATACTAATTATAATATTGATATTGTGTAACTCATAACAACAAATTATGAAATACATATCTAATTAAGGATTTTTATCATCCGTTCATTCTTTTGCTAATTAACATTTTATTTTAAAAAATGTGTCAATTTCATATCTCGAACCTTTCACTAAAGAATCACATATATACAAACACATTGAAATGGAAACGACATCTTTAATAGCTCTGAGGTAAGAGACTGTGAATAAATTAATTTTTATATTATCAAATTAATAAAAATAGAATATAAAATACTGCACAGGTCAGTGGAACTACAATTGGTAAGAAAAGAACTTATAATAGTATTTTCGTGTCCTTTTAGTGCGGATCCACTAAACATACTTGTCAGTAATTAGACCAACATCTAAATCCAGCAATGCAATTAATTAGAAAACTTGCTCCAACCAGAAGGCTCATAAAAAAATTGGTCAGAAGACCTAGTAACTTAATTGAAGCACTGTTTCTTCTACTAACAGATTATTATCTCGGCGGATGAGACCTCTACTACAAATGACACATTTGTTCGTGTAGGATAAGACCACCAATTCAGTATTCATATACCTAGGATTCATATAACCAGAGTATAATTTCTGAGTTTACCGAGTGTAAAAACTACACCATGTATCTACATATGTTTTACATATTGATTTAGTTCAACATCGATAAAACCAGTAGCTAATAAAATAATATCCAGTAGCGTGTTGTTGAGTTTATACTTTATACCAACAACTGTCGGAGGAATTCCTCGGGTCCATTCAAGCGTTCACCAGCGGGCGTCGTCTACTGGTATTTTCTTCTCATTCTGGAGGAGAATTGTTGGAAAGGACGCCTTTGGAGGAGAATTGTTGGAAAGGTGCCAACTGTGGAGGCACTCTTGGTGAATTTTTTTATTAGTCGGCGTTGGAAGACTGATTGATGTCTAGTTCAACGATTACAACTTTGTTTATCCTTTGTTTGCTTATTTGATTTTTATTTTTTTCATGTAGAAACCTATTGTTCCAGAAATTTAAATGTGTAAAATTTTTTCTAGACTTTTAAGTACTTAAGACATAGACCTTATACTACATGGACTGCTAGTCCTCATATGTTCTCCATTTTAAAAAGTGTCAAAAGATAGAAGGGGACTGTGACGTCACTTAGTGAACGAGCGTTGCCGACAATCGTGGAACACTCCCGATTGATTAAATGTCATATGTCGATCAAGTCTTGATCGACAATCACAATTTTTAATATACTATTGATTTTAACTGAATATTTAAATAACCCTCAGTCCACAGTGTCTGTTACTACTTTTTCCAAGTTACTGCCGTGCGTCTGATGTAGAGCTATCACCAATTACAGTGTTATGTACTAACAAATAAGATCGTATGTAATTTTACATCAAGTGCCTATTATATTCATACCATTTCTTCGGTATTAGTGAGTAAATGAAGACTTATCTATAACGTAGCATCTCTTCGTAACAATCGGTCATAGACGGAGAGCCGAGGGAAAACGTAAATTAGTCTTGAAATGAAATAAATTTTATTCTTCTTTTTGAAATCCAATCAGAATTTTACATACACATAATTTATAGAAAAATTCAAAAAAAATGTTGGTAAAATATTAAGTAATTAAATAGATCAATATATAGTGTGATAAGTACATATATTTTATAGTCGATATCATTTTAATGCATATTTGGTATATTATTTTAAATTTACTAATTAAATTAAAAATAATTGACTGAGAGTCAAAAATTGGATATTTATGGAAAAATCTCAAATATATATATCTAAAAATACTTATCCTGTGCAGTATTTCAAATAAAAAATAGGAGAATATTCAATTGCCAAAAGAGATGGAAAAAAGTAAACAGGTAGGCAGGTGAACAGGTGGACACCTAGACAGGTAAACAGATGGACAAGTAAACATATGTACTGGTAAACCGGTAAACAGATAGGCAGTTAGAGAGGCAGTCAGATGAACAGGTAGACAGGTAAACAGATGTGTAGGTAAACAGATGTGTAGACAGGTAAACAGATGAACAGGTAGACGGGTAAACAGATGAACAGGTAGACATATAAACTGATACACAGTGCAAACAGTAGGACAGGCGGACAGGTAAACAGATAAACAGGTGGACAGGTAAACAGATGAACAGGTAGGCGCGTGTTTCAAAAATTTGACATTTATGGAAAAATCTCAAAAATATATATTTATGTTCTGTAATATTTCAAATGAACAATATGAGAATATTCAATAGCTATGCCAAAAGAGATGGAAAAAAGTAGACAGATAGGCAGGTGAACAGGTGGACATCTAGACAGGTAAACAGATGAACAGGTGGACAGGTAAACAGATGAACTGGTAGACAGTTAAACAGATGAACTGGTAGGCAGTTAAACAGATGAACTGGTAGGCAGTTAAACAGATGAACTGGTAGGCAGTTAAACAGATGAACTGGTAGGCAGTTAAACAGATGAATTTTTAGACAGTTAAACAGATGAACTGGTAGACTGCTGAACAGATTTACTGGTAGACTGCTGAACAGATTTACTGGTAGACTGCTGAACAGATTTACTGGTAGACTGATATAAAGATTTACTGGTAGACTGATAAACATATTGCCTGGTAGACTGATGAACAGATTTACTGGTAGACTGATGAACATATTGCCTGGCAGACTGATAAACAGGTGTACTTGTAGACACTTCAACATATTTAATATTCACAGTATCATTTTTTTGTACAACGCACCGCGATTCTATTTTGAAACCTCTATCATTCTATTCATTACTCTCATGCTGACCATCTAAAATCTTACTTTTACCATCATTTACCAGTTTCTCATTACCAATTATTTACTACAATTAAAATATCGACTAGCTCTCCGTCTATTCCCACAATCGTCCCGATCTGATCCGTATACCTATATTATATTAGATCTGTGATCTCAGATATTCTGTGCCTCGGAGTTTCTGCTAGGAAGTAAAAGTATGAAATTATGTTATGCAACTTGAAGCAAAATAGTGAATCTTTTGTTGGAGACTAACAATCAGGGAATCGTAATAATATAATAATGGTCTCGTTTCTTAAATAGATGGAGATCCAGATCTTTGTTTATTTATTTGCTGGTAATTATTAGTTGCGGAGTTGTTACATAAATGCATCTGCGATTGGTGTTTGATATAAATTATTTTTCTTTGGAATAAAAATGCCATCCCATTCAAGTATATCAGTGGTTCAAACGTCTAAAACTAATTATGAATTTGAGTTAAAAAACTAGATTTGTGTACATGGTTGTTGTAAGACTGAGCGCTGAATGAATTGTGTTTACATTTTTTTTTAAATGTGCAAACTTGTAAAAACATATGGTTTCGGAAAATAATAAAAAGAGATACGCTTCATTCAGTAATATTGTTGTTTGAAAATTGGTCGAGGAATATCTGGTCGAGGTATTTATTACAAAACGAATAGCTATCAAGCCTCTTGTTAATTGCTAAATTGTTTAACGATATAAGACAACCTTTACTAAATCTTTTCTTTAAATATATTGGTTTCAAAATGTAATATACTCGTGTTTAGGAAAACAATGTTATGCTGAAGATTATTCATGTGTTCTGTGAGCATTGTTTTATTTTGATTTTTATTTTTTTAATTATTTCTGTGTAGATTTCGGCTATTTTCGCCTATGTAAAAACCTTTGCAGTTTAGACAATTTAATTTGTACAGTAAATTACTTAAGATTTTTGGATCAAATTTAGACAAAATAGCGTAGCAAAAGTCATTAATACAAAATTATTATTATTGCAACTTCAACATCCTCCTATTACGAAACAAAATATCATCACATTTGTTGTCGCAATAAATATATTACATTCAATTTCTTCAACAAGGAAACCTTTTCTTCCGTGACATTTTACATTTCCTACTTATAACTTACAACTAAAATTAATATTATACAAATGTGGATTGTGAGATTTTAGTATGGAATTACTAAAGAAGGCACCTGGAGGCATAGAATTTAATTACGTACGCTTTGACAACAACAAAAAGCTCAATTTAAAATGTTGAGTCGACTATTATGAGATTTTCAAGAGCAAAAAACGCATTAACTTTGAGTTCATTAAAGGGTCCACTGGGCAGACGTAATTGCGTAACAAATGCATTCGAATTAAAAGCGAAATTGTATACAAACATACATACGTAGGATATAAAATAGTTATATATATATATATATATATATATATATATATATATATATATATATATATACATATATAATGGGAATAATACAATAGAATTGTAGTAGAACAATGATATTAGATATGAATGAATTGTTCAAATACGAATCACTTTCTTTCAAAACTCAACTCACTATGAAATTAGCACTTTTTTCTAATATATGGTTATGTATTCGGGATTTTTTTGACATTATAAATGTCAGGAACCACAATGTCGTATATAAAATTATGAGAAATAAAAAATATTATGTACGTTTCTATACTAGATCATTTAGTAGTACATATCACAAAGGACCAAACAAAATTAAATGAGACACAAGTATTTGTTTTATGAACATTTTGTATTGTTTGTATAATATTATTAAAAATTATTTAAATATTAAAAAGAGTACTAGTCGTTTTACTAGTACAAAAATCCCTTTTTCCATGCAACGTTTTTGAAATTTGTTCTATCTTATTTTGTCTATCTGCCTAAATTGCAATTCAATTTATATCGGAGAAACGAGCTAGAATTTGATAAAAGGACTACAAGACTTAAAAAGAATTTAAACAATCCAAGACAATTCAAAACTATGCTTACAGAACACATCAACATGTTGAAACATAATATAGTTTTTTTACCAACTGTAGTACATTTTGAAGAAAATTTATGCAAAAGAATTTGTGAAAGATTCTATTTAACCATTTTTAATTATATAAATAAAAGAATAAACTCAACATGCTGTGCGACACAAATATCCTTTATCTTGATAATTTTTCCAAGTTTCTTACACAATAATAAAAAATGTGCAAAAAATTCACGATTAGTTTTACACATCTTGGTAAAAATATATTTTTTGTAAAATCCTGTCTCCAACTAGTTCACTGATAACATATTATTGCATACTCACTCTTTTGTAATAAGTTAATTTGTAATGTTAGTATAATTGTAAAATATTATTTTAATTTCAAGTTTATTGTTAATATTATATAGATTAGTGCATTACAATATCCTCATACCATGGATAATCGAATGTTTGTAAAGTTATGAATTGTGCCATCTAATGATTTTTTATATTACCCATCCTACATTTATTTAATAAAACAACAACACTCGTGTTGATAGATTTCTTTACCCATTTTTCTATAAATGTTTCATAATTAACCAATTATTTGGTGACCTCAAATTTTCAAAAGCGAGCCTCGTAAGTGAATTAACAAACTAAAACCGAAAGTACTAATTGACACGTTTTACGTCTCGAAATGACCACGTGCTGTTGTTTGAGGTAACTATTTGACTTTTAATTGTTTGATGGTTTGATGGAAACAATGTTGAATGTGGTACATGGCATCATTTTTTCATAGTTTTAATGTAGAAAGCGAAATGTTTTTTTATGAGATTTTATGATATTAATCAATGATAATATTCTGATGCTTGGAAATAAAGACTTTAGAGCATTTTTAGAGGGCACAGTAGACCAAGTTCAAAAAGTTGAAATTCATAGTTTAATAAATAGTCTTATTTCTTGAAAGCTTGGTGTAATTGTGTCATATTTTTTAACTGTGGTCTTAGAAACATTATTTACGACTACGGATTCGAAGTTTGAATGAACAAAATTAATGAAATTTGACTACAATAACCGCGAAATGATCACATTTTTACCAAAGCTCTAGGTTGCACTTAAAAGCTCACAATTTTCGAACTACAAGGAATAAGTTTTTAATTTTTTTTTCGAGAATAGTTACAATCAATACTATTACCCAATTTCGGCTTGACGTTGAGTTCTGGGACACCTTTTATATATTTTTCGTTGAAGATGTCTTGTCCTTAAATTTATTTTATATGATTTTTGTAATATTTCTAGCAAATGCTAACAAGCTTTTTAATAACAATTGTTATTATTAAAATCAATATAATTATTAACTTTCCGTAGGGTAAGTTATAGTAGTTGAAAAAAAAAATTTTTTTATATATCTTTATGTTTGAAAGTTTTCTGAACATCTAAAAAAATTGTTGTGTATATGTGCGTGTATGGGTGTGTGTTCGTATGTGTGTGCGGATACAATTTTTCGGGGACGTTTTCGAGAACACGGATCAACCGATTTGAATGATTCAAAAAACATTCGATTCTTATTGATGGGGATGATTAGTTTTTGGCAAAGGCAGTCTAGCCATTTCAAAGATACTAGTCAAAAAGTGCCAAAAATGGTAATTAAGTTTTTAAGAGAACGATGCGTCCAATTTCAATAATTCAAAAAACATTTTACTTGTATTATCGAAATGAAGAACTGATTGAGATTTTGGGAAGGCCGGTCTAGCGGTTTCGGAGATTCAATGAAAAAAGTAAAAAGAGAGCCATTTGACAGTCAAAAATGATCATTACATATATCAAATTATCATATATTTTATAAAAAAAATTAATAATAAGTATAAACTTTGCTTACATTTCTACGGGTTCCGTAACATTGTTTAACTGTTAGACTGCAACGCGGTGCTTACGCGCTTTGATATTTCGTCTCTATATTTGCCTTAAGGCAAATACCAGGCACCACTAGTTTTATTTATTTACGAAGGGTTTTTTGAAAGTATTTCGATGATTTTTTTTTGTCAACCAAAACTTTATTAAAGTTTTATAATACAAAATTGTTGATGAAAAACTAAAATCAATTACATACTGCACACAAACCAATTCCCTATACGTAAATATGTTGAACAAAATTCATTTATTTTGCTTGTGTGTTCTTGACATCATTTCTGCAAAATTGTCATAATCAAAAATTGAAGAATCATTTTCAAATAAAACTGAAGTACTATAAAGCCTTCTATTATTTTATGCAATAACATTGACCAATGTTATTTCGACTTTGTTAATTCTTTTGTGCGTAATTAGTGTAACTCTAGGTAAACACCATTAACAGAACAAAAAATGTCGTAATCCGCCGGATTTATCCTCCTCTGTCTGATGTTTGCTCATCACTTTATTTTGTTAATTAACGACTCGACAAACAGACAAATGGACAAATGGACAAATAGAGAAGACACTTGTTAAGTGCAAGTGTTAAGGCTCTCTTGCACAAGGTCTTAACCCCGTGCTGATGTAATTGTAAAAATCATTTTGAATGACATCATGGAATTAAACGTAAACATACCTTGATAGATAATCTTGTAAGATGAGAATTAATCGAATTAGTAATTTATATTGACAAGCAATATGGGTATCGATTAATTTTTTAAATTTCTTGCCAGTTCTCAAATTGCTCATTTAATTTATCAACATTGAAAAACTTACTCTTCTTTGAAAACCAGTTGGAACTCACTAAATTTTACTATATTTAGCCTCAAAATTTTTAAATGTTTTTTCTTGTTAATGGGGATTGTGAATAATAAGAGAAAATATAAAAAATATGTTTAAACTTTAATGCATATTTGTTACTGGCTGTTGTTTAATCAAGGTGAGTTATAAATAAAAGTTAATTCGTGTTTGCTAAATCATCGACGAAAATTTGTATCCGCACACACACACACACATACACACGCATACACATCAATTTTTTTTTAAGGTATGCCAAAATGTTCAGAAACCTCAGAAATGTGAAGATATGCAAAAATTTGTATTTTCGATTTTTGGCCCTTTACTATAACATTACCCTACGGGAAGTTAAAAAAAAATCACTAAACGAAATTTATAATATATATACTGAAAAAAATATTTATATTTTGTTGGCAAGATATATAAATATTTTTAAAATATAAAAATTATTTTTACAATGTATGATATTAACGTTAACTATATATCTTCTTCAAAATTTCAAAACCTTGAAACAAAACCAAACAAAACAAAAATTTTGGTCAATTTGGTCAATACATTTTTATCAATATTAAATATTTAATTTATTTGAAATTTTGTTTAAACAAAATCCCAAAATTTCTAAGAAAAAAATAAACTTTTTCCAACAAACTTTTATCTATAGCTTTGGATTCTCTGTTTTTTTTTTAAAAAAAATTCTAACAATTTTTTTTAAATAAAATTGCAATATTTATTAAACAAGATTGAAACATTCTTTGGATAGAATTCCAACATTTTTTAAAAGAAATTTCAAATTTTTCAATACAAATCCAACATTTGCTAAGGAAATTCCAAAATTTACCACAAAAATTCCAATATTTACCAGAGAAGTTCAAACAATTTTAAAAATAAATTCCAACAATTTTACAGGAAACAAAAAGAAATTTCAACGATTTTTGAAGGAAATTTCAACATCTTCAAAAACAAATTCCAACATTTTGAAAAAGCAAGTTCACAAGAAAATTCCAACATTTTCAAAATGATATTCCAATAATTTCTCAAGGAAGTTTCAACATTTTCAAAAGAAAATTTCAACAAATTTAAAAGCAAATTTCAACATTTTCATAAGGAAATTTCGACATTTTCAAAAGAAAATTTCAACATTTTCAAAAAAAACCCAACAATTTCTCAAGAAAGTTTCAACATTTTTGTAAGAAAATTTCAAAATTTTGAGAAACGAATCCCAACAAATTCTCAAGAAATTTCAACATTCTCAAAAAGAATTTCCAACAATTTTACAAGCTAATTTCAACATTTTCAAAAAGAAATTCCAATTATTTAATAGGGAAATTTCCAAGGAAATTTCAACATTGTAAAGAAGAAATTTCAACATCTTTAAAATGAAATTTTAAAATTTTCAAAGAATTCCAGCATTTTCAAAGAATTCCAACATTTTTAAAGAATTCCAACATTTTCAAAGAATTCCAACATTTTGAAAAGAAAATTTTAACTTCTCAAAATGAATTTTTTCAACGTTTTCAAAACAGATTGCTTCAACATTTTCAAAATAAAATTCTTTAAAATTTTTAATTTGTGTTTGTGATTTGTTTTCAAGATTTAAAATTCCGAAAATGATTACTATCAAAAAAAAACAGTGTTTGGAAATTAAATTTTGTTCAAAGAATATATTATGTTTACGATCAAGTACAATTCTTTTAGAAGTGAAATATTTGAAAAAAATAATAATAACAAAAAAGTATCGAATTCAACAAAAAAATATTAATGTTTTCATATTTTAAATTTCCAGAGCATTTTGTATAATTATGGTATTGATGTATTTTGGTCCATAGTGGTTAAAATGGAATTAAAATTTTTGGTTCGTGATTTTCTCAATTTTTTTTTATACAAATCGAAGTTCCAGAATCTAGTTTTTCGAACAAAATACAATTAATTCCAACTAAAATTTTATTTCTTCCCAACTACATATCATTTAACAGCAAAAGACATGAAAAATACGCATATAGATACAACAGCCCTAAATAGACCAGCACGTGTTTTTTCCTCTCACTCATCTTGTCTTGGACACCACTATTTCTTCTGCCATTACGTCGTACTCCCATATTCTTCTCGATTAATTTTTTGTCGATATAAATCTTTCGAACTTTTTTCCGTCGTGTTCGACAAAGTTGCAGAAAATGCAGATTGAACGTCGGCCTTGCCAGAGGCCGTCGAGCGTCCTTGCCCAGATGAGGCTATTAATAGGCAACAAACCTGAGGAATAATAATCGATCTGGATAATAAAAATGATAAAAAATAATATTGGAGTAATGAAAAATAAGATGATATAATGGAAAGTGAGATGCAGTAGTAAAAAACAAGAATAACAAAAAATAAGAGTCATTATTGAAGTGCCTTCAGACTTAGTCTTAGATTAGGTCTAATATAATATTATCATTATATTGTAAAACTGAGAAGATCTCATTGGAGTTCTTCTTAGGCATCGCTCTTAAATATTGTCATTTTAGCTCATAGGAATCTTTATGTATTTCTGATTGCTAAATAAAACAGAGTTAAAAAAAAAAAATTGAAGTGCATGGTGTATGTGGGTGTTAGAAGTGTCTGTAAGAGTGTTTTTTATGAATAAGAGATACTTTTGATGTACTTCAGTTATTATTTAGCAAAGGACATTTTCGGTAATTGTATTTAATAATTTTCTATAAAAACAAGGTCATCAAACAAGACTGTCAAACAAGGCTGTCAAACAAGGCAAGGTAACTTTGGTTCAAATAGTTACTAAGAGTTGAAGTGGATAAGTTCAATTTATGACCGACCGTATGTTTACAGTAATTTTGCAGTTTTTTAAAGTAAAAATTCTTTAGGCGCGAATAGGGTGTAAATCCGTACAAATGCAACGGAAGTGCGTTACGGCAGATAAGATAAGATAAGGGTCGAGTGCCAATGATTCGTCATTCGCTCTCGATGATATCATTTCTATATGGGTCGATTGTGATTAGTCGTCGCGTATGTGAATAGAGATCTGTCGTTGTATACGTACCGATATCAACGTTGTATGCGTACCGATATCAACAAGAAAATCGGCATAGATAAATAGACATTTTAAAGTTACATCGTAGAACAAATGATTTAATGAAAAATGCCTGAATCAGAAGAATATTTTACGTTTCTTGAAAAAAATTATTTGTTTGGGCTTTGTTTAACATAATCCACTGTGTGAACGATTATTTATTAATAACGATTATTTATTATTTATAAATCAGCAATTACTTCATTTCTCTAATGAAGGTTCATTTCTAAATGCTAATTGCAATGACAAACCGATCATGTCGTATTTGAAGTATGACTTTAATTACATTATTGTTTTTAAATATTATACATATTTTTAATGCTATTATAAATATATAATTTATAATTTATCATTATATAAATGTGTATAATGGTTGACACTTAAATGTGTGCATTACGAGTGTTACCATATTACTAATAAACATTATTCAAAATTGTTATATGATGCATTTATTTTTACTTAAATTCCATCTTGTACAGTAGCAAATAAGTTTTACTTCAATCGCATGTGAACCTTACATGTACTCTTTTTTTTATTTATCTTTAGTAAGAAATTACAATGCAAATTTCTATAAGCTAATTTGAACATTTTCTAAATTTCCTATAAAAACAAGGTAATCAAACAAGGTCATCAGCAAGGTAAGGTAACTTTGGTACAGATAGGTAAAGTGGATAAGTTCAACATATGGCCGACCTCCAGTTATTATCATTTGTATATTTACGCTAATTTTGCAGTTTTTTTTTAAATTTATTCTTCTATAAGAAATAACAATAAAAATTTCTATGTAACTTTGGATCAACTAGTTACAAATAGTTGAAGTTGATAAATTTGTCCTATGACCGACCTTTTCTGTTGTTTTTCATAAGTACGGTTATATTATTATTATTATTTTATAATTATTACTATTATTATTAAGGAATTACAATAAAAAATTTGCTTAAGTTAGTTTTTAAAGTAAGAGTGTGTCTAAAATAAATAATTGAATAATTTTTCCTAGAATTTTATACGTTATTGACTATTGGTCATTTTTTTTAAACATTTTTTGAGAAATTACAATGAAAAATTTGCTTAAGCTAGTTTGAGCGTTTTTACAGTAAGAGTATGTCTAAAAAAATAATCTAATGATTTTTCCGAGGATTTTACGCTGTTTTTTTAATCTTCTAAATACTTATTGCAAAATTTAATGACATCTTTATTGGAAACTAATTTTTACATTGGCGAACTATCAACTAATATTTTAACCGCATTTTTCTTTTTTTGATGTAACAAAAAGGAAAGTATTACGAGCATTATTTTTACTTTTAACTGAAAACTATTTTCTAGAATCGATAGGATTTTTTTACACATAGTCGTTGCCACATTTGAATAAAAGCATAAATCTGAAATTTCAAAATCATTCGGATAATACTGCAAAACTTGTATGTGAAAAAAATAAGTCAATCCAATAGACTTCAGCTGAATTTTTATCATACTTTAGAAAATATAAAAATTTTAAATCCTTATATAATGTCTTCGTTAGCATTTCACACACTATAAAATTTAACTTGAATTATTAATTATTATACCATTTTTAGTTTTTTTATTTGTATTAGAATTATTCGTTTATTTTAATTTAGTTTCCTTCATGCTCTTTTTACTTAGCGAAAATGCAACGGAAATGCGTTACGCTACGAATATCGATTTGTCATTGGCCACCGATATGATCATTTGAAACGAATTGATTTGATTGGTCGAGATGTCACGTGACATCTTACATTCTATCATGTGGGTTACGTGAAATGTTTGAGGTTATGTCGTCGAAATTTAGTTTTAATGAAAATATTGTACAAAACATAAAAGTTCTACTTCAATTACGTGTATAGTGTACCTTGCGCGCACTATTTTTTAATTCGATAGGAATTACTTATAAAACATTTTAAATGAAACAAAATCTTTAGAAAACTAAACTAAAAATATTTTATTATTATTTAATATTACCGTAATATTATTGCTGTTACAAATTTCTTGTTATACATTATCTTAATAACTTACAAAACTACTACTGAATTCAAAATTGTTATAAACAAAAGAAATAAAAAATATATTATTTAATTTTAATATTATTTTTCTTACCACAATTGTAACAGTAAAGAGATTCATTTTCACCACAAATTATTTGAAAATTTTTCAAATTATTCTCTAAATTGTTTTTGCTTCTTCAGCTTGCGACCGACTAATTATAAAATATCTTGAATCTTTGCGACTCCTTAAATATATATTGTTCAGGCTTATCAGTATTTATTTTATCGATATATTAAAATTGTATCGATAACAATAATTGAATGGAACAAATAATTGTGTACGTGCTTGTTTACAAAATTCCAAATAATCATATAAACGAAACGACCGCTGATATATTTGATTATGTTTTTTTATTCATATAGTTATTGTTGTGTCCTGTTGTATATAGTGGTGCTAGTGTTGAATTGATTAATTTATATAAATTAATCGACTAATTTTAATATAAATATTAAAATTAGTCGATTATTCATTCTGAAAATTAAGTTAAGTGTGTATTTTTCAAGGTAATTTGTTGTCCAAGTTCGTACCGAAGTATTTAGCAGTAGAATTCGCTCCCCATACCGATATCGAATTATCCATAAATATAACAAAGCAATAGTTTTATAAAAGAAAATTTTCAAACAGTTTTTGTCCAGGTGTAGTACAATTTGCTCTTCATTAATGGAAGTATATATATCCAAATTGCTTTAAGGTTAATTTGTAATTAATATTTTCCAACTACATAAAAATGTATTACAACATATTTGTTCACAAAAACGTATATTATGACGTGTCATTTTCCTTTTGTTCGAATTTGATGTTCAGTTTACTTTGATCCTTTCTTCCAGGCGATCGAAAACACGTTGTACTTAATTGTATGTAGACTGAATAAATGAGGGGTTGTACATATTGCATTATCTTTTTTTGGTGATAATCGGAAACATGTTGTACTTAATTGTGTAGAAGGAAACGTGTCATTTTCCTTTTGTTCGAATTGGATGTTCAGTCTACTTTGATCCTTTCTTCCAGGTGATCGGAAACACGTTGTACTTAAATGTTTGTAGACTGAATTAGAGGTGTTGCACATGCGGCATTATCCTTTTTTGGTGATGATCGGAAACACGTTGTAGTTAATTGTCTAGACTGAATGTAGAGGAGTTGTACATATGGAATTATTATTTTTTTGGTGCGAATGGTATTACTGATGCCGACTAGCTCGTCGGTGTCACCAATGTAGAAATTGGTTAATTGTAAATAATAATTTCCAACTTTATAAAAATGTATTATAAAATATTTGTTGACAAAAATATATATCATGACATGTCATTCTCCTTTTATTCGGATCGGACGTCCAGTCTACTTTGATCTCACACAAGTATTTGGCAGTGGAATTTGCTCGTTATGGATCGAACCATCCATAAATATACCAAGTACAGTTCTATATAATGAATTATAAATATAAATATGTTCCGTTGCATCTCTGGTCTCTGGTCGATGCAGACATATTCTTCCTCGATGAAGAGACGGATATGACATATCCGCTTATCGGCTTGATTATGAAGTCTGCAATTATTACGGTACTTCTGATATAAGTTGAGGTTAATATCTTATTATCGTGTTCGTGAATATAAATATTATCTACATTATTATGTAATGGCGTGTTTATTTAGAATTAGATTTTTTTCATACGGGAGAACGGATATAGATGAGATGTGCTTTAATGACAACGTTAAAGATACACGTACCTATCTACAGTGCAGTACAAATAGAACTCATGTGAATTATGTGAGCGATGCTAACTGTTTCCGTTTTATTGCAATTTATGGATTAATGGTAAAATACACGATCTAATTATAAAATAATAATCTATTTTAATTACTATATTCATTTCAAATTAGTTAAAAAAATAATGCAACCGGTCGAATTTAAATCCTGCAAAAAATGGCAGGTTCTGAGAGAACAAATCGGCCGATTTGAATTATTCAAAAAACATTTGATTTGTATTGGTGTGGAGACACTCTGATTAGTTTTTGGTATAGGCAGGTTTAGCCGTTTCGAAGATACAGAGCAAAAAGTGCAGAAATTTGGATTAGATTCTAGACATCCGCTCAAATCGTTGTGCGTGAGCATGTCGTTATAGCTCAGTTGGTTGACGCGCCAGCCTGTAATATTTTTTTTTCAATTTTTTTTAATACTTTTTATGTTTGTATTGTTGATACTACATGAACTCTACAATTATAGAGAAAATACTACGAAAAGGTCTTCAGATGATCACAAATAGGTATTTGATGTTCAGTAATCAAATTTTTACTCGGTATTAAAAGCACTTGCTATTTTTAATACTATTAGCAGCTGTTTACTAAAATTATTACTAAACTCACTGTTTATCATGAATATTAAGATTTTTAAAAGTTCTTATGCAGATCATTGTAATTATCATAAGAGTTAGTAAATATTATCAGAAACTAATGGTACATCTATAATTAATATTAAAGTTTCTCGAAAGTTTCTACCCATGCATAAGCTACAATACTGGAAAATATACTTTTCAATTAAATATATTTTTCATATTTTTCTTCAGTTATTCCTTCGCAATAAAACCACATTAACTATTGCAGCAATATATTTCTTATCAATTAAACATAAAATCCTTCATTATCTTCATTTATTGATGATTATTACAACTGTTTGTGCTCTCCTGGATGTTCCCATGGTTCATGATGATTATGAGCTTGTTCCAACAAAACTTTTAGTTCTTGCATCTTAGGACCATCGAAGGATTCTAATCCTTCTGTAAGTTCTTGTTCTCCTTCCGCAAGCAATTTCTGCTCCAAACAACAGCAGGAGCAACATTCTTCACCATTTTCGTCCAGTAATGGTTTCGAGGACACTACTGCCTGGAAGACGATGGTGGAAAACAAAAAATAAAGGGTTGACACAATGATCTAATTGTTTAGAAGAGATATCAGTATTTTAATTTTTTGATACTTCTATATAATTTGTGGTAAGAAATTGAATGATGAAAGTGGAAACGATAGATACTAGTCAAAAGATAGATACTTAACCGAAATATTTTGATACTTTAGATTTCCAAAACTCTACCCACCATCAGTTTTCAAAAACTCTACATCATTCAAATTTTAATGCCATTGTTTGAATATTTGTTGGTAAAAGTGGAAAGGATAGACCATGAACTTTGGATGTAAGGGCAGATAAAGAAAGACCTCAAACTTTGTTCTAAGAATTACAGCAGAATTGACCAGAAATTATGATGATAGGTGGATGGGTAAATTGACTTTGTCAATATTAACTGCATTAGAAATCTTATATAATTGAATACATGTTATGGGTAATCTGGTCATTTATCCTTCATCCAGTTATTTATTAATCATTTTTGGTAATTTTGTGCTTTCTTCGTCAACTTCTATATCTCCAACCTATGATTTATTGTTTTTATTTTTACCATCATATTAATCATACGAAACACATTAAAATTTGGATGATGTAAGGTAAACGAGAGCTGTAAAAATAAAATGTGCCAAAAATTTCAAGTATCGTCACCAAAGATTTGATTTTTAACGTTTATTTGAAGATTTTTAAGTGTGGTATTGGTGAAAAATGACGTTAAGTTTTGTGGATGTTGGTGAAGGAAGAACTTGTTTTGGAAATTCAGACAGTGTACTGAGTTACTGAAATTATGATTAGATATAAAGTATGATTTGATGTCGGTCCAATTAAGGATTTCCAAGGCACAGTTCTGTACCAAGAACCATGCAAAAAAGATTTAGCAAACTAGATATCGGATTTAGATCTTTATACCTCAAAAACGAGATCAACTAGTAAACTTCAATTTTCTTACTATTTGATGAAATAATATACAAATTACCATTTTACAACACGCGTTAACAAATATAAGGTAATTTTTACGACAGGCGAGCCCAGCACAATAAATTTAGAAGTCGACAATTTTTATTGTTTGCAAAATCTCAATAAAAAAATTTACGCTTGGAGAAGTTTTGAGAATACGAAGTGAAGAAAAGTTGTTACGAAGAAGTGTGTAAATCATGTTACGTCGTGACAGCAAAATCGGCATTGTAATAATTTAAAATTAGAGTAAAACTATGTCAAATGTTTTAGGTTGTTCCGAAATTTAAAGTAATTAGATTATTTTTTTCTTGTAGACTTAAATGGCAGTATAAGTCCAGAGGTGATACAAAAAAAAAATGTGTGGGAAAATGTAAAATTTGTTATATTAGTTTTTTTTTAGTACATCATATTGATCAAGAAAAAAACAAAAATTATGTTCGAACTATAAAAATCTTGGTCAATTCGTTTGGATTGTTGTTGACCAGTTCCAAAAATTGATTATTTTTGGTTGATTATTTTTTAATCTAAATTGCATCACATTTTGGAATTCATTATTAAGAACAACAATAAGCTAAAACTTACATATTTACATTTATTTAATTTAATTATTCAATACTACATTACCGTTGTTTTTTTTACCATAAACCATAACACTGGTGCAGAGTTTCAAGCAAAACGTCTCCAAATTGAACGAATTATTTGTATTAAAATTGTTGTATATTTTTAGTCATTATTATTATTTTATTTAACTCTAATTGACATGAAAATCGAAACTTCTGTCTGAAAATTATATATAATATATAAAAATATTCTAGTCATAACTTACCACGAAGCAAATCAGAAATACTACAGCCAGTTTCATATTGCCAATGATATTAATATTTTTTCTTATTATTGTTCACAAATCACAACTAACCAATTTCTTCAAAATCTTCAAATACTTTCTTCAGATTCGGCCAATTGATATTTACCATTTGGTGACATTTGCCTCATTGGACATTGCTTTTATAACAAAAAAATAATGCGCAGTTGAAAGCTATATTTAGAAATAATAAAAGTAAATAAATATTGGCGAAATTGTATTTCTTTGTACTTTTCTTATCAGCTTGCATATTTTAAATAATATTAATTAATTGTGCTGGACCACACCTTGTTTTGGAAAGTGACAGGGTTTACAATTTGGAAGAAGAAATGGAAAATTTGTTTGATTTAAGAAATAGAAAAACTGTATATATGTAAAATAACTTTTGCAAATTTCCCAGAGGGTTTTGCATTTCTATTTCTTATTGTAGTGCTAAAAGATTTTCAAAAGTGCTAAAAACCTTTTCAAGAGAAATTCCTAGATTTCTGGTCGTCTGGAACTCGAGATCGAACAGAGTACCTTTTTAACACAAGGTATATTAGACATTACTGCGTACTAATATAATTATTATTAACTTCCCGTAGGGTAAATTATAGTAATCGCAAAAAAATCGAAAATGAAAATTTTTATATATCTTTACGTTTCAGAGGTTTCTGAATATTTTGGCATACCTTAGAAAAAATGGATGTATGTGTGTGTGTGTGTGTGTGTGTGTGCGTTGTATGTATGTGTGTGCGGATACAAATTTTCGTCGACGATTTCGGGAACACGGATGAAGCAATTTGAATAATTCAAAAAACATTCGATTCGTATTGATAAGAAGACGTGCTGATTAGTTTTTGGCGGAGGCAGGTCTAGCCGTTCCGAAGATATGGGGCAAAAAGTGCCAAAAACGCTACCTCTGTTTTTAAGAGAACGGAGCATCCGATTTTAATAATTCAAAAAACATTTTACTTGTATTGACAAGATGAAGAATTGATCAAATTTTCATAGGGGCAACAAATGATTTAGTTGTTTTACTTCGTAATTGTTGTTTAGGTTACTTAATTATTTTATTCTATGAAGCACCAGTTTTGCTTGTTTTTATAAATTTTTGTATACAAAATCCAATATTTTTATAATTGTATTATATATATTTTATAATGTTCTCTCAAGCAAGCAATTATCTATCATCCACAATCATTTTTGTTCTAGTTTTCTCCTCAGTGCTTCAACTTTTCCTTGATCTTGCTGGCACATATTTTTTCGATATTAGCTTAATCTACTTTTATTTTTGTCTCACAATCATGCCTATACAGTTCTTTTTCATTTTTGCAGGATTTTTGGATCATGATTCTTCCAGAATTGAGATAATTTCTACGATGAAAATCATTCGAGTAGTTTTTCAAAACTGGTTTTGATTTTTATTTTATTTATTTATTTATTTTAGGAAAGATCTAAGCTATTATGAGATCGATTCTGCCGTAAAATAGACGAATGTTATGGCAAGGCTATTTATGCAGCAGTTTTCATACAAAATGGTACTAAATTCTGCCATAAGCCATAGGGTTAATATGCAGTCAGGCGCTTTAGATAGAAAACCTAATCTAAAAAAACGCACAAATGCTAAAAATCGATGTTATCACAATTGCACATATATGTGGCCTATCACAATTGCATATATATGTGGCATAATAACATGTGAGTGTAGTTGCATTTTACGTGCGAAAGGTCTGATTGCACAACAACATTTTGACAGTATTTAGTACCATTTTGTATGAAAAATGCTACGTAACATAGTCATATTTCACTGTAGGCCCCTATATTACAGAATTATATATTATAGTACAGATTTATTTTATGGTCACAACATGCAGCATTTTTTAAAGTTTTTTTTGAAAATTTTGAAAAAAAAAATTAAATTTTGAGGACTTTGAATTTTTTGAGAAAAATTGACTTCTCTGAATTTTTTTAATTTTTTTTTTATATTTTGAAATTGTTGAAAATTTTGAACTTATCTTCAAAGCAATCGTACTTTTTGCCCCGTATCTTTGAAACGGCTAGACCTGCCTTGTCCAAAAACTAATCAGCACGTCTCCTTATCACTACAAATCGAATGTTTTTTGAATTATTGAAATCGGTTGATCGGTGTTTCCGAAATCGTCGACGAAAATTTGTATCCGCACAACATATACACACCCATACATCAATTTTTTCTAATTGTAAGGTATGCCAAAATGTTCTGAAATTTTTGAAACGTGAAGGTATATGAAAAATTTTATTCTCGTTTTTTTTTGCGATTACTATAACTTACCCTACGAGAAGTTACAAATAAATTTTATTAAATAATTTTGACAAAAAAAAACAAGTTTTTAGGTATAATTTGTTTAAGAATGAACTTAGTTCAGAAAAATCTTACTTTAACCAACAAGTTAATAATAGTGTTTGACAAATTATAGTTCTTATCATTTCAAACTATTCTCACAAAAGAATTAATTTAAACGTGTAGTAATTGCCAAAAGTGTGAAACCCAAAAGGCAGTAGTTGTCATAAAATATCATCAAATGAGTGTCTTTGGGATCGTTCAAGTATTACGTAAGCAGATTTATTACAATTATTTACCCGCCCCCCTCTCCTTTGTCAGCAAAAGTTCTTACCCAAAATAAGCAAATCAATAACCCCCCCGCCCCCTATAGTGCTTATGTAATACTTGAATGGCCCCTTTCATCGAATTAGGTAAATCCATTATCCCTTCTTCCAACCCCTGGTCTCCTCTAAGTTTGTCGAATGCGTTTTCTGCCGCATGTGCAAGTGTCGACACCGAAAGAAGAGAGTGAAGATTTGAGTTGATGCGTTTTGAAAATCGCCCCGAGGCTAAAATTCTTCTCTGCGCGAACTCTCAACAAACAGGTTGGATTCGTTCTTTGCCAACCTGCAACAAACGCCACGGAACAACAACGGAATCATTTATAACAGTGCAGGAGGAAACAGATACTGGAATGGGAAAGGATGCTGATGACCATGAAGTTGGCGGAGGGTAAATAGTTGTTTCATCTTTGATGTGAGCTTTTGGATTTGATGTAATAGTTTGGAAAAGGTAACAAGTATTTTTGTCTCTATAAATGGTTTCCATATCTCAACACTGGAAGAACAGCACTTTTTTTTAACTAGGTGTAAGTAGCATTTTGTCTTGAGGCAATTTGTATGAATTTTCTGATATATGTGAAGCAAATCAACTTATCATCCATTAATCGTCCATTAATCACGTGATCGATTTTTTAAAGATTTTTGGACCCTTCCTCCTCCTTGGTGATACGTTGCGATACTCAAAAGGATGCAGTTCCTAGTTTTTATTTATTTTACTTTAGGTAACTTATAGTAATCGCAAAAAAATCGAAAATGAAAATTTTTATATATCTTTAGGTTTCAGAAGCTTCTGAACATTTTGGCATACCTTATTGAAAAAATTGATGTATGTGTGAATGTATTGGATACAATTTTTGTCGACGATTTCCAGACTATGGATCAACCGATTGGAATGATTCAAAAACATTCGATTTCTGTTATAAGGAGACGTGCTGATTAGTTTTTGGCAGAGGCAGGTCTAGCCGTTTCGGAGATACGGAGCAAAGAGTGTCAAAAATGGTATTAGGTTTTGAGAGAACTGAGCGTCCATTTTAAATGATTCAAAAAACATTTTACTTGAATTAAAGAAATGAACAACTAGTGATATTTTTGTAAAGGCAGGTCAGGCGTTTCCGGAGATTCTACAAAAAAGTGAAAAATAATTCCATTTAGCGGTTAAAAATGATCACTAGACATATGCACATCAAGTTATTAAATATTTTATATAGATTTCAATAATAAGTATGAATTTTGTTTGCATTTATATGTGTTGTGTACTAATGTGTTTTGTTTGCATTTATATGTGTTTGTCCGTTAAACTGCGGCACGGCGTCTACGCGCTTCGATATTATGTCTCTAAGACAGGTACGCGGTGCAATTGCTTTAAAATATATAAAAAAATCGAAAAGGTCAATTTTCTTCAAAAGTTTTAGTATCCTTAGAAATCGAGTTTTATTAAAGTTTAAAAAAAATTCAAAGCTTTGTTAAAAAATTTAATTTTCTATTCGTGAAGTTCAACAATTTGCCTAAGCCACGATGCCAGGCACCACTAGTTTTATTTTATTATTATATTTTACATATAATGCATTTGATTCAATTGTCCTAAAATACATTCTATAGTCCTAAAGAAGTTTGAACATATTTTTTATATTATCGTGTTAGGAACGAAAATTAGCAATCACTGCTTTTATGAACCTCAATTTTAATTTATTATCAATAAAAAATGTGAATTATCACATTTTATTAAAACCAACTACAAAGGATAAAGACTTTTTTATAAATCATTACTTAATTACACATACTGCTTGAAAAGTGGGCATTTTCAATGTTACCTCTGTCAGATTAGTTTTAGCATATTGTCAACACAACCATAATTTTTTTGAATATATAATTTATTTGATACTTTTAATAACCGAGCACCACACGAATATAAAATATTATTTTTGTATACCAGAATAAAATGTTGGTTTTAGTAATCTAAATTTCAAAATTGTTTGCTGAAAAAGATACATTACAGAAATTGTAATAATGAAGTCATTACATAGAGATAGGACATTGAGTTTTTTTTCATAAATCCGAACCATTTGAAGAAAACCTCACAGGACTCGAAGTTCTGATTGCTTTCAATACTATGCATTAGTTTTAAGTCTTATTTTTCATATTTTTTTATTATTAATTTTTGCCTAACAAGGAGAACCCGCTTGTTGCTTGCCTGGGATTTTGATGAAACTTCGCATAATGGTAGATTTTTGGCTCAAACTGATAGGCATAAAATATTAGAGATCTACAAAAAGCGTTTTAATTATAAAAATTAATTAAAGTTTGCATTTTAGCAGCGCGCCGTATATAATATACATAGCCTGCAACGCTGCCTAGTAAATATAGTGACTAAAGTAACGGATGTTTTTTTCATTATTATTCGTATTTTTCATAATTATTTTATCATTAATTGCTGTCAATTCCTGTAAATCGACTCCTCCGTCACTGGACCATAAATATCTCCTGGTTGTAAAATAGCTGCAGGGTATCCGCACGAAGCCATCCATCTACTTGTTGCTTAGGATCTATCAAGGAAACTCGGCGAATTGCAATAAGAAATAAGAAAACAATTCTTAACGTTATTCTACTCGCCATGTTACTTTATTTCGGTGAGAATAAGTTGATGTAATTCAAGAAGACGACGCCGAGGTAAATAATCGAGACATGTTTTGAGTGATAATTCAATCTCCAAGTTCATATGATTTAATGATTTAATGGACAGTTGTAGATGTAGAAATCCGATGACAAAACATTCAGGAATTAAGATGAATGACCGATGTGACATTTTGTCATCCAACGGTGTCAATAATAACTGATTTATTTGTCACGGTGACAAAAGGTAATGCACATATTTGTACTGTTGAATCATAGGAATTTTGTTGTTCTCGGATGAGCTTTCCTTTTACATAAATAATTGTCATTATGTCATTATTTAACTTCCTGTAGGAAAATGAAAATTTTGACATACCTTAGAAAAAATCTATATATGTGTGTGTGTGTGCGGATACACATTTTTGTCGAGGATTTCGAGGATACGGATCAACCGATTTGAATAATTCAAAAAACGCGCTTCGAAATTTCTTCTTTAAAACAGCCACGCAGCACTTGCTTTGAAAAAAAGTTCAAAATTTTAGGAATATAAAAATAAATCATTTTATCAAAAAAGTCATTTTTTTCAAAAATTTCAAATTTTCCAAAAAATTCATTTTTTCAAAGTTCTCAAAAAATTTAAAGGCTTTTTAAAAATTGTAATTTTTGGTACGGGAAGTTCCAGCAATTCGCCTTAAGGCACGATGTCATGCACCACTAGTTATTTATTAACTTCCCGCAAAAGAAGCTTATGATTTATCAGAATCTGATTTGTTTCTTTGACGTTTCAAGTCATTCTGAATCGTTTGACACCAAAGTTGGACAAAGTATGTGAGTCTTAATGCTTCGAAGATATACGGTGCAAATATACTTCGAAAAAGGAAATTCTAGTCATTTTTTCAAGACTATTTTGTTATACCTATGTGTTTTATTTAGCTTCGTTCATAAGTGAAAAAGATACCTTTCTAAATACATTGTTTGATTTTTTTTAAATATATTTTTCAAATACTTCTAATAGTTGTTTAAATAAATAAAATGAATAAATAAATAACTTCTAAAAATAATCTATAAAAATAATATTTTTTGCACGTCTGGATCATATGTAAGCCTTGTATCAAATTTAGTTTTTAGATTATTTAATTAAGATTAATTAATTTCCATTTTCAGGGTTCTGTACCTGAATTATTTTTATAGAACATTATTGATATGATATCCATCAAATATTCATCATTCTGTTTTTCTAAACGAAAAAGAGCTTTTAAATATTTATATAAGTCATTGCGTAGGAATTGATATTTTTCTGTTTCTACATTTATGAAAAATTCATACACAATCAGTAATGTTTTTGACTTTCGATATTTCTTGAGATTTTCATATGTGATTGTATATACTCCACCACTTGAGGGTTTTTTATGAAAATTTATATTTACATTTAATAAGACTGAGAGTTGTCTAACATTTAATATTTAATTTTTAATATCCCTGAGTGGTAAGGGTTGGCCACTTCCATTTGACATTCTTGTTTAATTTTTGGACTACTTTTTCTTTTATTTTACTATAATGCACTATTAAAAGCACAGCCCTAAATTTTTACCCTCCTATCACAAACCTCTTTGTAGTCATTTCAGTAATTCAACTATTTTTCATACCGCTTGATAACTGATTGGTTATAAATATTTTTTAGTTTATTTTTATTAAAATTATTTTGAAGTTATGGGAAATCTAAATGTTTCTACAAGAAGACTTTAGTTAAAATCAAGAGTTGTCTACCTCTATTTAGATTTTATATTTGAACCAATTTATTTTTATTCTATATTGTTATTTTAAGGAGTTGAAAATACAGACAACCCTAATTTTCGCAATGACTATATATTAAGGACAAGAAGTATACATAATATGCTTTCGAATTTCAGTTTGTTAGTATTAACAAAAGATAGCATAATTAAAATTGGTAATATAATAATTATATAAATTATATTAAAAAGTAATATTACCCCTCATACCCAACATCCTTACAAACTTCTTACTATATATATATATATATATATATATATATATATATATATATAATTTGTTACCAAGTAAACATTACTTTTTTGGGCACTGAGGTTCTAAATGGCAACGTATATTCTCTCATATCATAATAATTTTTGTTGTTCAACTCATCTCACAGACCTGCCTTCAGGCAAAACACATATACTCTTCATATTATTGTGAATCATCACTTTTTTGGCGAATTATCATCTCAAATAATTCAAGGCTTCAAATTTTTTCTATGAATGACTTCGTAAAAAAATAATTCTGAGTTCAGCAACGTATCGTGTTACGGTTTTATAAATAATTAAAAATGCTGATTAATGACGCATACTTATCGTGGAAACGTAGGAAATAAATATATTCTTATTATTTACCGATATATGTATTTTAGAGTGGTCCTTAATATGGATATTTTTGCTCCCAGGGGCTTAAATGCTTCCAAAATGATAAAATAAAAATCTCTTAAAGTTATAGCTCTTAATATTGACTTCAAGATAATCCGCACTCCAAGCAAAGTTTCTTATGGAACTAACATGAGTAAAATTTCATTTGTTTTTTAGAATTTTATAGCTTAGCGACAAGTGAATCAAAATTTTGAGAATAACATTATATTTGCTTATTTTGATCATAAATAAAAAAAAATTACAACAAAAATTTGATATATTTTATAAAATAAGTATTTGCTTAGGGAGGAGAACCAAGAAACTTTGGTTGGACTGCGGACTATCTTAAAGTTAATATTAAGAGCTAAAACTTTTAGAGAATTTTTTTTTATCAATTTGGAAGCATTTAAGCCCCTGGGAGCAAATAAATTCGAAAACATCCAAGGACCTACCTAATGTATATCTTGAAGTAGTTCTTAAGTTGTAATTGATGTAGTATCTGCCCATCGAAATATTCGCATGCAAACAGCATAAACAATTAATAATTAAAGATTCATTGGCCGATGCCATGCCTGCAGTGCAGATACTATTTATTTATATCTATTTATAAAAGTGTGTGCATTTATATATGGTTTTATAATATTTTATGATCTCACATTAGCTAATGGTCGATCAGCGTGTCCAAGTGCAGGAACGTGAAGCAGAAACTTGTACACCGGCGCCGCTCTTAGGCGATCTTAGGCGCCAGTAATCTACATTGCAATTACTTGCTTGCGGGATGATATTAGGCATAGTTCCAATGGAAAACGTACTATTGTCACAGAAAATGACCAAGAATAGATTGTTCAAGTATTACGTAAGCAGATTTAGTACAATTATTTACCCTCCCCCCATCCCCCTTTGTCAGCAAAAGTAAGCAAAGCTGCCACCAAAATATGACCCAAAATAAGAAATCAATAACTCCCTCGCCCCCTATAGTGCTTACGTAATACTTGAACGGCCCCTAATAGAAAAATATTTTCTTTTTTTATGAACAGTTTGTTTTGGCTGCCAATTCTATTCTAAGCACCGTCGTCAATGTCATTAACTTTTTGTCTAACAAGGAGAACCCGCTCATTGCTTGTATGAGATTTTGATGAAACTTTGCATAATGGTTGATTTTGTGCCCAAACTGACCGGCGTAAAATATTAGAAGTCTACGACAAGCGGTTTAATTATAAAAATAAGAGTGCGCTTAAGGTTTACACGCGATTGAAGTAAAACTTATTTGCTACTGTACAAGATGGCATTTAAGTAAAAATACATCATATAACAATTTTGAATAATGTTTATTAGTAATATGGTAACACTCGTGATGCACACATTTATTAGTGTCAATCATTATACACATTTATATAATGATAAATTATAAATTATGTAGCATTAAAAATATGTATAATATTTAAAAACAATAATGTAATTCAAGTCATACTTCAAATATGACATGATCGGTTTGTCATTGTAATTATCATTTAGAAATGAACCTTTATTAGAGAAATGAAGTAATTGCTGATTAATAACTTATAATATTCGTTCAAACAGTGGATTATGCTAAACAACGTCTAAAAAAATATGGTTTTTGCAACTGTACTCATCATGTAATAATTGTGTTTGAAGAACTTCATGTAATTAAAATTAGCATACATTCATTGACTGATGGTATTTTTTTTACTTTTTTGCTGGCGATATAATCTCATTCTTTGAACAGCTGTAATATCTGTCTTGTCTAAAAAATATTTTCTATTTTAATAACTTCTAAGATTTATAGAAACTACGAATAATATAGAAATAATCTCTAATCAATAAACTTACATTTAGTACACGGCACAAATGTTTAATTTCTTTTATTATTTTCAAGGAAAAGGGTAAAATATTCTTCTGATTTAGGCATTTTTCATTAAATCAAGATATGTACTACGATGTAACTTTAAAATGTTTATTTATCTATGCCGATTTTCTTGTTAACATCGCTAAGCATACAACGTTGATGCCAGTACGCATACAACGACAGATCTCTATTCACACACGCGACGATTAATCACCATCGACCCGTATAGAAATGATATCATCGAGAGCGAATGACGAAACATTGGCACTCGACTCTTATCTTATCTGCCGTAACGCACTTCCGTTGCATTTGTACGGATTTACACCCTCGTCGCGTCTAACGATGTTTTACTTAAAAAAAAAAATTATCCACATATACATACACACATGCACACATCCATTTTTCTAAAGATGTAGTTATATATAGTACAAATATGAATCAGAAAACGGAGGCAATTTAAACAAATGATAACATACTTTTTAATTGATAATGCATATCGCAACTGCTTGATTTTGCATCTGGGAATTTGAACTTGGATCCTTGTGGTAAGGCTGAGGCTTCTATTTGTACGCGCAATATTCTCACTACTGCCTAATTCACAAAATTTACTAGTCGTTTTGCCATATTTAAAAGCGCTCGGTCGTTTTAAATATTAAAAAAAGATCATATAGGAAAGAAAAAGGCTAAAAATACTACTAAAATAATTTAAAAATATTTTCAAAATACAATAATGTTTATCACTGCTATATATAATTTATTCAACTTTTCGATGCAAACTGAATCATTGTTTATAAAATAGCCTGTGCCTCACAGAGTATGTTTCTCCACTGAGGTGGACAGCCGTCCGCAAAGTGTTAACTAGGTGTGTTGTGATCCACTATCATAGGTCTCGAAAATTTCTTTTCGTTGACATGGACCATTTGAAAGTTGTCATGATCCACTGGGTGTCCAGATGGGCCACTTTGGGAATAACTGGTTCAGGCGAAAGAACTATATAACAACTATAGTATTTCTGGAACTCTCAAAAGTAAAGTATAACTGAATTATCCTGAAACGACTACTTGACCATTACTACCATTACTACCATTACCAATTCGAACTTGACTGTAGGTAATTATCTATCCAAACAACAATCATGGCTAATAAACAATTGTACATAAACATCGGAATGTTTATTGCGACGATCGCGTGATAGTTCGTTCGTCTCTGATGCTTTTTAGCGGTCGCAGCAAAATCGACGGCGGCGGCGGTGGCAGCGGCGGCAAAAGGTAGCTGGTTGGCTGGCGGTGGTGGTGGCTCCCTTGGTAATCAACATTAAAATTAATGGCGGACATAATTGAATGTTCACTGGCATAATCAATATCAGGTCTCCCTCTGTTCAATTATTATTTTTCTTGCTTTCCTATCTAGATACACACTTGTAAACAACCATGCCGGGACGACGTGGGGATCTTAAATCTTGGACGAGTTAGGCTGGGATCGCATTGTAGGCGTTTGAGTGACTTTGATTTGAGAAATGAAATGAGTGTTGGTTTGAAGTTTTGATGACATTTTTTTGTTACTTTCATTGAAAACTTATACTATCATTTTCAAATCATACAAATCTTTTCAATAATTAAAAAAAATCATTTTTGAAAATTAACAGCATTTTCAAACCAAATATAATGCTTTCGAAGAAATTGCAACATTCTCATCATAATTTAACACATTTTTTAAATACACGTACAAATACGTTTAGACAATTTCAAGACGGTTTCGAAATCCTCGAAAAATTTAGTTTCCTGAGGAAATGAGTGATTCTTGAACTTTTGCAGACTTTTTTTTGTTATTTTCATCAAAAACTTATACTATCATTCTCAAATAATACAAATCTTCTCAATATCTAAAATAAGATCATTTCAGATAATTATCTATATTTTCAAAGCAAATTTAGTGCTTGCGCATAGCATTGTTCATAGCATTTATTTTCATTGTGGTAATGAATGACGTGAATGCTATAGCATTTATCTAGTATAACTATTGAAAATGATAATCTGACTATCAAGATAATTAGAATATAATATCAATATATTCTCATATTGTTTAGATTGACTACCCTTATAATTTTGGATATCACAATCAATTTAAAAATTTAAATTGCTATACATTTTTTGTACCTTACCTTACTTTGGTGATACTTTTACTTTCCGCCAACATGTTAAAAAGTTTCACTATTTTTTGAAAATTTACATAATTTTTTAAGAAGTTTGGACGTTTCTTAAGATTGAAACTTCTTAAGAAACGTTCAAACTTCTTAAAAAATTATGTAAATTTTCAAAAAATAGTGAAACTTTTTAGCATGTTCGCGGACAGTAAAAGTTTTTTAAGAAGTTTGAACGTTTCTTAAGAAGTTTGAACGTTTCTTAAGAAGTTTGAACGTTTTTAATAACTTTCAACATTTTTTAAAAAGTTTCAACATTTTTTAAAAAGTTTCAACACTTTTTAAGAAGTTTCAACATTTTTGAAGAATATTCAGCATTTTTCAATAAGATTCAGCATTTTTCAAAAAGTATCAACATTTTTTAAGTAGTTTCAACATTTTTTAAAGAAGTTTCAACATTTTTTCTAAAGCTTCGACATTTTTTAGTAGCTTTTTTGCAATATTATATAAGAAGTTTCAACATTTTTAAGAAGTTTCAGCGTTTTTTGAGAAGTTTAAATTTTTTGCAAAGAAGTTTCAATATTTTTGAAGAAGTTTCAACATTTCTTAGAAGCTTCAATATTTTATATATTTATTTATATTTTATTTATATTTTTTTATATATGTTTCAACATTGTTTAAAACGTTTTAACATTTTCATATATATGTTGAAGAATTGAAACCTATATGAAATTATTGAAACATATGAAAATATTAAATTGTTTTAATATTTTCAAGGTTTCGAAATTTTCAAGAAGGTTTCGAAATTTTCAAGAAGGTTTCGAATTTTTCAAGAAGGTTTCGAATTTTTCAAGAAGGTTTCGAATTTTTCAAGAAGGTTTCGAATTTTTCAAGAAGGTTTCGAATTTTTCAAGAAGGTTTCGAATTTTTCAAGAAGGTTTCGAATTTTTCAAGAAGGTTTCGAATTTTTCAAGAAGGTTTCGAATTTTTCAAGAAGGTTTCGAATTTTTCAAGAAGGTTTCGAATTTTTCAAGAAGGTTTCGAATTTTTCAAGAAGGTTTCGAATTTTTCAAGAAGGTTTCGAATTTTTCAAGAAGGTTTCGAATTTTTCAAGAAGGTTTCGAATTTTTCAAGAAGGCTTCGAATTTTTCAAGAAGGTTTCGAATTTTTCAAGAAGGTTTCGAAATTTACCAGAATGTTTCGAAATTTACCAAATGTTTCGAAATTTACCAGATTGTTTCGAAATTTTTCAGAAGGTTTCCAAATTTTCCAGAAGGTTTCGAATTTTTTCAGAATGTTTCGAAATTTTCAGAAAGATTTTGAATAGATATTATATTATAGAATAGATAAGATATTTTCAAAAAAGGATTCACTATTTTCAATAAAAAAAATGTAATAAGTAATTGACACTATCGATTTAAAATGATCATAAAAAATTTACATTTTCAATAAAATGACATTTTTAATAATAATCGTGATTTTTATTCAAGCTCGAGATTATTAATGAAAATCAACACTTTCAAAATTGTGAAGTTTTTACAATCTTTATATAGTTTTCAAGATTTCCAAAATCGTAATAGTTTTTCAAATTTTAGAACTAACAATAAATATAATTTTACTATTTTAATTTTAATATTTATTTTATTCATTTAGTATTTTCTTTCAATAAAAGTATTAAATATATCAAATATTTGATTCGCCTTAAAGCACAATGTTCTCATACAAGAGCAAAAATCTGTATTTTTGTATCATTTTTGATTTTGCAGATTTTTCGATTTATTTGTGCATAGTTAGAAGCATTACCATTTAATAAGGCTTTATATCAGGATTCAATGAAAAAATTACATTTATCAACAAATTTTAATGCTTATCGCTTCCAATAATCTTACATTATCTAAACATCAACGCCATTAACAAAATAATGTTTATATCTGAAACTAACTTCATACACATTCATACACATGTGTGATTGCAGAGCCATCTATCTAATTGTTTCGTACTAATGGCCATTACATTCAAATTTTGTCGAATTTTATACATATTAGAATATATGTGTGTATGTGTGTGTGTGTTTGCATATATTTATGCATATGTATTTATGTAAGTACATTATATAGCAAACTAATTAATTACCCGAAGTTCGCTTTCAGCGCGGGTTTTAATTACGGAGATAAAAAATGATTCGAAATTTGCATGATAATGAGTCGTTACGATGAAAAAACTTCTGCACGAAATACGTTCGACGACCTCATCTCAAACGTTGGCACACAAATTCTACGACACGACCATCTATGATTTAATAAGTAGATATACACATTAACAAAATACAATTATTAATAAGTAATAGATAAAATATATCCAAAAATCATCTTCAAAAAAGTCAATAGTCTTCAAAAAAAGTAGATACATTTGGGTCAGCATTGCGTAAGTATTGCTATTTCGAAACATATTGCTATTCATTCTATATTACTGCTGCTTGACATCAAACTGTTCAAGATGAGTCTCATTTGGGACCTCTGATCCGAAATCCGTGTCTCTAATCTCTAGGCCACAGGGGATAAAAAAATTCCAAATAATTTCTAAAACTACACATCCGATTATTTTTAAATTTAATTGTCCGCTTCAATATATTTATACATAGTAGTTACAAATGTGATAACAATGAACGCAAACAATACCTAATTCTGTATACCATTGTTAATTTTGACATTTCAATAGACCATTGTCTATTTTTCGTATCGAATGCATACAACTTTTTCTAGTACAATATTTATTTTTAATTCTAATAATAATAATGATTATTGGAATACCAAATATATAATCTTTGACAAAGTAATGGAATGAAATTGACCGTTTAAATATTTGTTTTAGGTCGACCTTTGAAAAAATCTTCGAAAAATAACAATTTTTGAAGACATCTTCTAATAATATTTTTTTGAAGTGATCTTTAACAATTTTTAATTCTCAAAATACGCCAAGGTCTTAATGACTCTCCAAAAATGTTACAGGCTTACGAAAATTGGTTTATTTATAAAAATTCATCAATGTTTGTAATAAAGGCCGTATGTTTAGGACATACAAAGTGTATAGAATCAATTGAAAATTGCATTTATTTATTTCTGGAACAAAATGCAAAAACTTTTGTCTCAAAATAAACATTGCAAAGTTCTATCATGACACGTTTAAAAGTTGCTAAATCTTATTGATTAAGTTGATAATTTACGCAACTCAGGAAGTTTATACAACTTCAGAGGAAAATGCCACTTACACCCAGTCGATATTTTATTAAAATTTTGTGTATTTTATGATTTATGATAACTTTACTATTTTATATTCTCACAATGTTGTTAATCCGAAAGATCCATTCAAGTTTTGTCCATATAAATGTTTTGAAATTTGTTCTTTGATGACCATCAAAGACCATGTTCTTTGATATTCTTATCTAAATAATTATATTAATAGTTATATTTTGACTAAAGTACTCATTTTTTATGGTTTTGTGGGAAATTTAGAAATACTATCTAAATAAAAGATTTGTGTTGCCCAGCATATTGAGTTTATTGCGTTTATTTATTGTTATATTATTAAAAATGATCCTTCTATAATTCTTTTATTGAACAAATTTTCTTCAAAATGAAGCACAGCCGGGTTGAAAAAGTCTGTATTATGTTCTTAAGTATTAATGTGGTGCGTAAGCATAGTTTTAAGTTGTCTAGGATTTTTTAAATTACTTTTAAGTTGTAATCGTTTAATCAAGTTCTGGCTCGTTTTTTCTATGTAAATTAAATTGCAATCGAGACAATTTATTTGATAGACTATTATAGATTTCTAAGTCGCTCCATGTTAAAAAGGGTTTTGGTTTTGGTGAAAATAGTGCTAGTCGTTGTACTAAAGAACAATTTGGAGTCTTAAATTCCAGAAGTAGAAATTGAATTTCAACCACTTCAACTTCAAATCTAGCCAGTCAAACCTTTAGAACCTTTTCTTAAAACCTCGCTTTTAAGAATCTCCAAACTGCAATATTATATTAAAATTATCATATTTTGTTAACAATGATGATTCAACAATAAATCTTCACCCAAACCTCGTAATTTTGTTACTGGCCGATAATCATCATCATCATCATCAAATCTATCCGCGACTCATTCAATTCAAGGAAATCCATAAAAAATCAAAGACGTATCTGTTTGCGAAGGCCGCGGAGGTCATTTGTTATTATTTAATAATTCTGTATGTTGTTTGTAATTGCTATTATGAATAAAAAATAATGATAAAATAGAATATAATACATGATCATAGTATTGATTACAACGGGTAAATCGGAATCGTGTGTGCGGACGCGATGACTTCAGAACAATCGCACGATTAGTAATTTACGTATTGTTATAAAGATATATATATATATATATATATATATATATATATATATATTAATTTGGAAATATGAACAAACAACACTCTTTTTTACACTATTTTATTAAATAATAATTTTCACAAACGTTTCGAGACTAGGTTTGTCTCATCAACAGTGTGTTATAATTTAAAATTTAAAATATGGGAACCTAAATTAGCATTATGTGTTATCCGTTATACGTTGTTCGAAGTACTGCCTTCTGCCCCACCAACGATCGTCGGTGTCCGAATTCTCTTTCCGATTTCAAGTGGTTTTCAAGTGGCTAGTCACGCAATATCAGAAGGAAAGGAAGAATTAGGGTTCAGTTGAAAAATAGATGTCGTTAGGAGAAAAAATGTTCTATGAAATGAGACGGTTTGTTTATAAAATTTGTTTTAAATTACAAAATATTTCATTTTCGTTTTGTTAACTTACCCTACGGAAAGTTAATAGGATATATAATTATTGATTTAATAGTAGTTGGATATGCTGTAACAGGCTATTATAAAATATTATAAAACATTAAGCAAATCCTCTCTTAATTATTGATTAAATTATATAATATTATATCAAGCAAACTCAATAAGTTCCTACAAACTCACGAGTGATGTGTTGTATGTGGAATGCTTTGCAGTGGGTAAACCATGAGTGGTGTTAGCTGTCTTTTTTTACATACCAAGTACTTGGTGTACAATACATATATACAAAAACACTACAACATATTTCACTCATATACGATAACATTATAATTAAAATAAAATAAAGTTTATGTATGTATGTATGTACTAATGTATGTATGATGTATGTATTAATGTATGTTTTTAAATACATACATATGTATGATGCGTGTCTATTTTATTTGTACAGAGAAGTATAAATGATGTTCGCATCCTGTCTAAAAAGTAACAAAACGGAAACAATTTCCTTTATTATGTTCCTCTGACTGTAAACACATGACTTTGTAGATAAACATGCGTCCTATCAACGTCATACAGGTACATCATGTAAATTAATTAATATATTATAGCTTATTGTTATATCAAATATAAAATTATAATCAGTGGTGTATCGTGCCTTAAAGCAAATTGCTGGAACTTTCCGTACCGGAAATTAATTTTTTTAAAAAACCTTCAATTTTTTTTTGAAAACTTGAGCTTTTGAAAATTTTGAAATTTTTGAAAAAAACAAAGCTTTTTTGAAAAACATGAATTTCTTTTATATTACGAAATTTTTTTATACTTTGAATTTTTCTCAAAATTTAGAACTTTTTTTAAAAAACTCATAAAATTTTTTAATTGCTATTTAATAACTACATTGTAACACACACATACGTTTCCAATTGTGGTGTCAAACGATGCACAATGACTGCAAACTCTGAAAAAACGTCAAATTAGCAAATATGATTTTCTGGCAAAACATAAACTTCTCCTTGAGAAAGATAAAAAATATTATGATTAAAATATATAAATACATTTTATTCATTGATCAATCCAACAATCATCGTCTGTTGATCCTATCTACATTTCAAGTCTCTCAATCTATATGATTGCTGATTTATAATTAACTGCAATTTATAATACAAAAGTGTTTAAGAGTCTATTTTATTATTAAAATATTTATTATTGTTATTAAGTTCTTTGTATGATGTAGAGGAAATGCTGATAGCACAAAGGAAGACGTTAGAAAAGAAAATGCTTTCGTCTTGATTTACTGAGAGAATAAATGAAAATTGATGCATATAAGAAATCGAAAGTTACATTGTGCTTTGCCTGTTTTATGATGACATTATACGTCATTGTTCGTTATTAACATATAAACATTTCATTTAATTTATATATATATATATATATATATATATATATATATATTAATTTAGAAATATGAGTAAACAACACTCTTTTTTGCACTAATTTATTAAATAATAATTTTACAATTGTTTCGAGACTATGTTTGTCTCATCATCAATGTGCTATAAATTTAAAATCTAAATTATGGAAACCTAAATTAGCATTATGTGTTATCCGTTACAAGTCGTAAATTATACTGTTCACCAACGATCGGATTCTGAATTTTCAATCAAGGTCAAGTAGATGAGTCACGAAATATCAAATAGGAAAGAAAAGGAATATGGCCCAGTTGAAAGATAGATGTCGCTAGGAGAAAAAATATTCTATGAAAGGGTTCTTTCCTAGCGACATTTATTTTTCAACTGGGCCCTATTCCTTCTCGTTCCTATTTGATATTTCGAGACTCATCTACTAGAAGAAAAAATATTCTAAAATAGAATTCTTTCCTAGCGACATCTATTTTTCAACTGGGCCCTATTCCTTCACTTTCCTATTTGATATTTCATGAATCATCTACTTGACCTTGATTGAGAATTTAGAATCCGTATTTTCTCGAAAAGGCAACCCATCGGTCAACCAGACTTCTTTATTAGATAGGTATATCTAATTGTACTGGGATATATGGCATATATCCACGAAAATCGATTTTTACTTATTTTTTTGAGATCGATAACCTCAGTAGAAATTTGATATTTTACTGCTTGATATCGAGCATGCCAAGGTTGAGATCGAACCTGGTACTAATTTATATTAGCCCACGTTTTTAACCATTACAACACAACGGGTTCACGGTTAACACTAATGAAATAAAGTCCATCAATGCAAATTATAGCTAATTCATATTATATTATGGATTATGGCTAATTCAAAGAAAAATAAAGAAGCAAAGTAAATTTTGTCTTTGTTTTTGAAACGCAGTTACTGACTAATACACAATTTTAAATAACAAAAAAATATACTCAAGTATGGTAATATCTAAAAATAAGTTTGTACTAATAATACGTTAACAAAAACTACTACCTATCAAATTTCGCAACGCTCTGACCTCACTTGCCAAAAAACAATGTTTTTTTAATTATTATGATTTAATATTCTGACATCATAATTCGTTTCCGATAATTTCAATCGATAATCTTGAAACATTGAATTAAATATTGGTTATTGAGACATTGACATTTCACGGCCGAATTCTGTATGAAGTAATGAGAGCTTAATGGCTGTTTTTTCTCTGATAAATATTTATAATAAAGGGGAAATCATAAAATGCTGGAATTATAAATATATAATGTTGTCTGCATTCGGTAATTAAGGAAAAAAATTAAATTCGGTAGGAAGGTCGCCCATGACTAATCTCTTAAGATAATTGAATATAAATGTATTTGTTGTTTTTTGTTCCACGTTGAAACATTTTTTTGATTTGTACCATAAGTAGTACCAGATCCTGTTTTAATTGATAATTTTTATTTGAGTGTTCTTTATCCATGTCATCAATATATATTTATTATCACAATGAAAATTCTATAATAAAGCAGCAATTAATTATATGTTACATGAATAGTCTTTTTACCATTTGACCGAGTCAGTCAGCCGTCAATGAAACATTTTGCATTCGATATTATAATTTATAATCCATTGTACGATTTTTCATTTAACCATATATCCATTATCATATTCATACGTGAGTGACCGATCGAACAATATCGATTTATCACAAATATCGCACAAGATTAAGCAGAGGCGGATTAGAGATTTAGTCCTGCAACCAAATGTTCCAGGTTCGATACTAGCCTAATCAGCCTAAGACATGCAGTAGTGACATCAGTATTTATTTGAAAACATGTGGAATTAGGGCTTACCCAGTATTGCTGCATCGAATTATAATAAAAACATCAGTATTCGAGAAAACCATTTGGTTGCCCTACAAAAATCAACGTCATCATCAAAACTGCTCATAGGACTCTCAATTCGAGATTGCTGATTGAATAGAAAAGAAAATAAATTTTCTCTCTCTTATTTCTCGAGAAAAAATCTCTTATTATTCATTTGCTTGATCTACATAAGTCATAAAACCAATTGTTGATAAAGTCCAAAAGGAATCTAAGGACTACATCCAATGTTGATTCTTTTTGCAGTGATATAGAATGGTAAAACGAACAACATAAATGAGATTATACTATTAGTAGACTCAAAATCATGTCATATTTGAAGTATGACTTTAATTACATTATTATTTTTAAATATTATACATATTTTTAATGCTATTATAAATATATAATTTATAATTTATCATTATATAAATGTGTATAATGGTTGACGCTAATAAATGTGTGCATCACGAGTGTTACCATATTACTAATAAACATTATTCAAAATTGTTATATGATGTATTTATTTTTACTTAAATGTCATCTTGTACAGTAGCAAATAAGTTTTGCTTCAACCGCGTGTGAACCTTACGCGCACTCTTTTTTTGTTATGAATTTGATCTATGAACTTCCTTGGTTGACTCTAAGGATCTTTGGTTAGTCTGCCCTTTTTTATACTTTTACGAGACTGTTTGAGTACCTTTTCTGATGAGACTTGTAATTCTAAATAATAATGTTTTTGCTTTCACTTATTATTAGCAATAAGAAATTGTACGATCTAAATGCAGTAAAAACATAATTGAATATTTAGCTTTAGAGAAAAGTTGACATTTAGTTGTGTTAGGTAATGATGGATGATGGATGGTTATATTCCGGTTAAAAGACTATCTTGTGTTAGCAAGGTAATAAATTCTCACTTAAGTTTTAAGCAACCTAGAGTCATGAAGTAGTTATATGTGTTTTACATTTAAAATTATAGATAAAAGAATGTCTCGAGTTGATCTTGGTCTTAAGTGAAGTGTCACAACATTGTGACGAGTTAAGGTTTAAAGTGCCCTTCTTTGAGGGTGATGCTACTATGCAGTATAATTATGGCATTGAAGGGTTACCTTTAGATAATTTGTTCTTTTTGGACCCCAAGAATCGTAAGGCAGATTAAGGATAAGGTTGGTGTACCCTAGGATTGATGTCTTTCAAGCGATAAAATCAATTATTGTCGCAATATACTATCCTAGCAGCAATACTACCAATAATGATAGTACCAATATAGTAATAGTGCTAATATGGACCTACGGTATCGAGCTATGGGCTATTGGATGTGCAAGCACGTCCAATACAAAAACTTTCTAAAGAGCATAGTCAAAAATATTACGAGCCATAATAAATGCGCCCTGGTATGTCTCCAATGATACAATTCACTGAGATTTAAACATCAAAAACAGGAGGTTATCAAGGAGAGAAGCATGAAATATCACCAAAAGAGCAAATACCATCCAAACACACTAATAAAAGATCACCAAAAACAAGTTTCCATCAGAAGACTGAAAAAGAAAGAAAGTGGTTGATAAATAAATTGACAAGCAATATATTTATATAAGGCAATTCCTCCATAACTTTTAAACGCCATGTACAGGGCAACCCGTAATCCATAAGTTGAGTTAGACACCAACTCGACCTAGGATTTTAATTTTTAAAATATTTTTGGTTCAATAAGGTTATTTGCTATTTTGCCAGCAGCAAATGAACCGAAGGGTCAGATTGGTTATCAGAAATAAATGAATAAATATACTATATACTATGCTAATTCTAATTCGAGTTGGTGTCTAACTCAACTTACAGATTACGGAGCTGCCCTGGAGCAGAGCATTACAGATTTTATTTTCGAATCGAAATATTCATGGTGAACTGCCATCGGCCGCCTCTGAGAACATTTATAATATAATATAATATGCGTCAGTCTACGTCTACATTGTTAAAGAATAAGAATGTTCACACAAATCGTTCCAATGGCACGCGACACGCGTTATACTATTATATGCGACGGCAGTCCATATAAAATAAACATAATGCACGGCAACGGAATGATGCTGTTGCGACATTTCTTGTTATTTTCAGGGAAGATAAAGTTCACGAGGAGAACTTGCGAGTAGTTCGTCTCGGATTTTGAGGAAACTTGGCATATTGGTAAATTTTAGGCCCAAACTGACTGGGGTAAAATATTAGAGGCCTATGAAAAGCGGTTTAATTATAAAAAAAACAGAGTGCGCATACGGATCACACGCAATTGAAGTAAACTTATTTGCTACTATACAAGATGGCATTTAAGTAAAAATAAATACGTCATATAACAATTTTGAATAATGCTTATTAGTAATATGGTAACACTCGTGATGCACACATTTATTAGTGTCAACCATTATACACATTTATATAATGATAAATTTATATTAGCATTAAAAATATGTATAATATTTAAAAACAATAATGTAAAAAAAGTCATACTTCAAATATGACATGATCGGTTTGTCATTGTAATTAGCATATAGAAATGAACCTTCATTAGAGAAATGAAGTAATTGCTGATTAATAAATTCTATAATATTCGTGCACACATTGGATTATGTTAAACAACGCCTAAATAAATATTGTTTTCGCAACTTCACTCATCATGTAATAATTGTGTTTGAAGAACTTCATGTAATTAATATTAACATACATTCATTGACTGCTTGTATTTTTTTTTACTTTATCGCTGGCGATATAATCTCATTTTTTGAACAGCTGTAATATCTGTTTTGCCTATAAAAATATTTTTCATTTTAATAACTTCAAAGATTTATAGAAACTACGAATGATATAGAAATAATTTCTAAGGAACAGGGTAAAATATTCTTCTGATTTAGGCATTTTTCATTAAATCAAGATTTGTACTACGATATAACTTTGGAATGTTTATTTATCTATGCCGATTTTCTTGTTGATATCGGTACGCATACAACGACAGATCTCTATTCACATACGCAACGACTAATCACAATCGACCCGTATAGAAATGATATCATTGACGAATCATTGGCACTCGACTCTTATCTTATCTTATCTGCCGTAACGCACTTCGGTTGCATTTGTACGGATTTACACCCTAATCGCACGTAAAGAAGTTTTACTTCAAAAATAATTTATATGCATCAGATATCTTTTATTGACTAGTGTGCATAGCATTGTGCCTTAAGCCAAATTGCTGGAACTTTCCGTACCGTAATTAAATATTCAAGGTATAAAAAAACTTAATAATCAATTAAATATTGATCAAGGATTATTAACTATATTGTTTCAAGTATTTTACAAATAATTATTATGAATACTGTAAATTTTATTATTCTTATTTTATAGATTTAAGATTAGTGCCTATGTTTGGGCGACGACCTATATATATGTTTACAAAAAATCTTTATAAACAAAACTTACTTCTTGTCTTTATCACATACGATAAAGTATTTCCAAGAATTTTATAGAAGTGTGAAACTGAATTGCAAAGTTCAAATTATTTATTCCAATCTAAGGACTTGCTGGTGGATCAAGGTTACCGGGTTCGATCCTGCTTAGAGGAGCCTATTGTCAAGCAGTAATGACAACAGTTTTTTCTTGGAAATATAGATAGCAATATGTTTTTAAATAAAAATAGCTCTGATACGGCTGCACCAGTCAAAAGTCATCATTATTACAATAATTGTAATAGAGAAAATATCATCTCATAGAAATATATATCAAACAAACGTAGTTTCTAAGAAATTTATCACAACAGCTTATAGAACTCTTATGTTCTGATCGCTATTCAAATATGTATTTAAAAGAAATCAAAGGCAAGTATTTATTTGGTTCATCTTTGGTGTATATATACATAAATAATTTAAAGAAACTAAGTAACTATTTTTGGTGTATGAACAAAAGGCATGATGGCTCTCATATTTATCCATAAATTTACTTGGACAATATAAACTAAAAATAAAAATAAACAATCATTTTAATGAAGCTATAAATACATATTGTGTATGTTTTACACCATGATGATTTATGAACCACTTTGGACCATTCATTTATATAATATTTTTTATCCAAATTAGCTTTGTATCTGATTTCTTATTACTTTAAATATTCATTTTGCTTCTCTACCACTTTGAGTTATTTCACCTTAAATAGCATCTAATATCGAAGTAATAATGTAAAATTATATAATTATATGAAGTGTGTTTAAAACGCCATGTAAACTTTTTCAAATTTTGCGCACAACCTATGTTCACCTAACGACTTGCCATTATGTAGGTACACAGGTCTCTTTGATTCAAACATGATAGCAATTTTAGTTTGTATTTTGCTGATAAAAAGTTTAAACGTTTTTTTGTATTATGAAAAATAGGACGAAGATTTATGATCCGCCTTTGATGACCAGGGATCCATGATTAGATACAAGATCAATTGGATTTCTACTTCATCAAAATAGTCCAGAGAGTTTTTATCAACAGAATATTAGTATGTTAAGTTAGATCAGTTATTCTGTTTTTATTCTTCTGAAAATTATTTAAAATCACAGACTAAATCACTGGTTGCTGTTGGTTTCTAAGAGACGATCATACCACTCTTCTTCTGATCAACATTCAGAAGATCCCAAACATCTTCTAAATTGACTGAAATTTATGTAGGAGGGTAAAAAACGAAATTAAAACTGTACAAATAATATGTATCTATATTCGCTGCAATAAAATCATTAATCTATAATTTGTAAAGCAAAATAAAAACCGAAAAATTATCTACAACTACTTGATCCAAAAACTTATGCATTATCAATTCTTCTTCCCGTAATTAATTCCTGTTTGATCATGAAATATGTTCGGAGGCATAACCTCGAAAGCTATAATTATCTCGAAGGTCTTGCCGCTAATTACTTAATCGATCAATAACATCAAATACGAAATGTTCTCCCCCCCTGATCGTTACTGAAGTGTCGTAACTCAGCCAGTCAGTACGAATTTCAAAATTCAAATCTAACCCGCCCTCGCAGCAACATTTGGGTGCAGCGGCAAAGGCGACGGCGGTAGAAAACACAATAGTGGAAGTGTCAGAAGGTAACAGAAGAAATTTATAGAGGAGGTTTGGGTGAAATTTATATGATTGAGAAAATGAAGAAGTGAAAGAAACCCTGTTCAACCAATTGTTTCTTAACGTTCGTGATGGCTTCTTTAAAATACTAATATATATTTAGTTCATTTCTAGATGCAGAATTTTACTCTAATTTTATTCTATTTAGTTGACAATTATTCAAAAAAAAAAAAAAAAATACAAATTCAAAACAAAGGCTTGAGATTATTTTTTGATGTATATTATTAACAGCAATCATAACTTTACGAGTTCTACCAGTTATTGTGATATCATGTTTAAAGATGGCAACTCAAACGGTTGTCCCATTCATGAATTTATTATTAAAATTTTTATAATAGGGATGATTTTCATGAGTTTTGATGTTAGGTCTTGATTTCGAGCATCTTCGAATTATCCTGTTTTATATCTCAATTTGTTCGCATCGTTTCTCAAGATATTTATGACCATTGGGTTTTTTGTTGGGCTTTTATCCCAACGTTTCTGTCAAATCTTCAGAGAAGGTTTTAGTAAATCCCTAAGCTCCTTAAGTCATTTCTTTCATGTGTTTCAAATTTTCCTAACAGGAAAAAGTCGGAGAAAATTCAGTGGACTAGAGATTTTAGTGTTATTTTTGACAAAAAAAAAATTTCCACGTTCATTAACTTCCCGTAGGGCGAGTTATAGTAATCGCAAAAAATCGAAAATGAAAATTTTTATATATCTTTACGTTTCAGAGGTTTCTGAATATTTTGGCATACCTTAGAAAAAATGGTTGTATGTGTGTGTGTGTGTGTGTGTGTGTGTGTGCGTGTATGTATGTGTGTGCGGATACAAATTTTCGTCGACGATTTCGGGAACACCGATCGATTTGAATAAATAAAAAAACATTCGATTTGTATTGATAAGGAAACGTGCTGATTAGTTTTTGGCGAAGGCAGAACTAGCCGTTTCGAAGATACGGGGCAATTTATACTTATTGTTAAAATCTCCATAAAATATATGATAATTTGACGTGCATATGCCTAATAATCATTTTTGACCGCCAAATGGCAGTTTTTTCATTAGATCTCCGAAACCGCTAAACCTGCCAAATCGCTAGATTTATTCAATTCAGATGCTCCGTTCTCTTAAAAACTCGATTTCTATTTTCTGCACTTTCTTCGTATCTCTAAAACGACTGGACCAACTTTTGCCAAAACCTAATGAGCACGTCTCTTTATCAATAGGAATTGATTGTTCATTGAATCATTCTAATCGGTTGTTTCTTACGCCAGAAATCGCTGGGGAAAAATTGTATCCACACATACACACACACACACAAACACACACACATCCAGGGATGCGTAAAAGTATTTCCTTCGCTATACAAAAAAAAATTACATCAATTTTTTCTGAGATATTCCAAAATGTTCAGAATCCTTCAAAACGTCGAGAAATGCAAAAATTTTTATTTTCGATTTTCGGCTCATTACTATAACCCTAAGGGAAGGTAAAAAATATATCAAGTATAGATTGGCCAACCGTTGGGTTGTCTTCCAAAAAGCATAAGGAGAAGTATCACTACAACAATAGTTGCTATTCGAAAATTGGTTTTAGAGAACATGATTGCAATTATGGTTTGGTTTTAGAGACTGATTGCAATTATTTTTAACATAGAGACAAAAAAATAGATCATGCAGAAGAAAAATCCTTCTGGTCATAGCATATATTATAATGTTGAATCTTCCTCAATCTTCTGGTTCTCTCCAAATAATTTCAAAGTCGGATTAATTTTAATTCCTTCCTCTATACAACATCTGAAGTACAATATTATATGTAGTAAATAGATAATAGATAATAGATACTAGATAATAGATACTAATACTACGAAATATATCAAATATTGATGGGCCAATCGTTGGGTTGCCTTCCAAAAAGCATAAGGAGAAGTATCACTTGGTTTTAGAGACTGATTGCAATTATTTTTAACATAGAGACAAAAAAATAGATCATGCAGAAAAAAATCTTTTTAGTCACAGCATGTATTATAATATGGAATTCCATCCATCGTTTGAGTATCTCCGAATAATTTCAAAGTCGGATTAATTTTAATTCCTTCCTCTATACACCATGGAGTACATTATTATATGTAGTGACATTAGAATGTAGATGTAACAAAACTGACACATAACAATGGAAAACCGTCATACATATTCACTTTCAACGATTCTAGCAGTAGGAAGGTAGACAATCCAAAGTTTCGTTTTCGTTTGACACAAACACACAAACACACGACACACACACCAAACCGACCACATTGTGGATAATAATATTGCCGGTATATTATATACGGTATGACATTATTATGTTCCGACTGATTCACAACTTTGGTATTTGTTGAGGATGGAAATCTTCATAGATATGGTGTTGGATGCAGACAAAATTTATCATGTACTGATTTCGAATATTTGTGGTCAGAGCAGAAAGTGCTTAGGTAAATAAAAAGCGTTCGATTTGATTTGTTTTGGTAATGATTTTTTGTTGACTTTCTTTGTTGTGGTAAAAAACACAATGCAATGAAGCGATTTTGTAGAGTTAATATTTAAGAATAATAAAACTATAAATTCAACTAGTGGTGCATGTAATCGTGCCTTCAGGCAAATTTCTGGGACTTCCCGTACAAAAAAGTAAAATTTTCAAAAAAGCTTTGAGATTTTTGAAACGTTGAAAATATGAGATTTCTGAGAATTATGATTTTTTTAAATTTCTGTTTTTTTTTTTTTTTTTGTATTTCAAAAAATTGAAAATTATGAACTGTTTTTTAAAGCAATCGCGCTGCGTAGGTATTTTAGAAACATTAATGCGTAGGTATTGAAGCGCGTAAGCGCCGCGTAGCAGACGGTTAAAAATTATAAATTTTGGTTAAAATCATAAATCTTGGTGCGGAATGCATTTAAATGTAAACAAAATTTATACTCATTATTAAAATCTCTATAAAACATCTGATAATTTGATGTGCATATGTCTAATGATCATTTTTGACCGCCAATTGGCATTTTTTTTACTTTTTTTTATTGAGAGTCCATAATCGCTGAACCTGCCTTTCAAAAATTTGAACAGTTCTTCGTTTAGTCAATACAAATAAAATGTTTTTTGAATTATTAAAATCGGCCGCTCCGTTCTCTTAAAAACTGTGCTACCATTTTTGGAACTTTTTGACCCGTATCTTCGAAAAGTTTCGACCTGCCTTTGCCAAAAACTAATAAGCACGTCTCCTCATCAATAGGGATTGAATATGTTTTGAATCATTCAAATCGGTTGAACCGTGTTCCCAAAATCGTCGACGAAACTTTGTATCCGCACGCACATACGAACACACTCGCACACACACACATGCATTAATTTTTTCTAAGGTATGACAAAATGTTCAGAAACCTCTGAAACGTAAAGATATACTAAAATTTACATTTTCGATTTTTTTGCGATTACTATAACGTACCCTACGCATAGTTAATTACCATGGTTAGTGATTACATAATAAAGTAAATTGCATTAAATTATTAAATGCCCACAAAAGGCAATTTTCACTTGAAATTATTTTGAGATCAATAATTTCAAGTGATCATATTGTGAAGTAATCATACAAGTCATCATACTGCTTGATACCGAGCTGTCCGAACAAGGAACTAGTTTGTGATAGTCCACGATTACCCCACGATGTTTGAACATATTAAACAAGTGAAGTTATCATACTGCTTGATATCGAGCTGCCCGCCGTTGAGATTGAACCTGGAACTAGTTTGTGATAGCCCACGATTACCCCACGATGTTTGAACATATTAAACAAGTGAAGTTATCATACTGCTTGATATCGAGCTGGCCGAAGTTAATATCAAACCTGGAACTAGTTTGTGATAGCCTACGATTACACCACGATGTTTGAACATATTAAACAAGTGAAGTTATTCTACTGCTTGATATCGAGCTGACCGACGTTGAGATCGAAACTGGAACTAGTTTATGATAGCTCACGATTACACCACGACGGACTTTCTCTATGGAATTTGTATATTATTTAAGTGATCTGAATGATGTAAGAAACTGTCGCATTTTTTGTAAACAACTTATATCAACGGATTAGCGTCATAATCCACTTTGGTCGGGCGAAAGCTCATTTTTTTCACTTCCAAACGAAAGCTCGTTTCCTTTTCACTTTTCACCTGCCCTTCGTTTTCCATTAACAAGGCTATAACAATACTTACAAACAGTTTAATTTTATTCAAATTGAGGAAACATTTATATATTATCCACGCCATTAACTCGTTTAATGACATTAAAGCATTTCTACTCGGTTCGTATGTAAAGTTTTCAATTACATCGAAGCCAAACATCCTTGTGAGTTCAAGAATCATAATAACAATCTTGGTATTTTTTCTTTAATTATTTAATCGCAATAATGTAAATTATCTTAATTATTATCTTATTCTTCATTTCCTATCATTATGCCGCGAATGACTCAAGCGGGTAATTAGAATTTATTAGTGTTTGGGTTTTTAACAAAAATTATAGGAAATTTGGAATTATTTTATGAATATATTTATATATATATATATTAGGGTGGTCCTTAAAATGGTCATTTCCGAATTTCCTTGCTCCCAGGGGCTCAAATGGTTCCAAATAGATAGAAAACAATTCTCTGAAAGTTTTAGCTCTTAATATTAACGTTTAGATAGAGCGCAATTCAATCAAAGTTTTGTATGGAAAGAGCATAGAAAAATTTTCAAAAATTTTAAAAATGTCTTTTAGATGTAATTTAACGAACAAATGAATCAATAAAACTCATTCATTTGTCGCTAAGTTACACCTAAAATATTTTTTTAAACTTTCAAAATTTTTTCCATGCTCTTTCCATACAAACTTTGATTGAATTGCGCTCTATCTAAACGTTAATAAGCTAAAACTTTCAGAGAATTGTTTTTTATCTATTTGGAACCATTTGAGCCCCTGGGAGCAAGAAAATTCGAAAATGACCCTTTTAAGGACCACCCTAATATATATATATATATATATATATATATATATATATATATATATATATATATATATATATATATATATTAGGGTGGTCCTTAAAATGATCATTTTCGAATTTCCTTGCTCCCAAGGACTCATATGCTTCCAAATTGATAAAAAAAAAATCCTCTATAAGTTTTAGCTCTTAATATTGTCTTTTAGATAGTGCGCAATTCAAAGTTTTGTATGGAAATATCGAGAGAAAATTTTCAAAAATTTAAAAAATGTATTTTAGATATAATTAACGAACAAATGAAGCAGTTTTATTCCAAAACACGTTTTTATAATTTGTTTTGTATAGTGTCGAATTTTTAATAAAATATGACACGAATTGTCACTTCTAATTCATTTGTCGCTAAGTTATACATAAAAAGCATTTCTAAAATTTTTGAATTTTTTTCCATGCTATTTCCATACGAAGCTTTGATTGAATTGCGCATTGTCTAAAAGTTAATATTAAGAGCTAAAAGTTTTAGAGATTTTTTTTATCAGTTTGGAAGCATTTAAGAGCCTAGGAGCAATGAAATTCGAAAATGTCCATATTAAGGACCACCTTAATATATATATATATATATATATATATATATATATATTAATTTCGATAATACTATAGCTTCATTTTCACTTCCTTAAAATCTGAAACTTCTGGTGGTCATCTTAGTAAGTGTTTTTACAAAATAAATTGTAACGATTGTAATTGTTGTTATATTGCTGAGAGATCACAATAACTGCACAAAATTTGAACCAAATATTTGATTCAAGAGTCCTGGATTTGTTAATAATTTAGCATATTAAAAGCATTATTTTTGAATTTTATTTAACTTCTGAAGGAAAACACACTATCGTTGCGGTCTGAACGGATTTAATCAATTTTAGTCCTGAAATATTCGAGAAAGTTCAAGGAAAGTTTAGTGATAAAATATGGGAAAATTGGATTTAGTTTTTTCTTTTTTTTTTAATATCTGCATCTATTCCACATGGAACATCACCAAATTCAAGTACAGAAATATTCTTTGAAATAATTAACTCTGCTTTACATGATCTTAAAAGTATAATTATTTATTAATAAAACTTATGTTATTTTTTATACTGACATATTTTGTTGTATTTTATTTTCAAAGACTATCAAATAATAGTCAAACTGTCGAATAGAAGCTGAGATTAAAAGCTATCATACCTTTAAAATTTGAAAAATATTGTAAATCTCTAAAAGCTATATATATTTATAGGTATATATTTTTACAGTTTTTGTGTGTACATACAAATAACTGTTTTTTGAATTTTTTGTTGACAATTTCTCTGCTGACCGCAAAATTCAATAAACGCGTGAAATTTAACCAAAAAAGATCTTATATGAGTCAAATATAATTTATATATATATATATTATATATACATATATATATATTTAATAGTGTATATACTTGCATATCATGTTGGCAAAGTTATCAGTGCGAATCAGTCTTTATTCGCAAAGTTTTCAGAGCAGACAATAAGATATAGAATTATGAGAGAAAATGAATTACAATTTGCAATAATTAATAAAATGCTCATTATCTCAATAATTGGTTTGGTTTAATTGGATATGGATATATATATATATATATATATATATATCCATATATATATATATATATATATTTATTGAAATTATTTTACTGTATAGCATTCACCCTAAAATCTGGCTAAATGCCATGACTGGCTAAAAAAATAATATTTGACAATGTGTTCGGACGTCTTTTCGTTTTATTATATTGGCCATGAAGGTGACAAAACTTCAGGGCATTAAGCTTTACACGAAATGGTTGCTACCCCTGGTAGAGGGGGGGTAGCGGAGTTTCAATTGATTTTTAGTTATGATTAAAGAACTTAAATATATACGTGTATACTACAACAATTTTTTTTTCATTACATGCAAAATATCAGGACGTATTAAATTCACAATTCAGGTGCTGTTCATTAAAATTTGTTAATTATATGTTCAATAAAATTCCAAAATGTAACATTTGAATATAGACAAACTTGCATCGACAACGACATATGGCAATATAGGATTCAAATTGTCTCCGACCTATCATTTTCAATTTTTGAGGATAGGTTTGAACGTTCAGAATGATTAAAATGTCGATTTTGAATAAGAAATCATTAGTGTATAATTTAATTTCAAAACATTACATAATATTTGAACGACGTGGGGTCATCCAAATTCTATCCAACCATACCTCTGCGAATATTACAGAGATCTCCTCTTTGTTAGACAACATCTGAAAGATCAGAAAGATTTAATTTGCTTGCACACTACAAAAATTAAGTTTTTCACAAAAAAATTCTTAGGCGATCAGGACGATTTGAATTTCCATTCAGGACGAAACAATTTCCATTATGGACACACTAATCATATGTGAAAATATCAAAGTTTAACGTCTGAATGGAGCAAAGTTCTCGTTTTCAGCTAGGCTCAGTAGGTTAATTGGTTAGTGTTAAAGTAACAGCAACAGCAAGAGCAGCATGCACGTTAGCTCATCATTATAGGTCGAGTTCGTTCTCAAGTGGATCACTTTGAATAACGCAAAGGCAACCGATACCATTACAATATTATTATCATTATCATTATAATTTCTTTATTGTTATTGTTGTTAGTTATAACGGCCTGGTCTCGTCTCGTCTCGTCTTGTCTCTTAGCTGTATTACAGCTATTCCCAGCTACCTTTTACTGTGCCAGACGGACGGTACAGTATTGACCTTTGTCAATAGAACCGTTGCGGGCTAGACACGACTTAACCTCTCAAGAATATATAATAATAACGAAATGAAACGAACAGAATCGGCAAATGCGAATGCTCGATCACATAAGAGGCTATTGTTCCGATTTTCCATCGACAGGGCCGGAATGTAACGATAGTAGTAATTGAATCACAAGGGATGGACGAGGGTGCACCAGCACTAACCCGCTGGATAGGAGATTTTTTGTTCCCAACAGCACTTGCTGACCAATTGTTATAACAATTTTTTTATAAATGACACACCAAAAATGTGAACTACATTGTTTAGAGATGAAATTTTGAAACCTGATATCATGCAATAGTGATACATTTTCACAAAGATCAATTGTTTAAGGTTCAGGACCTTTGAACCTATTGGCTAGTTCTGTTTTGCTGTTAACAGCTCCCGTTGACCGTTTTTTAAAAATGATACATAAAAAATGTGAACTACAAGGTTCCGAAATCAAATCTCGCTTTGAGTACAACCTGATATCAAGCAGTAATAATACGTATTTTGTTTGAAAGATAGAGGGTGGACTAGGAATAGAACTAGTGAATCCGTTGGCTATTCCTCTTTCGCTCTTCACATGTTGACCATTATTTTAAAATGTCACATTAAAAATGTTAACTACAAGGTTTCGAGATAAAATCTTGCTTTGCGTGCAACCTGATGTCAAGCACAGTGATAGTTTTTACTTCAAAAGTCAGGGATGAACTAGGATTAACCCGTAAACCCCTTGGCTAGGTACATTTTGCTTAACAGCACCCCTTGATCATTATTTAATAATGACACACCAAAAATGTCAACTACAAGGTGCCAAGATTAAATCTTGCTTTGCGTGCAACCTGATATGAAGCTGTGATGATACGTTTTTTCTCAGAAAATTAGGGATGGACTAGGGTACAGAATCAGTGGACCTGTTTGGCTAGATCCATTTTGCTCTTTACAGAACCCCTTGACCATTATTTAATAATCACACCAAAAATGTAAACTACAAGGTTCCAAGATTAAATCTTGCTTCGCGTGCAACCTGAAATCAAGCAGTAGTGATGTCCATTTTTTGTTTGAAATTATAGATCATGAATACGCCTCGAGAGTAGACACAGCCCTTCCATTGGATATTGTTGCAATAATTTGAATAACCATAGGGTTGCGTTCTAATAGTCTTTAGAAAATCAATTATCACAAATAGAGAAGGACAATATATTATTGCAGTTTTATATTTATCATATACTTGAATTTTCAGTAATAAAACTACTCAAAAGAATCACAAAGGGTGCAGCCCACTCTTCGATTTTTTTAATTTTTTATTATTGAACCTATTTTAGTCGTTTTACAATGTATTATAATATAAAAAATCAACAAAATGATTTTTTTATGATAATATTTGTATTTATTTATATTTATTAACTTTTTTCACACAAGTGAATTTCGAGTTATTTTGCAAACTTCACTTTACTTGTCAAAAAGAAAAAGTACAAAAGTTTTCATATAGAAACTTTGATAACAAGCGTTTGGTTAAACTTTTATAGAATTTGTATATTTTACAACATATATATTATAACAATATGCAAATGAACGAAGATTCCGGACAAAATAATCAATTAATATTTTCTAACCAATTTCATACGTGGAAGATCAGATATATTGGTCTAAAATGGAGAACATTGAAGTAATTTCGGAGGAACCACCTGGGTATATATCCTCAAAATTTTAACACATTTGGGTATTGTATTTTAGTGTTATTTAGCTAGCAGTTCTGTATTTGATATGATTCCATTAGTTGTATATGCATGTTGTAGCATTTTAATTGCACAAAATCATACATTTATGTCGCTTGTAGAAATATCACCGCTTATTAAATTTAGTATGGAAATCGCTTGTAAATATTTAGTTTAGTGCTTACTAAAACTCATCCCATGTACACGTATTTGGTATATGCAGACAGTTTTCCATCATCATCATGGTTATCATCATTATCATCAAATCATGGTCAACTACCAGGACACCAGGATCCGTATTATCAACTGCTTTTTATCTTCCAGAATGGCCCCGCTCTCCGTGCGATGGATCTGCAAAGCCCTGCTCGTCCTTTTTTTCTGGAGCCTCCTGATATTCGTAGCACTCCAACTGATGCACACGAATCTAATATCGCCCAGAGATCTAGCTCCCAATTTCGCCGATAGTGGTGAAAACACATTCGGGAAGATTTCTTCTGCAGCATCCAACGAAACAAGCTGATCCTAGCACTTCAA